>NC_141678.1:50532952-51132952 GCF_028749965.1 Puma concolor | reverse complement strand
GCTCATTGGCAGTCCCTGCCAGGAACATAGTAATCCTTCAGTTGCCTAATTGGTGTGTGTGCGTGCGCGCATGTGTGTAAGTGCAAAACTTTATTGGAGATATATGATTTCTCTTCCTTTAGCATACAATTTAAAGTCATATTTTCTATCCAGTGACACAGATTTCTCTTTAGACTCTGTAGTAGATTTTTCTAAAAATAGAAATAACAATGCTGCAATAGATTTTCATAAAACTAGAAATTACTATTCTTTCTTCATATAATTCCTATGTATGATGTGTCTTCTTTCTCCTCCATGTTGTTTTGAAAAAGAAATATAAACATGCTTTCACCATATAAAAACCTTTACTTATGTTTCTTATCTACAACAGCAAACGCTTTGTGACCATGATTGTGGTTTAGTCTCAGCCTGACAGAGCATAGGTTAAACTAAATGCTTTTTGATTACTTGACACTGGCTGAAGGCCTCACTGAAAGGGTCAACAAAATATATGGCCTCTCACCTGCACCCAAAATTGATGTTTGGGCCCTCCTTCCATTTTCGTTGTCTACACTGGGAATGCCCATCGTCGAGATTTGTTAGCCTGAAGCAGTTGATGAAGTAGAGCTTCCTCACTCCCAGCTCTCATTGCTTAGGGACAGGACAGATTCTTGAGATCCCCCAAAGAAAGAGTCAAGGGAAGCAAATCAAAGGCACATATCATATCTAGTCTTTCTTGCTGTGCCAGAGAGAAATCAGGATTTTGATGGGTTTGTTCCCCCCCTCAGTTATTGTGAAACATTGATGAATTGTGCTTTTTCTTTGAACCAATTTTTAAAATTTTAATAAAACATGATAGCAGATGGTCAATTTCATCTTATGCTTTCTTTTATTAATGATGGTAAATAATCTTCTTGTCATGGCCTATATTTGGTCTTTACATGTTTCCCCTTTCTATGTTATATGCCACAACAAAACATAATTGCTCATATGTCATGGCCATAGCAAAAGAAAACTTTCTTTCACTCCTCATTTCTTATGGAAGTTGGCTTTCTTTTTTTTTCTCAAGGATTCAAGACCATCTGCCATCTGTGTCTTCAAATGGAACTACTAGCCACTGGATACTTGAACTTTACCCCAGAGATTTTCAAGTCAGTGTGATTTTGCTCTTAAGGCCTTAAGGGAAATTTGGCAATGTCAGGAGACATTTTTGATTGTCATGGGTGGGGGAGGGGATACTCCTGGCATCTAGTTTGTCAGATGTCAGGGATGCTGCTAAATATCTTTCAGTGCACAGGAGACCTCCACACTACAAGGAAATATCCAGCCTTAAATGTCAATAGTGAGGAAGTTTAAGAAATACCACTTTTGACTAATTGATCGATGGTACCTGGAAAAAACCTTGCACATTCATTCTTGTGTCCTTCTTCATGATGCTGTTCCAGCCCTAATTTCCTAGTGTCACAGTACCATCTCTGATCTCCTTCCCTCCTCTGAATCCTGCTCATCTCCCCACGCACAACACAACACCCCCTGCAGAAAACAGATAGGGTTCTTAGTCTGATTAGAATGCTCCGCTGAACTACATCTTTAACCAGATATAAGTTCAAAAGAAGCCATAAAAAGTTTTTTGCTTTTTGGTGGAAATCCTTGCAAATAGTAAGTGTTTAATCATTGAACTGCATTGAGGCAAACTGAACTTCCATGCTGCAAAAAGAGGACTTTGTTTTTTAATAGCTGAACAATTCTGCATTTAATGGTCTTATTGGGTGGGAGGATGAGAAACAGCTCTACAAAAAAAGGAGGGGAGGAAATATAGTTTCTGTATCCTATTCCATGCCTCTTGAATAAAATTTTAGCATATTGCTTACTATTTTACATAGTTTCTTCATTAGCATAAGGCAGATATGCTTCAATTTCTTTGCTGATGAGATCACAAAATTCTGGGATGTTAGCAACAAAATGCCTAAAAGATCATCTAGTCCAATTCCATTAGTTGAAGATACTGAAGGCCAGAGTAAGTATTAATTGTAACCGATATAAGCAGTGATTTTTTTGTGTGTGTACCAATAATTGTTCTATGAAGTAAGTATCATTCTAATATCCCTTTAACAGATCAAGAAACTGGGTGCTTGGGTGTCTCAGTCAGTTGAGTGACTGACTTTAGGTCGGGTCTCCATCTCATGGTTCATGGGTTTGAGCCCAACATCAGGCTCACTACTGTCAGTGCAGAGCCCACTTGTGTTACTCTATACCCCTCTCCTCCACTCCTGCTTGCATGTGCTCTCTCTCTCTCTCTCAAAAATAAATATTTTTTAAAAATCCCAGAAAAATATAGGTAATATTTCAAAAAGAGGGGTGGGGCAGGCACCTGGTGGCTCAGTTGGTTAAGCAACCTACTGTCCATTTCAACTCAGGTCATGATCTCTGGTTCATGAGTTCAAGCCCCAGGTCAGGCTCCTCATCCTCACTGACGGTGAGGAGACTGCTTGGGATTCTGTTTCTCTCTCTCTCTCTCTCTTTCTCACATTCTCTCTCTCAGTCCCTCCCACATGCATTCTCTCTCTCTCTCTCTCTCTCTCTCTCTCTCTCTCAAAATAAATAAATAGGTTAAAAAAAACTCATAAAACATCACCAAACTGAGACCTGGAGAGGTTAAATAACTTGTCAGAGATCATAATGCTCATCAGTGATAGTCTGTACTTTCAACCCCTGCCCTGGAGCTCCAGTGTTTGTTTTGAAGCTGCATACTTCATTGTTACTCCATTAAATTTTTCCCATGGTCAAATGGCAATTTAGAAAGAGAGCAGTAGTCAAAACTCAGATCTTCTCTCTCCAGATCTAGTGTTCATACCACTCTGCAATATTGTCTCCATTTATTACAATAATTCTCTGTAGAAATTAAATGAAAATTTTATCTCAAAAACAGAAAATTCATATAGAATCAAACTTTTATCTGCATAATAAAGCATATGTATGCTTACGGGATTAACTTGTAATATATTTGATCACCAAAGTACCTTATAAAGGATACACAATAACTACAAAATAAGCAACTTTTTTTCTAATTCTGTTTTTTTATGTGTCCTGTATTTTAAGAATTATTTAGTTGGCATATGCGAAGTTCAGGAAGACAAGCACATATCTAGAAAGTAAAGTTTCTAGATTAAAATTTAAAAAGATATATTCATTGTTAATGAAGGTGAGGTAGATCAGTGTTTAACAGACAATATATTCAGAACACTGACTAGAAATGTTTTTATTTGCACTTATCAAATAATACACTTCAAAAACTCTCTGATTTGTAAAGTTTCACTATTTGCAAATTCTTTGAAATCCTTTTCTTAAGCATTTCTTAAAGTTGTTTCTTAGACCACTCAATCCTACAGCATTCTGTGTGGGGGAAAAATATATTCCTAAAATGAAAAAGTTTAGCAAACTGCAAAATGTCTTCCTCTTGGAGAATCAATGTGAACATGAGAATATTACAAGGTTTTGAGGGTCTTGCATTCAAGAGATTTGTATGACTTGGCCTAAGCCACCATTTACCAATTTAATTTGACTAAATCTTTATCTTTACATAGTACATATTAATGTGCCCAATACACACGCTTTTGGTAATATAATTCTGAAAATACTAATGTAGTGTAAAGCATGAATAGGAGAGGCAGATCAGGGAATAAGAGACAAATCATGTAAGAAGAGCAATATGGGAGAATGATTCAATTCATCCTTCCACTCAGTAAAGGAAACCCCACTGCATAGCATCTGACAGGAAGCCTCTACTTTGACATTATGAGGGACAGCCAAATTACTAGCACATGAGGTGGACCATCACATTACAAACTCCTTAGACGGTCATTGGACAGCCTCCATAAATCCAGCCTCTGACCAAATCCAAACGTATCCATTCACATCAGGTCCTTGTTCTCCTAACCCTTCCTTATGCCAAATGTGAGATACCCTTTATCTATGAAATCAGATCTATCAGATCTATCAGATCTCTCCATCTTAGTGATAAATCATATATTTTGGTATTTGATTGGATTTTACAAGTTATTGCAGTCTAATTCTTTTATATGTTAGGTCTTGTTTTCTCTAAATCTTACATATGTTTCCACTGCAAGTTTATAAAAAATGTTGGAACGGAGTTAAAGAAATAGATGTCTGTTTATCACTCTAGCCCAATGTTGAGCACAAAACAAATAATTAACATAAACTGTCCAAACAAATAAGGTAGATATGTTCCAAAAATAGACTATGTCATTTTAATAAGAAAAACTTTAGGCACTTTTCTTTCTAATAATATCACAAGATTTTTTTAAATTCCTTGATCAAAAACAATCTTATAAACAGGAAGGTAGAAAATTGGAGTTGTCACAGAAATTTAACTAGAAGGAGCCAAGACAACTTAAAATGGTAAGTATATTTCCCTAATCATCTTTAAACTACCAAAAGGAAATGAAGACAGGAGATTGACTTACATTTATTATTGCTTGCTTGCTAACTAAAATGTAAAATTATTTTCATATAGTATCTGTTCTCCCTGCCACCACTTACTCCCATGTCAATGTATCATATTCTTTTCCAATTATTCCTATTTTTGTTAGGATCTTGATAGATTTTGGCTGAAATTCTTTTATTCAATTTCATTTTTGTATGTTGATTCTTACCTTTTACCTAAGTGACATAGCAGCCAAGACTCTTGAGTAATTGGACCAGTTTTGGAAACAGCAAAATTCTTTTGGTCTTTGTTGCCCCAAATCTTTCACAAACTTTATAAAATACAGGTTTACTTGGAACAAACATTTCTAGGGAGAAGTTGCATGAAACAATGATCTGTTGCTTATATCTCAGAGATGTACTGGTTTAATGCAATGGTTTAATATAAGGACCTGGGCAAAATCTTGTCTGGGTTTGAATCTTTGCCACTATTCTTGGGAAAAGTACTTAACTTCTCTGAGCCTCAAGGAGCTAACACTCTTAGGAGCTATTAAAATTAAATTATTTTTCCCCCTGGGTGGATAGACTCTCAGGTGGCATGGATATGAAAAAATAGGGCAAGAAAGGAAAGTTTATATTATTTTAAATAAAACATTTGCATAACTATGTATCACACAATGTTCTAATCACTTTACAAATGTCACCTCAGGTGATCCTTATAAAACTTCTATGACCTATGCACGTTATAATCCACATTTTACAGGTAAAGAAATGGGCAGAGATAGGTCAGAGGGGTAGGGTCTGGAATTCAACTGTGGTAGACTTACTACAGAGGACATTTGCTTTCCCAGAGCCAAAGACATTTTAAAACATTGGTTTAAACAGTTAAATGTGTTTCTCTGCAAGAAGATATAAAACTTTTAATATGCTAATATGCATTGGTGAATCTCCAAGAAATGTGTATGGTAATCAGGGTTTCCCAGCAGTTTGACAGCAGAATGGAAAAAAAAAAATTATTCTTTCAAGATTCTCTCATAGGAATTGTACTCCTTGGAAAAGTCTCTGGAGGAAAGGAAAGAAAATTTCAGTTTAAATCATATAGATTTGACTTCCATAAAAGGGCTTCATTAACAAATTAGAAAAGAAAATAACTGTGAATGACTTAATTTTAATGATGCTCAATACAGCTCTGCAAATTATTCTGAAAGAAATGAAAACTTTTAAGGTGAAGAATTCAGATTAAAAAAAAACGGTTTTGAAATACCAATAGGAAAAGCATTTCTCTTAGCTTTGATGAATGCAACTTTAAACATCTGTCTACTTGAACTTATTTAAGATTCCAGGGCCCATTTTGCAATTCTGAGCACTGTTATCCACTCTGAATAAATGTTTCCCTCCCACCTAACTCCCTTTAGAATGTCAACTGAAAGAGATGTTTCCACTTTTTGTTGTAAATCATTATGGTTATTGTTCCTATTAGGCGATTGATCCATTAACTTTCAAAAGTGATGCATTCCAATAATGGATAAAATATTTGCTTTTTTATAATCTCATTAAGAGATCTCTGGAGACTTCTGAATGATATAATCTACATGAATACTGATTTAGTAATTGCAGGTGCTATAAAGGCTTAGCCGGGAAAATAATAGACAACACACCATTATAATTACAAACATGTTCATAATCCTTTAGGGTTTACAAAGTGCCTTCTCAAATTTGATCCTCGATCTTTGTTAAGTAGGAGAGGTATCAATGTCCTCATTTGTCAATGAGAAATTTAGGTTCCAGAAAATAAGGAAATTACCCAATTTCACACAAATAGAAGTTAGTAGAAATAGGGTTTGTTTTTGTTTCTAAAACTCCTACACTTAATGCTGTTTCATGATTTGTGTAAAAAAATTGAATTATAGTTAAGAATGATATCATTTTCATTTTAAGAGAGGGTTATTTCTAAATAGATAAATAACACAAAATATCAAGACAAAAATGAAAAAGAATCTTCCACATATCCTATTTCTTTGTTTGTTTTTTAACAAATAGGTTGGGATTAGTTGATGATTTTCAAATTAGCTATTTTTTAAAATTGTTTTAACATTTATTCATTTTTTGAGAGACAGAGAGAGACAGAGCATGAGAAAGGGAGGGGCAGAGAGACAGAGAGAGAGAGAGAGAGAGAGAGAGAGAGAGACAGAATCTGAAGCAGGGTCCAGGCTCTGAGCTGTCAGCACAGAGCCAGATGGGGGGCTCGAACCCACCAACTGTGAGATCATGACCTGAGCTGAAGTTGGTACGCTTAACTGACTGAGCCACCCAGGTGCCCCTTAAATTTGCTATTTACACTGAGCAGTGGGTACAAGTACTTCTGACAAGGTCCGTACATTTCTTTGAGTAAAATGCATGTTTTTCCCTTGGATCTGTGCATCTTAATCCCTGATATAATGCAGGCAGGCAGACACTTGGAAGGAAGGAAGGAAGGAAGGAAGGAAGGAAGGAAGGAAGGAAAAATACAGAAATGCAGAGGCCTATTCTTGTCCTAAAATGAGAAATGCATTAGCTGTGTCTCCCTTTCTCACCTCTTCTTCCCAGACTGTCACCCCATCCTTCAACCCTCTGTCATGCACTATGTAAACCTTCCTCATATGAGCTTTGTTCCTGGCTATATGAGGATCTGTTTTACTATGCTATTCTTGTGTTCATTCCCTTGGCATATGTGACGTTTAGTGCAAAAGAAATCATTTCTGTGCCAAGGATGTTTGTAGCTATTAGTAAAATGAACGACGCATCAGGGAATTTATAGGAAAGGACACTTAATTAAGGATTTGTGGCTATACAATCCATAGTTCTTGAACAGGCTCTTGGCAGGTGTTTGATTTTGTTGCCATGGTAGACCATATGATATTTCCCCATTAAGTAAATGTATTTTTCACAAGCTACTAGGTTACTCTTTAGTAAAGAGGGTGGCAAAGGATGGCTTGGATTTTTATTTTCTAGATCAACCATCCTATATCTCTTATCATGAGTGTCACTATAAAATAAAATATCTAATGATGTCCAATATGACAGATAGTATGAGCCACTCAGGTAATAATAAATTCATAGAATCCAAAATAGAAACTAACTTAAGAACTAGCGAGTAAGGGTCTTTTTCTGTTTTAAATGCTGATTTCTTGAGATCACATTATTTCGTATATAAAACATGATCCTTCTCTCCTTGTACTAAGGTTACTCTTTTACTAAAACACTTGGGTGGTTCAAAGGGCAGGCCCCAGCACCTAACTACTGGAGTACATACTTTGGTTTCCTCACTTGGAGAAATCACATAGCCTTCCTATTTCTTAAATTGTGATAATGGACTAATGCTTACTTTTTGATAAGGTGTGAAGAGGCAAATGAGCAAATAAATGCATGCAAGAAGCCATGGTGATTAGTACATAATAATTAACAAAAGTTAGTTTTTATTAATATATGTCCAACAAATTTAATATATTACTACAAGTACTACCAAGGGGGCTTATGAATCAATAATTATTGATATCAACTAATTATCAATAAATCTTAGTTTCCCATTTATTTCAAGCACACCTTCCTACAATGTAAATATTTTTCATGAAGAAAAGAAATAGTGCTAGCCTAAACTGGGAAATATTCCTAAAATAAAACACTGCATCATTCATCAGACCATTACTTACAGAAAGTAAAGAGAAGAGATGTTTAGGAAGGTCTAACTCTTTTTAACATCTTGAAATATAAACTAAGCAAAGAACCTACAAAAAATAAAGCAATTATTAAAAAGTATAATAAATTATCTGATTGGGAAGTAAAGAAAGCATTAGTCATATAAAAATAGGAACACTACATCCAGAGTGGGCTGCCTAGGCTAAGGGACTTTTAGTAAAAACTTTATAAAGAAAGTAAAATTTAAGTTAAGACCTATTGGATATATAGGAAAGACCTAGATAAAGAGAGCATGGTGGAAGGTGAAATTTATGAGTAGAGGCAAGGTTGACATTTCAAGGAGAAAGTAACATGTGAAGACTTAGAGGTAAGAGAACATAGAATTTTTTGAGAACTCAATGAATTTCAGTCTTCACAGTTTCAGTAGAGAGATGGATGTGGGGCAATAGGAGAGGTAAGGTGGTAGAAAGAACTGACTTCAAAAGAAGTACATTTGTTTAAGATTTTGGAGGTCCCTAAGGTCCATGATTTAATTTGCATTTTATAAAGAAGCAACATGAAAGTGGAAGAATAGACATGGAAATGAGGTACAAAACAAAGTCAGCAAGATCAGTTAGGAGGTGGAAGCAATAACCCAGAAAGAAGATGATGATGGGATGAAGGAGTAATGGGTAGATGATGGTAGGATGGAGAGAAATGGATATGATTGCTATTTTGAAAGATGGAAGTCCTCCAGGATAGGAAAAGGACTAGTTAAAAGAGAGATTGCCAGTGACATGCTATTTTGCTTTTTAAAATAATTGCAGATCACATGATTTCACTCATATGTAGAATTTGAGAAACTCAACAGATGAACATAGGGGAAGGGAAGGAACAATAAGATAAAAACATAGAAGGGGGCAAGCCATAAGAAACCCTTAAATACTGAGAATAAACTGAGGGTTGCTGGAATGGGAGGGAGGTGGCGGGGTGGGTTAAATGGGTGACAGGCATTAAGGAGGGCACTTTTTGGGATGAGCACTGGGTATCATATGTAAGAGATGAATCACTGGGTTAAACTCCTGAAGCCAAGACTACACTGTATATTAACTAACTTGAATATAAATTAAAAAATAAAAATAAAGTAAAATATAATTATAATATAATATATAAAAAAGTAAAATAAAATAAACGCATAGAATGATTAAAGTGTCAGTGGTTGAACACAAAGAGAAATGAAAGGTATCATTAGCCTCAGAGGCATGTGGAATTTTACACGTGTTGAGGATCATAATATGAATGAGAGAGTATGAACAAGGAGGACATCTAGCATGTCCTGAGGAAAGTTCTGAGGACTTTGGATTTATAAAATTAAAATTTATAAAATTTGGACATCTAGCATGTCCTGTTTTCAGTTCTGAGGAAAGGAAGGGTAAAACAATGAGCCTGCTTCACATGGGTGGGTTTAAAAATTAGTTCTCATGAGCTCATGGTTTGCTCTGAACACCCAGTCCCCCATACCACCTGAACCAACATAGAGTCTCAATCTTACAACCCTTCTCTCTCCTCATGATGCAAAATTGGAGACACGGAGCAAAAGAACTGAATGGGGTTTGTTGCAAATGGGGCTCCATATGGCCTGGTGACAGGGGAGGAAAGAACAACTCCTTGCCTTGCTGTTTGCTACTAGTCAATTTTGGACATTCTTGGACACTGCATCCTCAATAAGACATTGTGCAACCCAAGGTTCATTCCCTCACAAGAATCCCAGCATCTCATGTTGGCTATATTTTTGTACTTGCATCATTTTAGGTATTACCCCTCCAAATGCCTCTCTCCTTATGTCTCTGTGTAACTGAGGTCCTTATTTCACGCAACAGTGTTCTAACTTGCTTCCTTGTCATTTTGAGTTGAGGGTAGATTTTGTATGGAAGAAAGACTTCACAGAGTTTTATGTTTATATTAAATTTAATTTTTTGAAGTTACAAATTCAAACCCCTTGTCAAGTACTTAAGTACAATTAGCAAATTCTTTTCAACTTACAAATCTAGAAGAACAGTCATCTTTAAAGGGACTTTGAATATGACTTCAAACCTTTTAAACAGAATTTATAAACGAAATATATTTTAGGTTAATTTTAAGCATTTTGATTTTCTAAGAAAAATCCTTCCCAAGTATTGGGGACTTTTATAAATCCAATAAATTAACATAAATATGGCACAATTTAAGTTTGTAAAAACGTTTATAATACACTATACATAAACTTAGCAAGATTTTAACTTACATTATCAATATGAATCAATTACTCAATAAAATTTTAAATTGGATTTACAGGGCTGTCACTCAAACATACCAGATTCTATTCAATTTCACATACACTAAAAACAATGTATAGGATGGGTTCTATCATACATCATATCCCAAGATAATGATAACTTAATTTAATTCTCTTAAAATATCTTTATACTTTATTCTAATTAACTCTAAAGTTGAAAGATACAAACACACTAAGAAATACTTGCATATGGGGCGCCTGGGTGGCGCAGTCGGTTGAGCGTCCGACTTCAGCCAGGTCACGATCTCGCGGTCCGTGAGTTCGAGCCCCGCGTCAGGCTCTGGGCTGATGGCTCGGAGCCTGGAGCCTGTTTCCGATTCTGTGTCTCCCTCTCTCTCTGCCCCTCCCCCATTCATGCTCTGTCTCTCTCTGTCCCAAAAAATAAATAAACGTTGAAAAAAAAAATTAAAAAAAAAAAAAAGAAATACTTGCATATGGCACAAGGGACATATGGCCAGAAATTTTTGCTGGTCAGGATCTCTGGAGTTCAGAAATGTGGTTCAATTCTCACTGTTTGAAACTCTCACTGTTTGAAATGTCAAATATCATCCCAGATACTTTTGAGTATTGTCTCATCACTATTTTACTGAGTGAATTCTTGTTGGCAACCCTGAGCAGACAGAATAGACTCTGTTTGGAGTTGTTATATTAATAGTTGCATAATACCATGAAGGATATGAGCCTGTGATCATAAAGCCCTGACTCCTTGTTACCAATATACAATCATCTGACCCTTCTTCCTACATACAGAAGTCTGTAGCTCCCACCATGGGTGAAAACTGAGATTGGAGTTTGTAATTATTTATCTCTTGATAGACACACAATTCTTTAAACAAATACTAAAGATATTCATCTTAATAAAATAGTAAAATAAAATATCTTTCTGACTATGCTAAAGATTATTGTACTCAATGGAACCATGAATTGATTCAGTCCTTTATATTTTCAGAACCATACAACTTTTATGGATATTAACATTTAACTCTCCCACCCCTGTAGCCAAAGCTATGGTCAATAAGTTGGTAACTTACAGACTTTTTTTTTTTTCATTCAGAACTGATTTCTAAGGTCTTGGCCCTATATTGAACTACATAGTCAATATTTCCACTTGGATGATTTTTTGCACCTCAAATAATATTTTTCCAAAACTGAACTCATTACCTTGTCTATATCTTGCCACTTCAAGGGTTCCCAATCAATAAATGTCACTGCTATTCACAAATTGCTTGAGACAGAAATCTAACAGTAATGCATGGCACATCCTTCTTTCTCTAATCACGCATAATCAATCACTTGTCAATGCTAGTCCCTAAGTGTATTTTAAATCTCCAATTTTCTCTCTCCTCCTACTAAAACTGATCTCTCAGTTTCAACTATTTCTTCCTCCAACTCATACCTCTCACAGTATAAAATACTTTTTTTAAAAGGTGAATCTGATCACTATAGCTTTGAGCCAGATTACAAAAATCTTTCTCTACCATTGAAAGTTGGAATCTATTTTTCCATCCTTTCAATTTGGGTTGGTTATGTGACTAACTGAGGCTAATGGGACATCAGCAGGCATGCTAATAGCAGAATTCTGAAAAGTTCTTAACACACTGGAGTTTGTTCCTCACAGCTCTTGTAACACTTTCACCTCCATGTAAGAAAGTTCAGTTTAGTCTGCTGAAAGGTGATGGGACATTTGAATAGAGACAAGCCATCCCAGGACAGACCTTATACACCAATCAGCCTCCAGCTATTATAACAACTCACCAAAGATGCATGAGTGAAACCAGCTGAGAACTAGAGGTAGAGGGGGTAACTGCCCTAGTGAGACCAGCCCAAATTGCCAACCCATAGTTATGAACCAATTAAATGATGTTTTAACCCACTAAGTTTTGGGGTGGTTTGTTTGTTTCTCATTAAAAGATTAATTATACAAGTTTCTTGATTAAAACTTATAAACTGTTTCCCACTTACCCCTTAAAATACATTGCAGACTCATGGAAGAAGAGGAGAGAGAGTGCCAAAATGAAAAAGTACTCTAAGAAATAATGGCTGAAATATCCCCAAATTTGGCAGACATGAACCTAAAGAAACCTAGAGATTCAAGAAGCTGAACAAACCCAAAATAGGATAAAACCCAAAGAGTTCTATCTCAAGAAATATCACAGTCAAATTTCAGAAACTAAAGAGAAAGAAAAGATTCTTGAAAGCTGTGAAAAAGGAATAACATATTACCCATAAAGAGAATATTTTTGAATGAGAGAGGACTTCTCATCAGGAAACATAGATGTCAAAGGGAAGTGACCTGACATTTTTCAAGTGCTGAAAGAGAATTATCATTCCAGAATACAATGTCCATGGAGAGTATCCTACAGTAATAAGAGGAAAAATCAAAACATTCTTGGATGAAGAGAAATTCAAACACATTTTGACCAGCAGACCTATCCTAAAATAATGGATAAAATAAACTTTTAAACACAAAAGGAACATAGGTGAAGGAATTTTGGAATATCAAAGAAAAGAAAAACAACTTGGTAAGGCAAAATATGGGTAAGTGTAAAAGATTCATCTTCTCTTGAGTTTTCTAAATTATATTTAAAGAGTGATACAAATATACAATTCTTTTGGTACGGTTCTAAAAGTATATAGAGGAAATATTTAACACAATTATAAATGTAGGAGAATAAGGAGACATAGAGGGAGATGAGGTTTCTATACTTTATCTGACTGTAGAATCATGATACTCTTGGACTATGATAAGTTATTTATATATAATGTAATACCTAGAGCAACCAGTAAAAAAGCAATACAAAGAGACACATTCAAAAACACTTAAGATAAATCAAAATGGTATTTTAAAATATGTTCATGTAAACCACAGAAAGCAAAAAAGTTAAAACAAAGAAGCACGAAACAGAGAGAAAGCAACAAAATTAAATTGCAGATTTCAGCTCTAAGAGAGCAATCACTACGTAAAATGTAAATGTCTAATTTCACCAAGTAAAAGACAAACATTGACAGAGGATATTAAAAATGGTGACTCATCTATATGTTGTCTCATAGAAACTCACTTCAAATATAAGGATAGAGGCATATTGAAAACAAAAGTAAAAACACACATATCATTTAAGAATTAATAAAAAGAAAGCAAAGGAAGCTATATAATTTTTAGATAAGTTAGATTTCAAAGCAAAGAAAATTGTTTGAGACAAAAAGAGACATTATATAATGATAAAAGTGTTGATTCACCAAGACATAGCAATACTATATACACATGCATCAAAAAACAAAACAGCAAAAAATGATAGAGCTAAAGGAGAAATAAACAAATCCACAAACATAGTTGGAAACTTTAACACACTTTTCTAAACAAGCGATAGAACAGTTAGAAAATTAGCAAGGATATAGAAGAAACTCAACAACACCATCAACCAACAGGATCTGACACTTGTAGACCACTGTCAACAATGGAATACATATTCTTTTTAAAAGCTCAGGAAACATATACCAAGATAGTCTATATACTGTGCCATAAAACAAACCTCATCACTTTAAAAGATTTGAAATCAGAGTATGTTCTCTGACCAAAATGGAATCAAATTAGAAATCAATAACAAAAAGATAACAAAGAAACATTTGGAGACTAAACAAAACCCTTCTAAACAATCCTTGAGTCAAAGAGAAGATCTCAAGGGCCATAAAAAATGCATTTAGCTGAATGAAAATGAAAATGCAACATGTCAAAATTTATCAGTGCAGCTAAAGCAGTACTGAGAGGGAAATCAATAGCCCTAAAATGCATATTTAGAAAAGAGGGGAAGTCTCAAATCAATATCTAAGTTCCCACTTTAAGAACCTGAAAAAGAAAATAAATAAATAAACTCAAGGATGCAGAAAGAAGAAATAATACTGATAACAGCAGATGAACATGAAATTGAAAATTAAAGGATAATAGTGAAAATCAATAAGATAAAACTGTTTCTTTGAAAAGATTAAAATTGACAAACTTCTAGGAGGATTGAAAAGGAATAAAAGAATAAGGACACAAATTGCCAACATCAGAAATGACATAGGAGAGATATAAGTACAGGCGTGTAGATACCAAAAAATAATAAAATAATACCAGAAACAACTGTATACACATAAAGTAGAAAACTTAGGTGAAATTCTTTAAAAAACACAAAGCTCACCAAATGTTAAATATTTTGTTTGATTGTTTTATAACTATAAAGTAAATTTAATTCATAATTTAAAATTTCCCCCCAGGGGCGCCTGGGTGGCTCAGTCGGTTAAGCGTCCGACTTTGGCTCAGGTCACGATCTCACGGTCCGTGAGTTCGAGCCCCGCGTCGGGCTCTGGGCTGATGGCTCAGAGCCTGGAGCCTGCTTCCGATTCTGTGCCTCCCTCTCTCTCTGCCCCTCCCCCGTTCATGCTCTGTCTCTCTCTGTCTCAAAAATAAATAAACATTAAAAAAAAAAATTTAAAAAAAGAAAAAATAAAAAAAATAAAATTTCCCCCCAAAGAAACCTCCAGGTTTCTAGACTCAGTGTGGCTCATGAACTGACATGGAAAATATAAAGCTATATGGGGCGCCTGGGTGGCGCAGTCGGTTGGGCGTCCGACTTCAGCCAGGTCACGATCTCGCGGTCCGTGAGTTCGAGCCCCGCGTCGGGCTCTGGGCTGATGGCTCGGAGCCTGGAGCCTGTTTCCGATTCTGTGTCTCCCTCTCTCTCTGCCCCTCCCCCGTTCATGCTCTGTCTCTCTCTATCCCAAAAATAAATAAACGTTGAAAAAAAAAAATTTTAAAAAGAAAATATAAAGCTATAAAATGTTCAAAAACAACACTGAAAAATATCTTCAGTATCTAGGACTAGATAAAGAGTTCTTAGATTTGTCACAAAACAAAACAAGACAAAACAAAACAAAACGTGGTCCATAAAAGGTTAATGTTAGATCTAATCATATATATATATATATATATATTTTTTTTTTTTTTTTCTTTTTTCTCTGTCAAAGACCCTTTTAAGAGAATAAAAAGCCATGAGGCACCTGAGTGGCTCAGTTGGTTAAGTGTGTCTGACTCTTGGTTTCAACTCAGGTCATGATCTTGTGGTTTCATTAGTTCAAGCCCTACATCTTAGTCTGTGCTGGCAGCACCGAGGCTGCTTGGAATTCCCTGTCTCCCTCTCTCCCCACCCCTCCCCTTCTTGTGCTATCTCTATCTCTCTCAAAAATAAATGAATAACTTGAAAAAGAAAGAAAGAGAGAATAAAAAGCCAAGATATGGACTGGGAGGAAAAAAAATTGCAAAACCACATTTATCTAGAACATAGCAAAAAACTCTCAAGACACACATTAAAATAAAAAATCTAATTAGAAAACAGACAAAATACATGAAAAGATATTTCATATACAGAGAACATACAGATAGCAAATAAGCATATGGAAAGATGTTCAACGTCAGTAGCCATTAAGAAGGTGCAAATTACACCTACAATGAATTATTTCTATGTACCTATCAAAATGGCTAAAATAAAAAATAGTGACATTGCCAAATGCCAAATCGGTCTTTTCTTCCTCTTTTTTATTCAGGGGTACATTATATTCAGGTAGAATATTTAATATTTATTTTATTTTTTTATTTAATATTTTATTTTATTTTTTATTCAGAGGTACATTATATTCAGACAGAATATTTAATATTTAATATATTTCCCTATATAGGCTTGGCACACCAAGATTATCTCCATTGTAGTTTGTGGATGGTTTCTGAGAAGAGTTTGCTCACAGTTTATAATCTGGAACTTGATATATGTATGACCTACAGGGATTTCCAATGATTCTAAGGCTCAAGAGAAGTAACATAAATACTCATAAGTGGCATGGTGTATTCATTATCTATTACTATTTAACAAATTACTCCAAGACTTGGCTCTTATAAAACAAACATTTATTAT
This sequence comes from Puma concolor, assembly GCF_028749965.1. Classification (NCBI taxonomy): domain Eukaryota; kingdom Metazoa; phylum Chordata; class Mammalia; order Carnivora; family Felidae; genus Puma; species Puma concolor. The sequence goes on along the minus strand of NC_141678.1, from coordinate 51,116,596 downwards.
CATAGTTTCTGTTCTTCAAATACCCAGGCATGGCCTATGTAGGTATCTCTGGCTCAGAGTCTTTCATGAGGTGGGAGTCAAGATGTCAGCTTGACTTTACTGAAGATTTGTGGCCTCTACTGGGCTTTGGTCCACTTCCAAACTTATTTACGTGGGCTCTGTTCATCATGAAACGTTGGACTGAGTGAAATCCTTGTACATTCTGAACTCTTTGCTGCCTTTTGCATGTGCATTTCCATCGGACTGACACCCAACATGCCACATGACTTCCGCTAGAGTAAGCAGTCCAAGGAAAGGAAAGGGGTGGGGGGAGAGGTTACTCCCCTGCAACTTAGAAACTGCTGAACTCCTGCTCATGTATGAGAGTCCTAGGTGAGGTAACTCTGGCTCCAAGATTTCTATAAGCTCATAGAAAATGGACAGAAGCTAGCAGTTGAAACAGCTTGCAGCTCACCCAAAAGATACTTGAGAGGCAAAAACAATATGGTGGTTTCACAGAGAATTCCCTGTGCTGGAGGGCTACTGAGGCTGCCCACCTCAAGAATTATTAAACGTTTTCTATGAGATCGTCTGCATTTGTTGTTATCAGCAACAGAGGCAACAGAGGGTAATATGAAAACCCCAGATGCCAGAAGTCACAGAAGATGACAATGAATAAACCATACAACTTCATATTCCCTCAACCTCAGAAGCAGATGCCCCTTCCTCCCTGTTTTCCTTGTTTTCAGACAAAGAGCAAGCGTGGCAAATCGAGGAGGAAGCTCAGAAAGAGAACTTTGGATTGTGAGCAATGACTGAGAGGATAATACTTGAATGTGATTGCATATTTCCTAAGAGAATCTGATACTTTATTGCCCAGGGTAGAATAAAAGCTATCGGTTTGGATTGAATTTGCCATGTTGGGCTAAAAATAATTTCTCCTTAGCTGAGCAGGAAAGGCGTATGAAAATTTTCAGTTACATAAAAAAAGAAAAGGGAAGTAAGTTTGTGATTTTTCAAATTAGCTGGAGTGACTAGTCAGTCATAGTAAGTCATTCAGGCACTTAATTCACTGCACTGTGGTTTAACTTAATGACTTACCTGTATGCATTTTAATCCCCAAGTTAAACTCATGGAAATCAAACATCCAAAATAATTTTGCATTTACTTGTTCTCCTTTCTATGGCATGATATATATACTATACATATATACGTATACGTATATATGTATGTATATATACATATATACGTGTATATATGTATATATACACGTATATATGTATGTGTGTATGTATATATATATATATATATATATATATATATATATATATATATATTGATTAGGGGTGCCTGGGTGGCTCAGTCGGTTAAGCATCAGACTCTTGATTTTGGCTAAGGTAATGTCTCAGAATTGTGACATCAAGCCCGAGTAGGGCTCCACACTGAGCATGGAGCCTGATTAAGATTCTCTCTCCTTTTTCTGCCCCTCCCCTGCTCACAGGCATGTGTGAGCATACTCTCTCTCTCTCTCTCTTTTTCTCTATTTCTCTCAAAAAAAAAGAAAAGTTATGATCAGAATACACTAAAATACATTTATTTTTAAATTATGTAAATTAATTGACACCTTCCTCCATTCTCTTGGGGTGGGTTCATCTCTCCTTGATAATACTAAAAGCCATGGGGATCAGTTGAGGCAAAGTTGTCACATTTACTGGCAACTTATGCCAAGTCACAAAAGCTACTAGCTAATTATGCTCTACTAGTTTTAGTTTAGAAATGATTTATAAGTTATCTATTGCTGTATAACAAATTTCTCCCAAATGTAGAAGCTGATAACAGTATTTTTTTTTATTTTAATTATTTTTTTACTTTAGAGAGAAAGCGTGCTTGATCAGGGGAGAGGGGCAGAAGGAGGGAGGGAGAGAATCTTAGGCACAAGTGTGGAGCCTAATGCAGAGCTTGATCCCAGGACCCTGGGGATCATGACCTGAGCCGAAATCAAGAGTCTGATGCTCAAACAACTGAGCCACCCAAGGACCCCGGTATTAATTGTTTTAAGTAAATATTTATTATTGTGCAGTGTCTGTGGGTCAGGGATCAGGATGTGACTTAACTGACTACCTCCGGCTGAAGATTCCTGATGAGCTGACAGTTAAGCTGTCACCCAGAGCTATGGGCTTACGTAAAGTCTCCTTTGGAGGTGGAGGGATTTGCTTCCAGTTTTGCGAGACAGAGACAGGGGGAGACAGAGAAAGAGCTAGAAAACATGTCTGGGACAGGTGCCATAGCATTTTTATAACCAAATCTCAGAAGTGGTATCTGTCACACAAATTCTGCTATGTTCTATTCATTAGAAGTAAGTGAATGATTTCAGCTCACATCCAAGGTGTGGAAATTACACAAAGGCATGAATATCAAGAAGCAGGAATGATTGGAAGCCATCTTAGAGGCTGCTAACTATAAACTTCTTCCTGGAAGTGATGCCCACAGTGCAAAAAGTTAGAAAAATTTAATTGATAAATATTTGGTTTTACTTTGGTCACAAACACACAACAGAGAGGAAGAACCAGCTAATACCACAGCCAAGTAGCTGTTAATGATTCCCCATGTGACCCCACACTTTGTATTCAACTCAAATCCCTTCTGTCTTCCCCTCTATAGATGAACTTCTAGTATCATACACAGTGTGCCTCCTACATATGTTCCTATTAGCCTGTGGTTTTACTAATTATAATTTTTGCATTAATAAAACCAACAAGAATGGCAAACACATAATTCTGTGTGTCATGTGCTGTCCTAAGAGCTTCATATTGTCAAATACTCCTCCCCACAGCACCAGGAGAGAGGTAATGTATTTTTACACACCTTTTACAAGGGAGGAAAGTGAGGCACAGCAATGGTAAGGCTCTTGTTCAAAATCATAGAATTAGTAAGTTTTGGAGCTTGTTTTGAGACTCGGGAAGACTCTTCTACATCACTGCATATTTCTCATGACAATAGGACACTCTGCATCTGAGGAAAACTGTGCAGTTTATCTCATCCAGTCCCTCTGTTATGGTTGGTTAAATTAAAACAGTGTCCTTGGTGTACCTCAGTCCCTTGGCCACGAGGATGAAATCATTCAGCAACCTTCTCATCATTTCTCCTGTATTGTAACACTTCTTCCTGGGCTGGCCATCTGTGTGGCTAGCATCCACTTGCCTTTCTCCCATTATCCCCAATTTCCCTATCTCCAGCCCACATAGTTCAGTGGGATTGGTTGCTTCACATCTTCAAAAATAAGGGTGTTCAAATTATCCAAGAGAACCAACCTCATATTCCACCCTGGAGAGTGATTTGTTCAAGGCTGGAGATGTGATACAAGTCACATGACACGATTTTAGGAATTTGTGGCCATTATTGAGGAAGAAACGCTTTTTCCAGAAGTCGGTATAAAGAGGAGTCTAGGGCTGGCCTTTCAGTGTATAGAGACGTTGCATAAAAATAAAGCCAAAAAGACGAAAGCATAACTGAGCGATAAACAGAGTGAAATCCAGTGTCCTGTAGTATTTTAGCATCCAATCAGGGCTTGATGGAAAGCCTTACCCCTAAAATCATTACATTTCCATTACTCTTAAGTTTTTTGGATTAATTTCTGTACCTGACAATCATAAAGCCCTAGGTAATAAATTTACTGAAGATATTTTTCTAAACCCAACAATTCATTAGATTCCACTTCTAATAACATAATATACAGAATATTTCTAAGCATTGGTAATCACATAATTAGAACCTATAGCCTGTCTAACTAGATATGTACTAATTATTTAACATGCCTAGCATTCTTCCTCCAAACAACTTTTTTCTCCCCAGTATTCCCACTGGTGTCCCATCTGTTCTGTGTGCTTTTCTAAATGTTTTCTACTACTTTGAAAAGTCCATCTCTGCATTTCCCAAATCTTCCATGTTGACCACTACCCTCATAAAACAAACAAATAAATGAATAAAGCAACAAAATCAATCGAGACTGGTCTCCTTTTTCTCATCCCAAAGCATGAGCTCCATATAGAGAGTCAGTAAGTCCAAGAAAGTTTTTGAAGAAATATAGTAACTCCGCTTACTGGAACTGATGACTTTGACATCTGAGATAGTATAGAAGCAACTGGAGAAAATATTCTCAGACTGAGGACATTCCCAAGCTTAGAATTCAGGCTTGGTGAATGAGCCCTCTGAGATCTTGATCCAATTGCTCTTGTTTTCACGCCTGATGATGAAAGTCCCTCTGTGCCTGTTACGTTCCAGCTTCAACCAGCAAAGTTCTTGCCTGCAGGCAAGAATGAACTTCCAGGAGAATCATGTCTCTGGGTGTCTAGTGAGCCATGTGGAAGTCATGGGGTTTTAAGCTGAGCACAGGAGAGAAATGGAGAGCTGGTGTCCAGAATTCATTATCCTGTTTCACTGTTTATGGCTGCCACGGATCCTGCCTTCCTTGTGTATTACTACACGCTCTGGTCTCAGCTACATGCTCACAGCAATTGAATATTTCCCTTTTTAATTTTGTTTTCAATGCTTTGTGTATTCATATTTTATGATCTGAAACATTTCTCGCACTTGTTTGCATACATCTCTGAACTAAACTTTAGAATAGAAGGTAATTTGTTTTCATTTGTCTTTAATTAAGTAAATATTTCTGGCTCAATTTGTGCCCGGTGGATTTTTTTTAATTCCCAAATAAACCATAAAAGATTTCTACTGACTGAATTAACATGGTGGAAAACATGTATTTTCTCTCTATACACGTAGCATTGGTCCTTCTATTGGACAAGCTCATAAGAAAATATAGTTTATAACCTCAGCCCTCACATTAAACATACTGAGATACACTGTGTGGGAAGGGGACTAGCATGCACGCTGGTGTCTTGCTATCAATGACCAGCATGTGAGTTAGTTCCTGTGAATTCACACCCTAACATCTGTTTAATACTTTCCATGGTGTCCTACTTTAACAAAGATAAACTACAAATCCACATCCACTGTTGAAAAAGATAGACAGAACATAGCTGATGAATACTAGAAAATAATTTTAGGGAATTAAAAAAATGCTGCTTGGGATTGAAAGATGTGTTTCATATTTCTCAAGAGACATTCAAGGATTAAAGATATTCTTTTCCTTCTACTTTTATGAGAGTTTTTTCCCCCCTGTGTTTGTCCTTATTAAAACTTACTGATATGGGGCGCCTGGGTGGCGCAGTCGGTTAAGCGTCCGACTTCAGCCAGGTCACGATCTCGCGGTCCGTGAGTTCGAGCCCCGCGTCAGGCTCTGGGCTGATGGCTCAGAGCCTGGAGCCTGTTTCCGATTCTGTGTCTCCCTCTCTCTCTGCCCCTCCCCCGTTCATGCTCTGTCTCTCTCTGTCCCAAAAATAAATAAACGTTGAAAAAAAAAAATTAAAAAAAAAAAAAAAACTTACTGATACTTCAGTATAATAGAAATAGTGTGAATTCTTGGACAAAGAATCCCCGATCTAGATTTGATTCTAAACTACCACAGATTAGCTTCATGGTCTTGTATCAAGTTTCTCAAAACTGTCTGAGCCTCAGTTCACTCAACTCTAAATGATTATAATATTTATAGGTGTTTAAACATGAGAAATAAATACAGCAAGTAGCAGGTGCCCAGTAAGTGGTAGCTATTACATTCCTGATCTTTTAAAATGAATAGACCAATTTGGTTACCAAATAAAAATATCTACTTCTTAGGTAATTTCTCTACAATTTAAAAGTCAAATGTATGTTACAGGATTTCAAAATTCATTCATGCTATTGCTCTGATAGGCAGAGAATAAGTAACTACTTTATTTTGATTATAACTAATGTGATCCTGCTAAGCTATTTTATCACATGTCTGACTTCATCCAGACACTAGGAAAAATATTCTTGGGTGAGCTTTATTCTTAAAATTTTGTGAAACTCATGTCTTTTTTTCTGTATTTCACAACGCTTCCGAAATTTTTTCTCCTACGCCTGCCTTATCTTTCTCAGTCCCCTTTGCTAATTCTCCCTTGTTTATGCAAACATTAAATGTTGTTTCATCAAAACTTGGTTCTCAGTCTATTTTCTTCTCATAGTACACTTTCTTCCAATTTCATATATTCACTTAGCAAAGATTATCATTCATTTACTAACGATTCCCAATTCATACCCTCCAGCCCATTCCTCTTGTCTTGATCCCAGACCCTTATGTTTCTAGTCAAAACTCAACACAGCTATTTCCTAGACACCACAAATACAGTATGCCAAATAATGTAACACATGATCCTGTCCCCAGAAATTCCCTCATCTAGCTCTCCCAGTTCAGTTAAACTGTTACATCAAATAGTCAATAGCTCTTGACAGAAAACTAGGAATCCTTCTTGACCTGTCCCTCTCCTGAAACACTGACATCTAATCAAGTATCAAGCTCACTTCTCTCAAATTCTGCTGCTGTTCTCATTATCAAATCTATCATATCCTCTAACATACATTATTATAAAGGTTTACCATTCTCCCCGGTTATTTTTTTAAGATTTTACTTTTTAAAAAAAGAAATCTCTATAGCCAACATGGGGCTTGAACTTACAACCCTGAGATCAAGAGTTGCGTGTTCTACCAACTGAGACAGCCAGGTACCCGCCTGCCCCTGACCCAGTTATTTTTAAGGAATTTTTGTTGCTAAGTTTTGGAAAATGAAACTTGCATGTGTTTGTGTAGGGAAATAGAAAACAATAAAAGCAAACAACTGTGTTCTGTTTTGATTTTCAAAATAAACGTGGGTACAATAGAGACGTGACTCCTGAGTTCTGTGTCACATGTACAGCCAAGGCTTCTGCATCAGATTGCAGCCTGTGGGGAAAAGAATGAGACTTCTTTTATCGTCCTTCTGGCCAGTGAGCTGGTTTGCTCTAAAGTAGCAAAGTGTGTGTCATTATAAATCATGACTGTAATTCGTCTTTCGGCTCCATTGGTTTTAATATGTGGGAAATTCTTGGCGGGTTTTGGCAATAGGGTGTCTATCAAAGTTAATTTTCATGGCATTAGGGTTTTTCATTTGTTATGAATCTCAGGAGGGAACTGGGAGAGGATAAATCATGAACTACTGGTCAGAAGCAATCCTCACCCCAAAATATACACCACCAGTTTTACCAACATACTATTTTCACAGTCCTTATCAAATTTGTAAGGAAAGAAGAAAAAAAAAATCACTCTATAACAGCAGATAATTGGCTGGCTAAACTGTTATTCATATAGACTGGCTTTTAAATTGAATTGATTAATTTGGTATTTTAAGTCTGTTTATTTCATAGTAGTAAATGCCTAAGTAGCATTTCCTATATGCTAGTCATTCTTCTGAACACTTCACACATTCTAACTCATTTAACACTAGCTCATTTATTTTATTTTATTTATTTATTTTGAGAGAGGGTGAAAGAGAGAACACATGTGAGCAGGGAGAGGGGCAGAGGGAGAGAGAATCTTAAGCAGGCTCCATGCCCAATGCAGAGCCAAATCCAGGGCTCTATCTCACGACCCTGAGATCATGACCTGAGCTGAAATCAAGAATCAGATGCTCAACTGGCTGAGCCACTCAGGCACCCCTGACACTAACCCATTTAATCTTTACACAAACCCTATGAGGTAAGTACTATTAGTATCCTCATTTTAAAGGTAGAAAACTGAGGCGCCAAATGGTTAAGTGCCCTTTATCAACGGCATATAATTAGTATGTGGCAGAACTGGAATTCAGAATGGAGTTATCTGGCCTGGAGTTAGAGCCCAAGCTCTAACACATAAAGCTATACAGTTAATACTACTCCATTTTACATATATTTAGTGGGCATTTATATACCACTTTTGCTAACATTTAGGCTTAAGTACATACTTGCTAAAACATGACTGTTTCTAGTAAAAAGTAGACTTGATGTGTAACTATCATCATACAGAGAATGCACCTTCACATAGGTTCTGTAATACAGAGCTATCAGAGTTACTCAGCACTATTTTCCAACATGCCTTAGTGATAGAATGCAAAACATATATGAATAGATCTGTGTATATATATATATATATATATATATATATATATATATGTGTGTGTGTGTGTGTGTTAAATCTTAGGTTAAAAATGAAACCATTGGGGGCGCCTGGGTGGCGCAGTCGGTTAAGCGTCCGACTTCAGCTCAGGTTACGATCTCGCGGTCTGTGAGTTCGAGCCCCGCGTCGGGCTCTGGGCTGATGGCTCAGAGCCTGGAGCCTGCTTCCGATTCTGTGTCTCCCTCTCTCTCTGCCCCTCCCCCGTTCATGCTCTGTCTCTCTCTGTCCCAGAAATAAATAAAAAACGTTGAAAAAAAATTTTTAAAAAATAAAAAAAAAATGAAACCATTGTATTTAAATAATTGTAATCTTTCCTAGTATTTAAAATTCTACCCTTAGAAAGGAGGCATTATGGAATCAATGACACAAGTTGGTGAATAGAAGAGGTATCTTTTAGTCGAGCTGAGGTTGCTGAGTCAGAAATATTAGCAGGGCTATGTGTCGTATTCAAAATATAAGCAAATCACTCACAGGTATCTTCAGTGTTCTCAATGCTGGCAACTTTTAAAAAACTCAAAAAATATATTAAAATAAACAAATACAACTTTTTTGGTTTTGGTTTCCCAAATTCTTACATACTCAAACTTCTGGGTACCTCACTGTCCAATTCCAGGAGCTTGGGTTGTTTTGCTTTGTTTTGTTTTGTTTTTTTAATTTTTTTTTCAACGTTTATTTATTTTTGGGACAGAGAGAGACAGAGCATGAATGAGGGAGGGGCAGAGAGAGAGGGAGACACAGAATCGGAAACAGGCTCCAGGCTCTGAGCCATCAGCCCAGAGCCTGACGCGGGGTTCGAACTCACGGACCGCGAGATCGTGACCTGGCTGAAGTCGGACGCTTAACCGACTGCGCCACCCAGGCACCCCGCTTTGTTTTGTTTTTTAGCCACATTCCACATTACCCAAAAGTCCCCAAACCTTTTGTGAATGCAGTAAATTAAAGAGTCACTTACATGGAGATCACAGGTTTTCCTCATGCATATTGTAGTCACAGCCTGGAAATTATGTCATACTGATCAGTTCTGCAGCTTTTTCCAATGCTATCTATGAAGTTGAATAATTGTGAGTATCTAGACCAATCATCATTGTTTATATGGGGCATGAAAATTGAGTAATATAATAGATTTGTCATCTGCTTACCGTCTTGCATTGGTGATTAAGTGAGTAATATAGCCATACGTTACTCATTTGTAAGCACAATTATGTGAGTATTCCCAGTCAGTCTGAAGGGAAAGGGATAGATATTCAGCGTGGCCAGCCTCTTTCTCCTGCAATAAATGCAGAAAGATTAGTTTGCTAAAATATAAAAAGTGATATTCCAGTGACCTGCCTCTAAGACTGGGAGTGAGATGGCAGCAAATTTATTTATTTGCAGAGATCCAAAGATGGTCCTCATGTAAGGTGTGAAATGACAGCAAGACACAATATCCATGTATTTCACATACTATTGTAGGGACTCTAGGGATCAGATGATTAGTAATAGAGGAAATGAAAAAAATAGAGGAACAAGAAAAGGAAAGGTTCTTTTCCTTTAAATGTCTTAAGGCAATAGTTGCATGAAGTTAAATAATGTTTAATAAAGTTATAATAAAGCAAATGTCTTTGAAATTATTTTATAAAGATTAACATATTACTCTAGCAGAACTGATTGGTATTAAGTGATTTCCAGGTTTTGACCTCAGTATGCATGAGGAAAACCTATCATCTCCATGTAAGTGACTATTTAATTTACCTTCTTTTATAAAAGGTTTGGTGACATAGGGGTAATGTGAAATGTGGTAAAAACAAAACAAAAAACAAAACAAAACAAAACAAAAAACAAAAACAAAATGAAACAAGCCTTCCAGAGCTGCAGAATGATGTCCCTGAAAGTTTGAACATATAAGAATTCAGGAATACAAAAACAAAACCACAACAAAAGAGCCCTTAGGAGCTATGACATCTTCCACACATTTTACATTAGTAATGGCATACTGCTTAACGGTGTTAAGAGAGTGGGGAAAAGGAAATACCTTGCTAACCTGTACATCAGTGCAATGTAATATACATATTATAATGTGTATGTTGCAATATACACATTTTGGCCTAAATACATCAATTCTCATCCAAAACTCATCTCTAAGAATGGTCACAAATCTCCTAAAAATAGGTATGGAACAGGTTCTCTAAACTTTATTCTAAGGTACCTATAAGAGATCACTAGCATGGGCTATATACTTCGAAGAGTTCACCTTAGAAACGTGGCAGGTATGGAGTAAGAGGTATTGTATCATAGGATATGGTGAAAGCATATTGCATAGGAAAAAAAAATAGTCCATAATTTAGAAGTTCTGGATTCTAGTTCCAGTTCAGTTCTTTCATGAACCATGTGACCACTTAAAAATTTAACTTAAAAAAAAAACTTTAAAAGCCTGTTATCATGTAGGTAAATGGCAAGTTAAACATAATTTTAATATTTATTGACATTAAGTAAAGCTATAGAGCACAGTGTTACATCCATATAGGTGTATGAAGCTACCAGTATAGGATAGACATAAATTGGTTATATATTATTCCTTGACAGAGTTCTAGAAATCCAGAAAAGAGTGAAATAATTAAAATTATAATTAAGGTTACCCAGTATCCCCTTCAAGACTGAAGCTATAAGTGGTGCATGATAGTAATTCAGAAATATCTTGGGCCTACTTCTTGAAGTCAGGTGAAAAAGGATTAAGACTATAGGAAAACAAAAACAAAAACAAACCAAAAAAGACTATAGGAAAATAATGGTTCATAGCAACTAAATGCAAGGACTTAAAATAGATATGGATTCAGGTTCTGGCTCCATAGTTCCTAACTTGAGAACTTGAGCAAATGAATTAATCTCTCTGTGCTTCAGTTATCTCATCTGTATAATGCAAATAAAACACAGCATCCCTTCCTGGGGTAGAAGCAATTTACCAGAGTCTCCAGTATATCATAAGTTCAGTCACTATTTGTATTCCTTGTATTTAATGTTCTCAGGCCTCTGCCATTTTTAGCCTCACATCTCCCCATCTATATACATTAATAATTCTCATTTCTTGTTTAGAATTAGGGTTTCCACACTATACAGCTTTAGGACATCCAGTCACATTGTCTCCTGTGTGATTGATGGCTCTCTGTGGCCCCATGGCTCTATAAATTAGAATGTAAATATTTGCTGGGGGAATTCAGAAAAATAGCTGTTTAATGAAATAATTTTCATACTAATGAGCCTGAGAGGAACGTGATTTTACTCTCTCCATACATAGCATTACTACAATTGCCCTGATAGATATATTGGAGACTCTGTTTTGTTGTCTGAAATTAAAGCCCAAAATTTTGCAAAAGTAGTGTTGTCCTGTAAGAGTAAATACTTAATTTTTTTAAAGATGCATAGTTTTGGGGGCGCCTGGGTAGCTCAGTTGGTTGAGCATCAACTTCAGCTCAAGTCGTGATCTTGCAGTTTGTGATTTCGAGCCACGCATTGGGCTCTGTGCTGACAGCTTAGAGCCTGGAGCCTGCTTCAGATTCTGTGTCTCCCTCTCTTTCTGCCCTTCTCTCACTTGCACTCTGTCTCTCTCTGTCTCTCTCTGTTTCTCTCTGTCTCTCTCAAAAATAAACATTAAGCAATTTTAAAGATGCATACTTTTAAAACATTTTTTATGTTTTTATTCATTTTTGAGGGAGAGACAGAGTGCAAGTGGGGGAGGGGCAGAGAGAGAGGGAGACAGAATCCGAAGAAGGCTCCAGGCTCTGAGCTGTCAGCAGAGTCCAACACAGGACTCGAACTCACCAACCACGAGATCATGACCTGAGCTGAAGTTGGACGCTTGACCAACTGAGCCACCCAGGCACCCTATAAATATTTAATTTTTATCTGGTGCTCAGCATACCCTAGACTCTTTATCCCTGCATAACTGGTGTCTGCAGACTTTTCCTTCTACTATGCTCATGCCTGTCAATGCTTTGATTCATGTTATTGGTAACTGAAGAGTGTCTTCCATGCCCATGTGGTTCTTATTCATCCTTTATAGTTCAGCTTTTTCATGAGCCACTTCTTAATCAGTGATTTATCATGTTTATATATTTTACATGGTCTATGTGTTGATTTATACCTTCTCTGATCATTTACTTGCTGGTAAATATCCTGTTGGTATTCTCAATAGTTTTATGTGAGTGTAGCTGTCCAGTTCCCAAGTTTTGAGGGGAGTCAAAAACAAAACCCATTTCAAAAAGCACAATTTGCAATAAGTTCTAGTTATTCTAAAATTCACTTTTGTGTCAAGACTCTGATGTTAGAACCAAACATGATTTATGCACAATATGTCATCAGATTTTTAGAAGCTAAGAATTCCTATTGTTCTATTGCTCAAGGCTTCTCCTTCTCAGAATCCAGGTTCTTGATCACTGAGCTCTCATAAGTAGGTAATCCAGGGTTGAAATCTTGACATACATCAAAGCAATCTTTAATTAGTAAAGCAGGAGCATTCAAAAACAAGTGGAGTGGAACTGAATATTATCGAGCATCAAAATGAGTAAGAAGATTACCCGCTGACCCAGATAATATGTCTTTCTGGAATTACTGATTGCTTAAAAATCTATATCACAGAAACCCTCAAAATTAACTTTTTCTTCTTAATTAGATAATATTTTCAGATAGACTGTATTATATACTTCTCTATCTTCACCATGATGAGTAAATTATAAGCACCAGAATCAACCACTAATATTTTCTTTCCTTCCTCTGACAAACCAAAACAACTCAAGGACCCCATGCAGTCTCTGCTTTGAGTTCAAAGACCAGGATCACTGAGTGACATCTCGTCAGGTCCGTCTATGTCTCTTCCTGTTTCAGCGACCAAAAGGACAAGCCGCAGAATGCATACACACACACACACACACACACACACACACACACACACACACAGACTATCCAATAATGGAACAGACAAGATAATAATATGCTAATATGTACAATGTAATCGATAAAATATCCACTATAATTGGATATTCAATATTTGATTCCTTCTATCTCTCCCATGTGTGGGCACTCATATGTCCCTTTCTGTGGATGTAATTGTGGATACCTTGAACCTACAAGGCTTCTATGGGAAAACATCTTTTCCCTAAGTCATTGTTTCTCCAGGCACCTGAAAGCTTTTCCTGGATTCCATGTAACTCATTTATGAATTTAGCTAAAGATGCAGTGGGCAAAATCTTGAGTTAGTCCTTGCCTGAGGCTGTCACTCAAAGGACCTTCAATTTTATCTTGTACTGATTTGATGAGAATCAATGGCATCATTCAACCCTGCACATCCCTGGATTTCTGAATTGTCAAAATGCTCTTGTATTCCTTTTTGTAAACAAGCCAATCTTTTTGTTTGTTTTCTGAGATCACCTCTTTGTTGTGTTACCTTTAACAAAAAACATCCAATATAAACTAATTCATGGTATAAGTAGTCTCTTTTCCTACCCTTTTATACAAAAATCTAAACTAATAAGTTCATTAAGAACATTATCTACCTTCCACTTTATTTCAGGCAATAGTTTTTTTTTAAATGATTTCCCACAGTGCAACATTAATAACGATTTTTATAGTTTCACATAACTTTTTTTTTGTTGTTTTTTTTTGTTTTTTGTGGGTTTTTTTTCCCCCACTGTAGAAGCCCCATTTCCAAAGCCAGGGCCACAGGGTGTAGATTTGTTGGGTTGTAACATCCCATTTCTGTTGCTGATTTCCGTGTTTCTCAGCAAAGTAGGTAGGTTACGCCACAGTTATAAACTTCTTGCACACAGCTGATGGAAGGGTCAAAACTGGCCCTGAGGATGTGCTATGGAAGGTCATGTTTAGGTTGCCATAGCCTTAGACCTTATCAGAAGTAGGACTGGGAATTTGAGATTCTTCCGCAGAAGCGAGTCTGTCTGGGACCCTTTGGGCTGCTGTAAGGCTATAGATATGTGGCCTGGATGCAGCAGTTCCCTCCTCCATTCTGGCCTGGGAAGTCCCTCTACGCACCTGGCAGGGCCTCTGGGGGAGGGGCTGCCACCTTGTGACACTGAGTGGGGGTGGGGCGAGTCAGCCAAGAGCTTTGAGTTGGTGTGACACAAACTCCTTATGGAGGAATCTGAGAATAGGGGCCTTTGGCACCTGGGGCTGGAGGTTTTTCTTATACTATGACTTTCTTGCCAGGCCCAGAGAGCTCCCAATATCTCTCCTTTCACGAGGATTCTGGGAAGAGTGGTTGCAGCTTCAGAGGTTCTGTCCTCATTAGCTATTCTCTGAGCCACCCCTCAGGCTCAGCATCTCAGACTATCCTGTTTTCTCCCTGTCCCTTTATCAAGACCTGCACTTACTCCCCCTACACACCCAAAGTCACATAACCCACCGCACGAGTTCCAACTGCACCCTTAAAAAAGGCCTTGGGGGAGCCTAGCTGGCTCAGTCAGTTAAGCCTCTGACTTTGGCTCAGGTCATGATCTCAGGGTTCCTGAGTTTGAGCCCCACATCAGGCTCTCTGCTGTCAGGGTGGAGCCTGCTTGGGGTCTTCTGTCTCCCTCCGTCTGTCTCTCTCAAAAATAAATACACATTAAAAAAAAGGCCTTTAATTTTGTGGCAATTTTTTGAGATATAATTAACACATAACATTTTGTTAGTTTTAGGTGTACAATATAATGATTCGGTATCATGAAATTATCACTGTAAGTCTAGTTATACCCATCATCACACATGGTTAGAATTTTTTTTCTTGTAATGAGAACTTTTAAGATCTACTCTCCTAGCAACTTTTTATGTGCTATACGGTATTATTAACTATATGCACCATTTTGTACATTACATCTCCAGGACTCATTTATTTTATAACTGGAAGTTTGTACCTTATGAACACCTTCATGCATCACTGCCCCCTCCTGCCAACGACCAATCTGTATTTATGAGTTTGTTGTTGATGTTGTTTGTTTCTTTGTCCATTCTTAGGTTCCACATATAAGAGAAATTATACAGTATTTGTCTTTCTCTGTCTTATTTCATCTAGCATAATGCCCTTAAGGTCTATCCAGGTTGTCGCAAATGACAAGATCTCCTTCTTTTTTATAAGTCCCAACAATTACAATTTACAATTAAAAAATACATTTATTTGTCAGGCACCTTGGGTTGAATGAGACTCTGATGGATGTTTTCTTTATTCCAAGAGATTGACAATGATCCATTTCACTAACACTCATGGTCCATGGACTCAAATAAGTAGAATGGCAATGCCTGAGTTCGACACAGTAGGGAGACCTATCTTCTAGAGAGAAGGGTAGTGGGACAGAGGAGTATTAACTATGGTAGAAAATGTATCAACTCGCCACACCCACCACAGCTAACAGGACCAGATCCATTTAGTGGCTCAGGATTCCCTCATTGTTTCTGAAAGGTTACATCTTTTTTTTTTTAATGTTTGTTTTGTGTTTATTTGTTGTTGTTTGTTTGTTTGTTTGTTTGAGAGATAGGGCACAAGCAAGGGAGGAGCAGAGACAGAGGGAGACACAGAATCTGAAGCAGCTTCCAGGCTCTGAGCTGTTAGCATAGAGCCCAATGCAGATCTCCAATCCACAAACCCTGAGATCATGACCTGAACTGAAGTTGGACGCTTAACTCACTGAAGCACCCAGGTGCCTCTGAAAGATCACATTTTTTTAATGTTTATTTTTGAGAGAGAGAGACAGAGTGCAAGCAGGGGAAGGGCAGAGAGACAGGGAGACAGAATCTAAAGCAGGCTCCAGGCTCCAAGCTGTCAGCACGGCGGGGCTTGAACTCACAAGCCATGAGATCATGACCTGAGCTGAGGTTGGATGCTTAACCGACTGAACCACCCAGGCACCCCTGAAAGGTCAGATCTTAAAGGGACATCTTAAGAGGTAAAATAATATCTTGAGATGTGATCAGGAATATCTTGATGCCAGACACACTTCTGTTGCAGAAGTCTTCAAAAAGCATGTGTTTTCCATGGATCCTAGTGACTCTCATAATAAAATTGCCTCGTAGATGCACATGAGTTATAACCCTGCTCTCTGTATCGTGCTCTGCCTTTTCTATCAAGATGGGTTCCATACTATTAGATTTGCCACAAAGAAGCCTGCCTTTCCTGTGATGACAGCAGCATCTATGAGTTACAGAGTTGTTCTGTAGCCACAGAAGCAAGAGGACTACCAAGGTTTTTCCTTTGCATAAAAGGACATTTTGAAATATCATCTTTACAATGGTCACTTCCCCACCATTAAGTGTCTCTAATTTCTTTTATAAAGTGCATGATGTGCCCTTAATCTACCTTTCTCATCACAGTGCACATATCACAAATTAGAATCTGATTTTTAGAAACTGATATGAAATGAAGATAATACACAGTAAAGCCTTGGATTATGAGCAACTTGTTCTGTGAATGTTCCTCAAGACAAGCAAACATTTCTAATGAATTTTAACTTGATAAACGAGCGATGTCTTGCAGTAGGAGTAGTACATGACACTGAATGTCACATGATCACAACTGAGCCAATAGTTCTTGAAATTCACTTTGATATACAAGTGCTTTGGAATACAAGCACGTTTCCTGAAAGAATTATGCTCACAAACCAAGGTTTTACTGTATATGCTTTCTGTCACTTGGAAAATGAAATGTGAGAACTTCATTTTAGTATCTTTTTTTTTCCTTTTCTCTCTCAAGAAACTTACCTTAACAATGAATGCACCATTTGTCTTGCATGAGTCAGCACCTCACGAGGCCTCACTGTGCCTGGCATCACTCTACCTCTTCAGAGGATCTCAGAATATTAATATTCATGTGATTAAATTAAAAATCTTATGGCAACTGTACCAAACCCATGTGTGTGTTGATTTAACCAACAGGCTTCTTACTCTTTGCTTTTCAGCATAGGATTATCACTTGCTCTTTTCAACCTTGTACTTCAACTTTTCTCCCATCAAATTATAACTAATTTTCTGTGTCCTAAGATCTGATGCTTTTAACCCTCAGTCCTCTTATTTTCCACTACCTTCTTGCCTCCACTGTGGATTGAAGAAGAAACCTTCAAATATCGGAAGTCAGGAATGCCACATGATTTTATTTATTTATTTATTTATTTATTTATTTATTTTAATTTTTTTTTTCCCAACGTTTATTTTTATTTATTTTTGGGACAGAGAGAGACAGAGCATGAATGGGGAGGGGCAGAGAGAGAGGGAGACACAGAATCGGAAGCAGGCTCCAGGCTCTGAGCCATCAGCCCAGAGCCTGACGCGGGGCTCGAACTCCCGGACGGCGAGATCGTGACCTGGCTGAAGTCGGACGCTTAACCGACTGCGCCATCCAGGCGCCCCATGCCACGTGATTTTAGAAAGCAAGCATTAACAGACTGGTGAACTTGCTTTGGGTCTGGGAAGAAGTGCGATTCACAGGGCCCACAATACCTTTCAAAACAGCTTCAAAATTGAATTTTAAATCCTTACATTTAGGGTAAGATGGAAATTGTTTGGATGTGTTTCTTCATTCAAAAGCACAAGAGTTTGGAGAGAAGGTAGATACAATTTGAATATAGAGGCATACCTGGGGAGTTTTTAGACATAACAGGGAAAAGTGCTTGCCAGAGGCTTCGCTCTCCCCTACCCAGAAAAGAAAGGAGACCGCATTCAGTGATTTGCATCATCAGTAGAATCAAGTGTGGAGGTGGAATCATAGAGCCATCATGGCCTGACCAAAATGTCCCTGTTTGCAGAGTCTCATGCATGCACTAAACTATATTTAACATGCTCCGAAACATAGCGTACATGGAAAAAACAAATGAACTTGTGTCAAAATCCTGAACCAGCAGCATGTACTCATGTATTTTAATCACTATTTCCCAGTAGAATTTACCGGCTCCCAAGTTTATTTTTGAGCACACAAGCATGGTAGTACTAGAATGCAAAAATGATTTCTCGCATGTGTTTGAAGTTTTCTCCTTTGATAACAGACACAATAACATCCCAATGATAACCGCAAATTACCATGTGATTGATGTTTAATGTCATTGTGCCTTGTCAAAGTTCAGGACAAACCCTGCAGATTGTTAAAACTCATGGTCTTTTATCCATGAATAGGAAAACATTTAACAATTGAAAGTGTCTTTACAGAATTCAGATATTAGCAGGTGAGCAATGTTGCTGGATTAAAACGTTTTAAAGGATAAAATTGCAACTTTCAAAAAGTAATGAATGCTTGAGTTACATGCTGTATCAGTTAGGATAGATGGGGTATGCATCAGTAACCACAAACCCAATTCTCAGTATCAGCAAGACATTATTTATCACTCATGATGCATGTTTATCATGGGTTGACTAGGGATCTCCCTGCAATGTTTGTCCCTAGTGGAAGACGCTGGCGTATGGAAGAACCACACTATTTGAAACTTTTCTAGGTCCTTAGAAGACAGCAAAAATAAATTTGGATGGCTTTGCATTAGCAATTAAATAGTCTGGCATATCTCATTGTCTTGTAGTTGGGTCCATTACCCACAAGAAAGCCAGGAGTATCAAGGAGCAAAATGCTAAAGAAATGCTCTTCTGGTTACAAGCAGTAGAAAGCCACAGTTTATTTTAACCAACTGTTAAATGCAACAATCAGATACAGTAAACAATTTGGAAAGCTCTCCATGCTTCCCTGCATGGCCTTCTCTCTTCAACGGCTAAGTTGCACTTGGTAATTGGAAAAACTTACATATCAGTTCTTTCGAGTTTTTAAGACATCATAAGAAAGGACGACTTCTTTATGACAAGTTCTAAGTTGAGCCTTAGACAACCCCAAATATGCAGAAGACCTTGACAGAGACTAGAGAATAGAAATGAACTCTTCTAAGGTGAGACATCAAAATTAAATCACTAAAATAATTTAACAAATTAATATCTTCTAATTTATTTCTTTAATTATTTTAATGTTTATTTCTGAGAGAGAGAGAGACAGAGACAGAGAGACAGAGTGCAAGTGGGAGAGGGGCAGAGAGAGAGGGAGACACAGAATCCAAAGCAGGCTCCAGGCTCTGAGCTGTCAGCACAGAGCCCAACGCGGGGCTCGAACTCACAAACCGCAAGATCATGACCTAAGCTGAAATCAGACGCTTAACCGAATGAGCCACCCAGGTGCCCCACAAATTAACATCTTCTAGGGGAACACTTGGAACCCTTTTGTGCAATAACCTTGTTCTGCTGAAGAATCCTGTAGCCGTTTGGTGTATCAGCCTTGGAGATTCTTGAACATCAGGTAGTGTTTCAGCATTCCTGTCACTGCTTCATTAAAGCTCACAGCGGCTATCTGGTTCTCTGTGTGAAACAGTTTAGTGAAGTTACTCTTCCCTTACCCTTCCTCTCTCTTCTGACATCCAAAGGCTCAAATGTGGGTTAATGTAGAAATATGTGGCATATGATGACACATACAGTATTTCAATATGTAGAGAATACCACATATGACAGAAAATTGAACATGAATAATGGCACTCAGAAATATATGATAAACTTATAAATGGGAGAGACTATATAAAAACTAAGGAATGCATGGGAAAAAAGAATATCTAAACAAATACCACTGGCATCAGAGGACACTCAAGTCAAAACAGACACTTCTATTTTAAAAGGATTTAAAATTCATTGTTAATGACTGTTATTTATTTCAAGTTTGGAAACATAGCACAGAAATTTGAGCTTGAGCCATACTCAAACTAAGTGTATACTTTGATCTGTGTTTTGATCTTTGAATGAATCAATTGGCATATCTCTAAACAAATTCTGACATACTATATGAAAGTTTGAATCTATAAATTTAGATGACTTGTATGTTTTACTTTCTGAACACTTTGTGTATAAAATTTCCTATGTATCAGTACTAACTGATCTTTAAGTTTGCCAAATTATTCTGAGTGTTTGGGACTTTATTAAGGAATAATGAAGGAAAGAATAAACATTTTTACTTATTTTTTTAATTTATTTTGAGAGGGAGGGGGCAAAGAGAGAGGGAGAGGGAGAGAGAATTCCAAGGAGGCTCCACACTATCAGCACAGAGCCCAATGCAGGGCTTGAACTCACAAACCATGAGATCATGATCTGAGCCAAAGTCAGACACTTAACGGACTGAGCCACCCAGGCGCCCCAAGAATAAACAATTTCTACCTGCAATGAGAATTCCATAAAAGTAATAAGATACCTGTCAGTGTTAAATTTCTCCACACTTTCTGAGGACTTGCAACAAAAATTTAAAAAAGTATAATGTATTTTTTTTCAAGTCTTTAAAAAGTTTTACATTGTTTTCTAACTGGAGGAGACCACCCTTTTTCCTGGCGGGATGTTAGGAGCTAATACCTGCAAGAGGTATTATGTTGAGTGGACAGGCTTGGCAAAGGCAACTCGTATCTGCCAAAAGCTGCAATAACACAAAAATCAATGTGCTGTCCAGAGATAAGAATAAAATGAAGTTCAAAGTCAAAGAGTTCACCCCAAAATGGAGAGGGATCAGAAATTGGTAGCTACTAAAGGAACAGGAGCCAAGAAAGTGGAAAATGAGGAAGATGAGAAATGCAAACAGGAAGCAGAGGAAGTTGCCTCTCTGCTGGTTCAAAGGAGCTCACAAGAGTGGGATGCAGTGCTGGAGGGACAGAAGGGTGTATGCGTCCAAGATCGCCTCCTATATGCTTCTTCACAACAGAAGAGGGCTCTGCCCCTCTGTTCACTGGGAGTTGGCACCTGATAGTCTCCAGAGCCAAGCACACTGATATTTATCTTAAATAACGTATATAGGTACATCCTTGCCCCTCACTGCAGCCACCTCCGCTGTAGGGGCAGGATCCTGCTGAGACAGCCCTATTCTTGGTCTCCACTAACTCCACCTTGGTTTGTAGATTCCAGTGAACTTCTGCAGAGATACTCAGGACACAGCAATTCTATATTCAGCTATGGAGAATAGTGATGTTAGCTTTTCTTCACACTCCAGCACAAAAAGATGCTTTATTTAGTAATGTGGCAGCTTGCATAGGGCAGAGAGAAAGGCTAAATCCTCCTGAATTGGGGTTAAAAAAGTGAGAAGTTTTTTCCTCTCACAACTAAGTTTTATTAATTCTCTGACAGGACTACTTTACTCCCTCTGCATATTATGTTACATTATTTCACACTAAAATTACTGCAACATTATCAATTCAAGCAGGATTGAGAATATGAAATATTAATAAGGTTACCACTCATCTAATTTTCAAAGGAATGGCCTATATATAGAGCAGGAACATAGTCCCAGAATAGCTTTGGGCTTCTGAACAGTGGAGAAGGACTCACAAAGCAATGATATAATGGCCCGGATTATAAAACAGAGTGACCACGTAAATTCTAACAGGAGGTAAAAAGATATTTTGGCTTCTAAAAAATATGTTTAGAACAAGTCAGAAGTCAAAAAAGAATAAAATAATGAATTTGGTGTGATTGATTCCCAAGGCCAATGTGTGTACTAGAACGAAGATCAGTTGTGGACCTTGACTCAAGTTCAGATTCTGTCCACTCAGTCATGTATTAGCTTAGTAACAACATTGAGCTTCAGGTTTTTCATCAATGATATGGAATGAGAATACAAGTGCCTACCTCACAGGGATATTGCCATGAACAAGTAAGATTAAATGTATGATAAGCACTTTGAAACTTGAAGGATGTATAAATTCTATTATTATTCATATGAGTATTATTGTGTCTCTCTGTATAAAGTTTGACATTTTTAAAAGGTTAATGCCACTATTCATTCAAACATTTACTCAGTTATTCAGCAACTAGTTTTTGAGTACCTACGACATCCATCATTTTATATTCTTTTTTTTTAAGTTTATTTATTTTGAGAGAGAGAGAGAGAGTGTGTGTGTGTGCACATGCACAAATGAGGGAGAGGCAGAGAGAGAGTCCCAGGTAGGATCTGCACTGTCATCACAGAGCCCGATGTAGGGCCTGAACTTACAAACCATGAGATCATGACCTGAGCTAAAATCAACAGTCAGCTGCCTAACTGACTGAGCTACCCAGGCACCTCATACAGTTTTATATTCTTAACTCTGGTTTTGATGTTCTAGGTCGTTAGTCATGTATATAAAATGTCATTCACTAAAAAATATAGAGTGCAGTTTCTGAAATCTAACAGACTTGACTTCAAATTTTGAATGTGTTCCATATAATCTGTTTTGAACCTACGTAAATTGTCCATGTACAATATACCTCATTTTCATTACATTTAGCAAAGATACTAATAGAAGTACCTACTTCATATGACTATCATGAATACTAAATGAAAGATCATGTAAAGTTCTTAGAAGCGTTTAACATGTAAACACTATTCAATAAATCCTTGTTATGATTTTTTAAAAATAGTAATTACTGCTAAATTGTGTTTTTAAACACAAGCTATATCTATGAGGTATATGTACAGACATGTTTCCTGACTTAGGATGGTTCCACTTACGCTTCTCTGACTTTATAATGGTGTAAATGAGATATGTACTCTGAGAAACCATACTTCAAATTCTGAATTGTGATATTTTCCTGAGCTCGTGCTATGTGGCGTAATACTCCTGTTATACCACAGCTTCCCATCAGCCATGCAGACACGTGGGTGAACGATGATATACTTACAACCGTTCGGACCCACACAGCCAAGATGCTTTTCAGTTTTAGTACCATTTTCAATAAATTACATGGGAGATTCAACACTTTATTATAAAGTAGGCTTTATGTTATATGATTTTGCCCAACTGGTGGCTAATGTAAGTGTTCTGAGAACATTTGAGGTAGCTAGCCTAAGCTATGATGTTCAGTAAATTAGGTATATTAAATGCATTTTTGACTTATGATATTTTCAGCTTCCAATAACCCCATCGTAAGGTGAGGAAGCTCTGTATATAAAACATATCGTGAGTCTATATAAGGTACAGTTTATTAGAAGAACTTAATTTTAACTTCATTGTACTTAATCTAATTTTCCTGAAAAATTTAAAATTATG
Source organism: Puma concolor (assembly GCF_028749965.1). Lineage (NCBI taxonomy): Eukaryota > Metazoa > Chordata > Mammalia > Carnivora > Felidae > Puma > Puma concolor. The sequence goes on along the minus strand of NC_141678.1, from coordinate 51,093,482 downwards.
TTTTGTCCATTTCATCATAAATTGTACTTATATTGCAGTTTTTCTCCAGAGACAGTCCAATATTACCTACATTTTATCTTACATGTAGTCATTCTGTGAGAAAAAATAATAAAGAAAATAATGAGATTTCCCATTTTTTATTTCCTTTATTCTGTTTCCTTAAAATTACTCATGATTCCTATGCTTCATTTTTCTCCTAACATCATTTCCCATCTCCATGTTAACCACGCTAGGATGTTCACATAAAGAAAGGTATTGTTGAATCTGAGTCTCTTCTTCCCTGCATTAAGTTCACAGACTATTCTGCAATCCCACCAGGAAAAAGTCCCATAGTTGAAGAATACAAAGAATGCAGGCTTTAAAGGCTGACAAACCCTAAGTTAGATCATTTCTAGAGCTGTGACCTTAAGCTACTACTATAATGCTTGTAGTAACAGACAATATATGGGAAGTTCAAAATATGACCACTGTCATAATGTCTGATGGTTCCTGGGATAGCATGTAAGTGAGGAGACATCCATCTCCTAGGTAATGACCCACAAGTCTCATCCTCACTGTGTCCAGGAGGACTCTGTATTGACCACTCCTTTAGGAGGCAACTGAGCCCAGGTGGAGAAGACTGAAGACTGAAGACATACATAGAATGATGCTTTCATTATTGGTAAAATCAATTTTCAATCACTTAGAGTAGTAAGTCACATATTTGCAGAGGCAGCTGACTTCCTTTAAATGTATTTGTTCGATAACTATTAAGGCAAATTTACATTCTCGAATGCATTTTATTTGAATAAGGAGAAAAGGAGGTTAGAACAATTCTGGATGCTATATAAAACCTGATTCACAATTAAGAATTTGTCATAGATAATCCATATGTATAAGATTTATGAGGATAATTGACTATTTTAATAATTCAATGATATTTCATTACTCATGCAACCATTAAGAATTGAGGTCAACGCACCTGAATCTCTCAGAATTTAAAAAAAATATTCAAAAACTCAAATGTCACTTAAAAGCTGTAATTATTTTTAATGCAAATATGTTACACATTTCTAACCTTTTTCCAAAGAAGAATGCTATGTAGAATTTTAATATTTTTAGTGATTCCTTGTCAAGATTTCTAATATGGCTATTTTTCTCTTTGTAGTACATTTCCATGCTAATTTTTTAGTTTTTAATGCTTTTTCTTTTGAGGAAGTGTTATTTCTTCTGTCACTGTGTCTGCTCCTGAAAACTTCTTCCCTACATTTTGGAGTAGTCCTTTCTATATGCTGAAAAATGTTATACAAATTTTGTAGAAATGTAATCTGACTAAACTTAGAAAGACTCGGTAAGGTACTTAATGAAGAACTGAGAAGTAATATGCTTCATTTTAAGCACAGATATTTCAAAAACCTAGTTAGGAGAACAGATATAGATATAGATATAGATATAGATATAGATATAGATATAGATATAGATATAGATATAGATACAGATATAGATATGGATATAGATATATAGATATAGATATAGATATAGATATAGATATAGATATAGATATAGATATAGATATATAGATATTCCTATATCTTTCCTTCAACTGTTCAGGTTCTTGGAAGATTATGTGCACTTTTACTGAACTCAGCAATGTTATACCTAAAGTCCTGTCACATCTTTTATTTTCTCCTCAGATGTGTGCTGCTGTGAGCTAAAAGCAATTAATACTATTTTATTACCTTTTTAATGTTTTTATTTGTTTTTGAGACAGAGAGATAGAGCATGATCAGGGGAGGGGCAGAGAGAGAGGGACACACAGAATCTGAAGCAGGCTCCAGGCTCTGGCCTGTCAGCCCAGAGCCTGACACAGGGGCTCAAACTCATGGACTGTGAGATCGTGACCTGAGCCGAAGTTGGACGCTTAACCGAGGGAGCCACCCTGACACCCCAATTAATACTATTTTAAAAGCAGGAATCAGAACTAGGGAACAGAAAGCTGAAACAACTTAATGAAGTTTATTGACTGAATTAGCACAAAGCCTAAGGTGACCCATTTAAGGCTAGTTTAGTCCTTATAAGGTCCTACTCTGGATCTCCTTGGAACATACTAAGCCGTGGAAAAGAGAAGCCCAGCAGCACGAAGTAGAATTCCCCAAATTGGCTTGTGCCTAACTGTACATCCCTACCACATTCTTTATGATTTTTTATAGATTCTTTGCTATAGCACTACAATTGGATAGATCCCATGAATCTGGCCAGAGTTCCCTGGACTGAATGAAAAATCTTCCCTAAGTCTGTGATCCATTAACCCCCACTCTAGTCTCTTTTCTTTTTTCTAGTCTCTTTTTAACTAATTTCCCCCATATATTTGAGCTTCCCTTCTTGGACTCTCATTATAAACAAGGCCTAATGCTTTGGCTGGGATGGAAGAGAGCCTAACTTCTCCACCTCTTATGTTAGTGCTATGTCACCTTCCTAGACAAATGTCTGCAGCTGTTTTTTTATGTAATAGTAAAGGTCAAATAAATATAAAAAAGTTAATAAAAAATGAATACCTGATGATATGCTTGGGAAATAGTCAAGTTCAAAGTGAGTGTAGATTCTATCAATGCTTAAGCATGGAATGGAAGCAGCATGATACAGACCACTGTTACCTCAAACAAACAATGTTTAAATAGGCAGAAATTCCAAGGCAAGCCCAGGGTTGGGCATAGGGCAAAATAGAAACCTGAAATAGTATAACCTAAAACAGTCTCAACTAATATCTACCCAAGGTGTAATGTGTGGCTTTCATTTTTGTACATTGTCTTCTTGGGTAGTGGAAGATAGATTTGCTAAACTCTGTGCTTGTCTTGGCTTGGGTTGTATAAACCACATCGGAAAAAATAAGTTTCCCACTAAATGCATAAACATCCCTCCTACACAGGCATGAGCACACAGAGTATGTGCACACACTGATAAAAACAGAAATACTTCTTTCAGGAGATTTTTATCTCTCATAGGCATGTTTTTATGTAAATAGCCAAGGCGAAAATGTGAATTTGATTGAGTTCTTCAGAAAAAGTTTGAGTTTAGCTTTGCTTGCGAAAGATCTTGAGTGAAGGCCCCACAGTGCTGCTTGGAATGGCAGAATATGTTTGCTTTGGTTCTTCCCTAACCCCCACTTTCCACTCCCAATTTCACAGGAAAGCATTTTCACAAGAAGATCCAATTTATGCAGAGCCAAGCAGGAAAAAAGCCCCTTGTCATCGCCCTTTTGCAAATATGTTAATAAACAATCTGTAAAACTAATCTGCCTTCAAATTATTCTGACAGTTTGGAGACTTACAACAACCTGTCAATTAAATAGCTTCCTCTTCTCATTCCTGTGGAAGCTCTGAGAGAGGGGATAAAGGGATCTTAACCTACTCAGAACTTGAGATATTTTTGTACCTACAGTCTTACACATCCTTAATAAAATATGAAAGTTACCATGATATTAAAAATAGATGAAATATATGTAAGTGAAAAAAAAAGAAAATTGACTTGAAAACACTGAAGAATCAGAGGCCAAAGGTAACAAAAGATACAGCTGGGATCCATATTTAGATAGATATTTATATTAGTACCTTGTATGATGACACTGACACTGAAAATTTTAAAGCTTGCTAAACTGAAGAGATACTGGAAGGGAAAACTTAAATAAGAATAGAATATAACAGTTGACATTAGTACCTATCAGTGTCTCCATCTAATCTAATCTTCCTAAAACTTTTTTTTTTGAAATGGAAACCAAAATAAGTAGCCTGGAGCTAATGAAGTTGATTAATATTACATATTAATCTCTTACAAAGACTAAAAACATAGGTCTGAATCTATTTTCTTTTTTCTTATACAGAGGAGGCTTGTCTAGCTAACATTTTAGAGAGAAAGAACACGGAATGTTTAGTTTTACCAAGTGGATTTATTTTGGAAAGAAAAAGAGCCCGTTTTTAATTCAAATGTTCACGAAGTCATAATATTTAGTGGTGGTAAATGGCGGCTGTATCTTTAGATTCTGGATGGCTATCTCCACAATGGGGTGCACACTCCCAGAGGTATGTGCAAAGTGTTCATTCAGAGTATGGGAAGTAAGTGCTAGAAATTCCATTTCTACTTTTTTCCTGAAAATGAGGAAGGAATGAAGCTTCATTCTAATTTAATTCATGCACTGATCTTGAAGCTCTGAAATGAATCTGTTTGTCAGAGAGTCACTTATCACCTCCACACTCAAGTTTCTCGGAGGGAAGAAGGGGCTGGGAGGAGGGTGAAGGCGTTGGTGGCACCCAGTGGCTCAGCCACTCCCCTCCAGTGCCCGGTAACACATTGCCGATTATCTATGCCAGTTTCTATGGCTTCATAATTCCACAAACCTAAATCATGGTCTCTTTATAACACTTTGTGATAGGATAAGGAATAACTATTTAACGTTACGTAAGGCAATATTTCAAATTTAGTGGTGGACAATAGCATTTGTAGAGGAAGAAAATATTCTCCTTCACCCTCTTTAAGGTCCCTGGCTGGGTCTGAAAATTAAAGTGGCAAAGATAGAGCAACAGGAGCAAAGCATACAGATTCTATTGAACTTTCACATGTTACACATGGGAAGTTCACACGAGAATGAAGACTCAAAGGCATGGCCAGACCAGAAAGCTTTTATATCTTTTAAACAAAGAAACAATAAATTTGTAAAGAATTGGCGGGGCACCTGGGTGGCTCAATCAGTTGAGTGTCGGACTCTTGATTTCGGCTCAGGTCATGATCTCAGGGGTGGTGAGCTGGAGCCCCGGGTCAGGCTCTGTGCTGAGCATGAGACTGCTTTGGCATCTCTCTCTCCCCTCCTCTCCCCCACTCGCACTCTCTTTCTCTCTCTAAAATAAAAATTAATAATAATAATAATAATAAAAGAATTGGCAAGACAAAGGGTTTGGGCAAGGAGTCGTAGATGGGGAAGAAGTAACTAGGGAGATAAGAGTTAGCTTAACAAGGTTTGGTTTTGCAGAGTTCTTGGTCCCCAATTCCCCATCTCTGGTGATAACAATATTTTTCCTCCTCCTGGTATGGGGAAGGACCTTTCACAGGGGAGTTTTGTGATGTTTCAGGGATGAAGGGCAGAGGATGTTAGGGGAGTCAGAAGTGACCTTACTGCTTCTGCTGGATTTTTTTAATTCCAACATCTTAAGATATTTAATATATATGCCAAGGTGCCATATTTTGGGGTATATGTCTGAACCCCATCACAGAGTACCTAGAAGATATTTTAGAAAAAAATGAACACACTTAATTTGTCCATTCAAGTTAACAGCAATGTTTTAAAATTATAAGAAAGTAATGGTTTTCCAAAAATGTCCATGCTGTGAAGAGAGTACTTTTAACAGTTTGGAGAAGTTTGCCTAGTTAAGTTATTAATTTTCAAAGTTTACCTAAGGGTGTCATCATTTATGCATCAGTATGAAACCAGTGAAAAACAGATTTTTAAAGTGAGGAGTTTCAGAAGGATTTAAACCCATTTGATAAAACTATAACCATTTAACCCATTCTAAGTCGTTTCAACAAATAATGGACATTATGGAAGAAATTAGAGAAGAAATCAGGGTTTCTGTTAAGTTTCTCAGGATCCACATAAGAGTAAAAACATATGGTATCTGTCTTTCTCTGTATGGCTTATTTCACTTAGCATCATACTCTCCAGTTCCATCCACGAAACCCATGGGGGAGGGGAAGGAAAAAAAAAAAAGAGGTTAGAGTGGGAGAGAGCCAAAGCATAAGAGACTCTTAAAAACTGAGAACAAACTGAAGGTTGATGGGAGGTGGGAGGGAGGGGAGGGTGGGTGATGGGTATTGAGGAGGGCACCTTTTGGGATGAGCACTGGGTGTTGTATGGAAACCAATTTGACAATCAATTTCATAAAAAAATTAAAAAAAAATAAATTAAAAAAAAGAGAAGAAATCAGGGAAGAAATTGACAACCTGAATTTCAACAAAATCCCTTCCATAATTGCTCACATAAATGAAACTTAAAAATAAATATGATTTGATAAATGTCACTGGTGATTTATTTTTGTATTTGGATTTTTATGTTAGTATAAGGTTATCTCTTTCAGCTATGAGAGCCATGAAAATCAGATTAAGTTAACTAACAACCAGAATTTTTGTTGTTGTTCTTTGTTTTTTAACGTTTATTTATTATTGAGAGACAGAGAGAGACAGAAAATGGGGGGGGGGGGGGCGCAGAGGGCGGGCAGAGAGGAGGAGAGACAGAATCCAAAACAGGGAAACAGGGTCCAGGCTCTGAGATGTTAGCACAGAGCCTGATGCAGGGTTCAAACCCACAAACTCTGAGATCATGACCTGAGCTGAAGTCAGACGCTTAACCGACTGAGCCACCCAGGCACCCCACAACCAGGTTTGTTCAATAGTATTACAAGGTAAAAAAACAAACAAAAAAAACAGTATCACAAAGTATTGTAGCACTATTTTCCAGAAAAATGAAAAAGTAAATAATACTACTGCCTGGCACTAAAAGTTACTATTATTGGGTATTAATTAATAGTGTTTTGAAAATGAAAAATATTTAAAACAGTAATAAATAAAATATAATGTTGAATGTCAATTCATCTTTATCTCATATTTTAATATTTCTATTTTGGGATTTTTAAAAAATTTTTTAATATTTATTTTTGAGAGAGAGAGAGAGTGGGAGTGGGAGAGGGGCAGAGAGAGGGAGACACAGAATCTGAAGCAGGCTCAGGGCTCTGAGCTGTCAGCACAGAGCCTGATGTGGGGCTCAAACCCACAAATGGTGAGATCATGACCTGAGCCGAAGTTGGATGCTCAACCAACAGAGCCACCCAGGCACCCTGGGATGTGTTTTACATAATAATTGGTAGAATACACTGGCATACATAACATACATGATTAGTAGAAAACACCTATGATTTTTAAATAAATATGTAGGCATATATTGTGGGCTCAAAACATTTTAATAACAGAATGTCGTAATTTTTTAAGATTTTATTTGTAAGTAGTCTTTACACCCAACATGGGGCACAAACTCAATCCCAAAATCAAGAGTCACATGCTCAACTGATGAAGCCAGCCAGGCATCCCCTTGGAATACTGTATTAAAGTGTTTGGCTCTCACTTCTTTCAGAAGTCAGCTGTGCAGCCATCTGCACATCGAGAAATGAGAATTCATTATACTCCTAAAATAGAAAATGTTGTCCTCAAATATCAGAAAATAATATTAAGCTACTACAAATAGATCTTTGTGAGGTATATGTCTGTAATACTTAGGAAAGAAATGCAAAATTCTGAGAAATGTTTTTTCCCTTGTATCATGTAAATCTGTTACATATCATTCATTTATTCATTCATTCAACAGATATTAATTGTGTACCTACTATATGGAAGACACTGTTCCAGGCTCTGAGGCCATATGAATGAACAAGATAGAATCTCAAATCTTACAGAGATTACATTTCAGAGACAGGGGATCCAGATTCTAAAGTACGAACAAAAATGTTAAATAAATACAAGACTGACATTTTACTGGGCTGGGTTGGTATGACTGGGCACACTGCTAAAATATTGAAATATTTCTATACTATATAGCAAGTAGTTCCTCAAGTGCATTCCTCTTGCACAGGTCAGGCTAGACCTTCCTGGGGAACTTCCAGGTTTCCTTTTGATCTAGGCACTAAAGGATTAATGTCTGGCCCAGTAGGAGCCTGTCAAGCATCCACTCTGATTGATGGTTATCAGCATTCCTGCGCTATTCCTGATAGTTAAATATTTTGACTTTTACTTCAGGGTAAACATTTACCGTGGGGTGATATTCTATAAAAAAGAGAGCAGAATAAGGGGTAAAGAATCAAGCAGGGAAGGGATGCTTTTTGGCAGGATGATCAGGAAAGACTTTGGTTGAGGTAATATTTGAGCAGGGACCTGAAGGAAGAGAGAGAAAGAACAAGCCAAAAATGTATGTGAGTGAAGGAAGGGGAACGGAGAGCAAACACAAAGGCCAGAGCTTTGAACTTGAGCACTGGATGGTGTCCAAGTAGGGCTATTTGTCAGAATTAGAAATTTTAAGAGCCACTCCAATAATATAAAAACAATCAGAAATGTGGGTTCAGGTATTGAATGAATTACATATGTTCCCACTTTCCAGTCAAGCCTATTCTGAATGGTGCTTCCATACAGAACATTCAAAATCAATCTTGAGTAGATCCAGCATTAGTTTTTTTAGTTTCTAGAACCTGACTCAAATTCAGAAGACCGAGGCTCTCTTTCATAAGATTTGTTTTCCTGTTGCATCACTTGTATAGTTCCCTTCCCAGTTGAAACACAGAACCATTTAAAATTATCCAACCATGTTCATCTCATTCAATAAACATAAATTGAGTCCTAAAAGTTAGGAGCTAGGGATATCAAAGATACCTGTTTTCTAGGAGTTAACAGTTTATCTGCAAGATGGTCATGTGAATGGAAAAAAATAGAGTAAAAATTGGCAAATCCGAAATGCACATGTAGAAAGCTGAGTAATGTTGACTTTAGTCCCTATTTTTTGCATAATTAAGAATTTTTGTCACTTTTTCTCAACATAACGTAAATTAATGCGACATATCAATCTCATATTTTACTATTTTAAGATTATATTAAACACCAAAATCAAATACTTCATACATTTCATTTAAAAAAATAGGAGTTGTCTATGGTTGTTAGAAATCCCTTAACTTTGTAACTGTAATTTGATTTAATATGCTTTGTTCAACTTCAGAAGACATAGACAGAATGAAATTAAAATGTGTGTAGACTCATATCTAGCATGGTAGACTGAAACAAACCAAACTGTTTAATAATCTAACTGATTTTACCTGCATGGCCATTGGCACTATTCACAGGCTGGCAAGTCATTTTCTCCCCCCCTCTCTCTTTTTTAATGTCCCTCTCCTCTAATGTAATAGAATCCATTTGCCTACACTATAGAGTAGAATAAGGAGATTTGAACAAATTTTACCACATCCACAATAGTCTTGAATATTTGCAAAGTCACACATAGCGCTCTATTTTCATGCCAGTCTTTTTTTTTTCCCTTCCAGTTGAGATATAATTTTATATTTTACTATTTCCTTGGCATCTTTTGTACTTTACTTTTATCAAAAGCTTGTTGACTCCCACAGCGTCAACCCTGGCTTACAGAAGAGGGAAAACAGCACAGTTTGTCTGGAGTAAAGGAGTCATTGCTTCATAGTATCCAATGTAACACTGTCCTAAACTTAGTGCGTTAGAAAACTCGGTATTTCATATGCCTTTAGTTGTAGGGAGAAAGAAAAAAAAAATATAAGCTTTCTGCTATTAATAAATTTGGACTGACCCTGTGAATTTAGCATATTCTTTTTTTTTTTTTTTTTAACGTTTATTTATTTTTGTGACAGAGAGAGACACAGCATGAACGGGGGAGGGGCAGAGAGAGAGGAAGACACAGAATCTGAAACAGGCTCCAGGCTCTGAGCGGTCAGCACAGAGCCCGACACGGGGCTCGAACCCAGGAGCTGCGAGATCGTGACCTGAGCTGAAGTCAGACGCTTAACTGACTGAGCCACCCAGGCGCCCCTTAGCATATTCTTTTACTTCTGTATCCACACTAACTCCAAGACTATTGTCTCAGTAAATCTCCTCCATACAGAATACCCTGGAACTGTAATTATCAAATGTGGTCTAGGATCAGCAGCATCAGCATCATCTGGTAACTGTTTAAAATGCAAACTCCAAGAACCCACCTCAGACCTACTAAATCAGACACTCTGGGGATGGGGCCGGAAATCTGAGTTTTTACAAATGCACACCAAAGTTTGAGAACCACTGAGCTAAATTATAGTAAGTAAGTAAGCATGTATATCTGATGTCTGCCATCCTGGAAATTGTTTATGCCACCTCATCTTTTATGCAATAAATATGTTAAATTATACCTCAGGTAGCAGAACTATTACTATCCTTTACAAACTTTATCTTGGATCCTTTAGACTTATCACATGGGATCATCAGGGTGACTTATAAATAAAGGAATAAAATATTTTCTTAAGGGGCATAATATTCTTAACTTTACAATTTTCACCAAACTAACTATAATTTATTATGTGTGTAATGATCAGTGAATCAAACCCGTATCATAATGTATAATTTTATAATTTACTTTAAGAATATTTGTTAAATATATGGGTCAGATCTTGATCTCAAGCTCCTGAGTTTGAGCCCTGCATTGGGCTCCCTGCTGTCAGCTGGAGCCCGCTTTGGATCCTCTGCCCCTCTCTCTCTGCACCTCCCCCATTCATGCTCTCTCTCTCTCAAAAATAAATAAACATTAAAAACAAAGATACCAATAGAGTGAGCAGACGTAAAGATTATGCATTTACAATTCTTAAGAACAAAATGTAAGATGAAGTGTTATCTTTGCATCGGAGAAAGTAGTAACAGTGGAATTATTAAAATTATTCTATAATATAAAAAAATAAAAGTAAAAACTGATAAAGAACTTGTTCTAAAAATATATTAAATAAGAAATGAAAGTCAAATTAGGTGGAATTTGTTTTTGGTTCTAAGGAATTAGGTGTACATGATTTCCATGAAAAAGACATTAGAAGGCTTTGATAATAATTTTTTAAAAGGTCTGAAAAAGTTCGAGAAAGAAATGGGAAAATGTCCTAGTAGAACTTTAAATTATATTAGAAATAGCATTGAAAGAATCAACCACGATAAAAACAAAAACAAAAACAAATCTGTCACAGAGGAAACACATTTAAGAAGCTTTTCTGAGATGCAGGAGTAAAGGGTCACAAAAATGACAGACCTGAGGGCATGTGATAATGAAGTGACAAAAGAGATTCAACACCCGATTGTCTATTGGTCTGAAGAAAATACAGAATACATGGAAACAAATTAATAGTCAAAAAGAATAGAATACAAATATCCTGGCAGGTAAGGTATTGGAGAATTCAAGTGGAGAGGCACAAAATGTACCAAACAAAATCAGGCAAAAAACAAGAATATAAGATCTAGGTGTTGGTAAAAGAACTACCAGAGTTCCTTCAAAGATGATTTAGTCATCATAGGACCATGCAGAGTTGTGATAATAAATACCAACTGATGAATGACTCAATTCATTGAATCAAAAACATCTTCAGAATAGTTTTGGTTTCAAAGATAGTTAACAAAACAGAACATGCCACACAATACTGTTCTTACAAAGTATGGGTGCTTATAAGAGAAAGTGATACAATGAAAACATTAATGGTGATTTTCTATGGCAATGAGTAATGAGAGTACATTTTCCTATTTTGTTCTTGTCTATGTTTATTAAATGTTTGACAAAATACATATTGCATTTGTAATAAGAAAAAAAGAGTATATCTTAAAATAAATTGTCAGTCTGTTGAAAATAGTGGTGAGAGTGGACATCCTTGTCATGTTCCTGACCTTAGGGGAAAAGTACTCAGTTTTTCCCCATTGAGGATGATATTAGCAGTGGGCCTTTTATATATGGCCTTTATGATCTCGAGGTATGATCCTTCTATTCCCACTTTTTTGAGGGTTTTTATCAAGAAAGGATGCTGTATTTTGTCAAATGCTTTTTCTCCATCTATTGACAGGATCATATGGTTTTTATCCTTTCTTCTATTAATGTGATGTATCACATTGATTGATTTGTGGATAATGAAGCAGCCCTACATCCTAAGAATAAATCCCACTTGATCATGGAAAATAATTATTTTTTTTTTTTTTAATTTTTTTTTTTTCAACGTTTATTCATTTTTGGGACAGAGAGAGACAGAGCATGAGCGGGCGAGGGGCAGAGAGAGAGGGAGACACAGAATTGGAAACAGGCTCCAGGCTCTGAGCCATCAGCCCAGAGCCCGACGCGGGGCTCGAACTCACGGACCGCGAGATCGTGACCTGGCTGAAGTCGGATGCTTAACCGACTGCGCCACCCAGGCGCCCCGGAAAATAATTATTTTAATGTATTGTTGAATCCAGTTTGCTAGTATCTTGTTGAGAATTTTTATGTCCATGCTCATTAGGGAAATTTGTCTATAGTTCTCCTTTTTAGTGGGGTTTTTGTCTGGTTTGGGAATCCAGGTAGTGCTGGCCTCATAGAATTAGTCTGGAAGTTTTCCTTCCATTTCTACTTTTTGGAACAGCTTCAAAAAAATAGTGTTAACTCTTCTTTAAATGTTTGGTAGAATTCCCCTGGAAAGCCATCTGGCCCTGGACTCTTGTTTTTTTGGGAGATTTTTTATTACTAATTCTAAATTTTTTTACTGGTTATGGGTCTGTTCAAATGTTCTATTTCTTCCTATTTCAGTTTTGGTAGTTTATATGTTTCTAGGAATTTCTCCATTTCTTCCAGATTGCCTTATTTGTTGGCATATAATTGCTCATAATATTCTCTTATTACTGTTGGTATGTCTGCATTGTTGTGATCTCTTCTCTTTCATTTGTAATTTTATTTATTTGGGTTCTTTCTTTTTTTTTTTTTCTTTTTGATCAATCTAGCTATGGGTTTATCATTTTTTGTTTGTTTTTAAAATTTTTTTTCAATGTTTATTTTTGAGAGACAGAGACAGAGAAAGAGCATGAGCAGGGGAGGAACAGAGAGAGAGGTGGACACAGAATCTAAAGTAGGCTCCAGGCTCTGAGCTGTCAGCACAGAGCCCGACTCAGGGGTCAAACTCAGGAACTGTGAGATCATGACCTGAGCCGAAGTCAGACGCTTAACCGACCGAGCCACCCAGGCTCCCCAAGGGGTTTATCAGTTTTGAGAATTCTTTCAAAGAGCCACCTCCTGATTTCACTGATCTGCTCTGTTTTTTTTTTTTTTTTCCCGATATCATTGATTTCTGCTCTAATCTTTATTATTTCCTTTCTTCTGCTGATTTTGGGCTTTATTAGCTGTTCATTTCCAGCTCTTGTAGGTGTAAGGTTAATTGATATATTTAAAACCTTTCTTGGAAATACTAGCCTCAACAATCAGACAATACAAAGAAAAAAAAGTCATCCAATCAGCAAGGAGGCAATCAAATTTTCACTCTTCACAGATGACATGATACTCTTTGTGGAAAACCCAAAAGACTCCACCAAAAAAACTGCTAGAAATGATACATGAATTCAGCAAAGTCACAGGACATAAAATCAATGTACAGAAATCAGTTTAATTTCTATACACCAATAATGAATCAGCAGCAAGAGAAATCAAGGAATCTATCCCATTTATAATGGCACCAAAAATCATAAAATACGTAGGAATAAACCTAACCAAAGAGGTGAAAAATTTATACACTGAAAACTATAGAAAGCTTATGAAAGAAATTGAAGAACACACAAAGAAATGGAGAAACATTCCACACTCGTGGATTAGAAGAACAAATACTGCTAAAATGTTGATACTACCCAAATCAATCTACACAGTCAATTCAATCCCTAACAAAATAACACCAACATTCTTCACAGAGCTAGAAGAAACCATCTGAAAATTTGAAAGAAGCAGAAAAAATCCTGAATCCAAAGTAATGTTGAAAAAGAAAAAGCAAAGCTGGAGGCATCACAATTCCGGACTTCAGGTTGCATTACAAAGCTTTAATCATCAAGACAGTATGGTACTGGCACAAGACCAGATACAGAGATCAATGGAACAGAATAGAGAACCCAAAAATGGATGCACAAATATATAGCCAGCTAATCTTTGACAAAGTAGGAAAGAATATCCAATGGAAAAAAGACAGTCTCTTCCTCAAATGGTGTTGGGAAAACTGGATAGCAAAATGCAGAAGAATGAACTTGGACCACTTTCTTACACCTTTCACAAAAATAAACTCAAAAAGGTAGAAGACCCAAACATAAGATAGGAAGTCATCAAAATCCTAGTGGATCAAACAGGCAACAACCTCTTTGACCTCAGCCACAGCAACTTCTTACGTGACATGTCTCCACAGGCAAAAGAAACAAAAGCAAAAATTAACTATTGGACCTCATCAAGATAAAAAGCTTCTGCACAAAGAAGGAAACAATCAGCAAAATGAAAAGGCAACTGATGGAATGGGAGAAGATATTTGCAAATGATATATCAGATAAAGAGTTAGTATCCAAAGTCTATAAAGAACTTACCGAACTCAATACCCCCAAAAACAAATAATTCAGTGAAGAAATGGGCAAAAGACATGAATAGAAACTTTTGCAAAGAAGACATCCAGATGGCTAACAGATACATGAAAAAATGCCCAACATCACTCATCATCAGGGAAATACAAATCAGAACCACAATAAGATTTCACCTCACACCTGTCGGAATGGCTAAAATTAACAACTCAGGCGACAACAAATGTTAGTGAAGATATGGAGAAAGAGGAACCCTTTAGCACTGCTGGTGGGAATGCAAACTGGTGCAACCATTTTGGAAAACAGTATGCAGGTTCCTCAAAAATTAAAAATAGAAGTACCCTATGACCCAGAAATAGCACTGCTAGGTATTTATCCAAAGGATACAGGAGTGCTGAATCGAAGGGGCACATGCACCCCAATGTTTATAGCAGCACTATCAACAGTAACCAAAGTATGGAAAGAGCCCAAATGCCCATCAACAGATGAATGGATAAATAAGATGGAGTACACACACACACACACACACACACACACACACACACACACATATACACACACACACACAATGGGCTATTACTTGGAGATTAAAAAGAATGAAATCTTGGGGCATCTGGGTGGCTCAGTTGGCTAAGCGTCCAACTTCACCTCAGGTCATGGTCTCACAGTTCGTGGGTTCAAGCCCCTTGTCAGGCTCTGTAATAATAGCTCAGAGCCTGGAGTATGCTTCAGATTCTGTGCCTCCCTCTTTCTCTGCCCCTTCCCCACTCATGTTTTGTCTCTCTCTGTCTCTCAAAAGTAAATAAACGTTTTTTTAAAAAGAGTGAAATCTAGCCTTTCAAAATAATGTGGATGGTACTAGAACATATTATGCTAAGCAAAATAAGTCAGAGAAAGACAAAATCATATGATTTCACTCATATGTGGAATTTCAGACACAGAACAGATGAACATAAAGGAAAGGAAGAAAAAATAATATAAAAACAGAGAGGGTGACCAACCATAAGAGACTTAAATACAGAGAACAAACTCAGAGTTTCTGGAAGCATGGTGGGTGGAGGGAAGTTCTAAAGGAGTTAGGGAGGACACTTGTTGGTATAAGTACTGGGTGTTATATGTACGTGATGAATCATTAAATTCTATTTCTGAAATTTTTATTACACTATATGTTAACTAACTTGGATTTAAATTAAAAAAACAATAATAATAACAAAAGTTCAAAGAAAAATACATACATATATACACTCATACATACATAATCAATTGTCAGTCTGAATAGTGTGCAAAATTTCTTCAGATAGAGAAGAACTATTTCAATCTAGGTAGGACTGATAAAAACTTGAAGGGAAGTGAAATGAGTTAGAAATGTGCCTGTGTTGGAAACATTGCTTTCCAGCTGTTCCTGAAAAGAAAACTCTTAATGTGGTGTGGCCAGTGTCCTTTGCACTCCTATCTGTGACTTTTTTCTCCTTTCAATTTGTTGTTATTCTTGCCTGTATCTCATTTAATAATGGAAAAGCAAGGAGTAGTATTAGTTAAATGAAAGAAAATCAAATTAAGTGTAGTGACTTATTTACTAAAAGCTTTCATTATTGAAAAAATTACTTGGCCTACAAAATAATATGCTTACTGGGTGTGTAAATATAGATTAGTGTTAACCAAACATGTACTATTCAACTAAACCAACAAACTTAAAAATCCCAAGATCTAGTAGGTACATGTTTTGAAAGTTTAATGAAATCCCTTTACATGAGTTTTACTTGGAGGGTAGAAATTTATATTTAAAAAACTACAAATACCATCCCCAAACATGTGTACCATTTGTGTGGTATTTTTCTTAGTATTTGTCTTTGAGATGCAAGGGACATTCTGAAGCAAACTTAGCATGCTAACACAGCACAGAAGAATTTAAAGGTGGGATGTAAAAAGAGGTGTTCTGAAGCTGTGGATAACACAAATTGTCACTGATGCCTGCAGGTACAGAATTCCAGAATCTTTTATGGTTTGATCTATACCATCACCATTGGATTAAGTCAATGTTAGATAAACTCAGTAACTCTTTTAAGCCCACAAAACCAAGAAGAGATTCTATGGAGCAAATGATCAAATTACATTTCAGAACTTGAAGTTTTCCAATGTGATGAAGACATAGAGTAAAAATCATAAGCTCCTCATTTGCTTACTTCTTGGAGCAAATTCAATTATTAAAGGTGACTGACACATTGAGCAGTCCCTAAAAGAGATGTTTAATTTGGAAATACGATGAAATTTTTAGCAGGGATCTGGGAAATTTAATTTTATTCCAGCATTAAACATTCATTTTTTAAAAATCAGGTGCTTTTTCATTGACAGTCCAAGACATTTATCTGCAAAAGTCCTTTCTCATTCATTCTGAGAGCCTAAGAAAGCTTTCACTTTCCTTTTTAGTGTTTCTTTTCCCCCTTTACCCATTAAATTGTCATTGAGAGCTAATTTGGTATATAAGGAGAAACAATTTTCTCACTCAAAAATTATGGACTCAGTTATACTTTACATAATTTATCCATCACTCTGCAATGAGCAGACATTCTAGGTTTTAATTGAAATAGAGTCTAGTCGTTCAACATGCGTATTTCAAGTTTAGATGTTAAACTGAAAATAGAGTTAACTCCATGGAATCCTTAAATCATTGAAAACATTTTATTTTCTCAACAAATATTTGATAAACCACCTGGTAATACATGATGCCACATTTGATCTGGTCTTTAATATACTTGAATTTTGCCAGATTTTCCATATGTATCCGAAAAAAATATTAAAACACATTAAAAGGAATATAACCCTTTATATTACATTACTATAAAAAACATGTTAACATCAAACATGAAAGAAAAACTCTACTTCTCAGGAAATTATTCCATATTCTTTGATTTTCATAGTCTTTTGCATCAGAGTTGAATCAGTTTTTGCAGGTATATCAGCAGCTAGAGGAGGAAGGAGGCAAAGCAATGAGAATGTGTTACCACGGACATATTTACACCCATGTGTGACTACGTCAGTGGTAAATACAAGTCAACATCAGAAGTCCTCACGTATCCATGCATGCATTTATGTAATTATTATATAAAACCTCCAGCCTCTTCTTTCTTTGTTCTTTAGATGGATATCAGCATTGGTAACAACTCAAACGTTAGTCATCCAGGGTTCCAAGCTCAGGTATACTGCATCAAGTAATATAGGAAAAAAAGTGGATGGGTTGCTATTCACATCTAACTTCGAGCACAGTTAAGCAAATTAAGAATTTACAACATTTAGAGGTGCCTGGAGGGCTCAGTCAGTTAAGCATCTAACTCTTGATTTCTTGCAGTTTGTGATTTCTTGCAGTTTGTGATTTCTTGCAGTTTGTGAGTTGCAGCCCTGTGTTGGACTCTGCATTGATGGTGCAGAGACTGCTTGGCATTCTCTCTTTCTGCCCTCTCTCTTCCTCTCCCTCTCTCTCAAAATAAATAAATAAACTCAAAAAAGAGAATCCACAACATTAAAAAGATCTCATAATTTAGAAAAATATGAATTCATATATTCATATATACATAAAGACGTCAGAAAAAAGTAGGTTAGAGGCTGGAAGTAAATTTTGAAACAGAAATGAATATAAATAACATATGACTATACCCAGAGACATTCACAGGGCTGAAGTAACATAATGCACTTAGAAATGCCATACAAATACGTAGTTTCATTTTTATGTTATCAAGAACTATATGACAATTCTTTGTCTTGTCTCGACTATAATCATTGAGCAGTAGTAGTATTTGTAAATGCATAGAACTTCTGAAACTTCGCTGGAATAGGGAATCTGAAATATGCATCAGTTACAAGTTGTCATAATTAACGGCTAAGTAAGTGAATAATAATACTAGTGACATACATATCTCTTTGAGACCAAGTGTGCTCACATAGGTCACAGAACAGCTATAGCAGGTGTGGCCTTTGATCTCTGCTAAGTGGAAACACATTTAGTCCTGCCTGTAAGTTAAAACAAGCATGATATTTTGAGAAAATAATTTAAAATAGCAGTAAGACATTTATTTACTACCAACAATATGCCAGGCTGGGTTTCACACCAAAAAAAAAGCTGCATTAAACAAGAAAGAAGGTAGCTGCCCATAGAGAGATTAGATTTTACTTGAGAGAAGCAGATGATAAAACAAAAGAGGTAATAAATTTGGACAATTTTAAATAGCAAATACTGCTCTGAAGAAAGCAAAGAAGAAAAATGATGACGAGTGATTCGAGGAAGGGGAAACTTTATCTGAGGTTGTTAGATGTGGTTTTTTAGTAGAAACAGAATCGGCCAGTTTTTTCTCTGCTGTATGCCCTATATCTTAAAAATATTCCTAACACATGGAAGAGGACCCTTGCTTTCAAAAAATCTCAGTAGAATTTTCTGGCAAACCTGTACTCATTTTTGAGAATGGTAGATGAATAAAATGAAATGATATATAATCCTAGCCTAACTCCTTGCTAAGCCCTCTGTAAATTCCTTTATATACATTCCATCTAATCTTTAGTGGAATCACATGAAATAGATCTTTATATCACTGTTTTTCAGAAAAGTAAACAGACAGATTGATGTGGTGATCTGCCCCTGGTTCATAAAGCAAAACTAGGATTTGAACCTGGTGGCTGAGTCCTAAGCTTGAATTCCTGCTGGTATTCTACATGAATCATTCTCTTCCACATGAATCATTATCCACAATGCTCTGGAGAATGAGTCTGTATTTTTAGGTAACACTTTTGTTACCCTATCCTGGCTCATCTGCTGGCCGGTACACCCACCCGGGGTTTGCTCTCAGTGGCGCTAACCTCACACAACTATACCTCTTCTCCAGAGACTTGCTGGATGGACTGAGATGTCTTCCTGGGAAATGTATAGGATTTTTAATGTTCCCCCTTTCCCAGTTAATAACGGAGGTATACAGGATACAGAGGGTCAATCCTATTGCCTCAAGAAAGAACAATGGTGGGGTGTCCCTCAGAGAGCTGCTAACGTAAGACCTCAGTAAATCACATTTGCTAGTTCCTTTCTCTGCTTCGTCTCCTACTTTTGTAGTTTCTCTTGAGAGCTCTCCCTCAGTTAATCATTGCAAAATAGTATCGGTCTCAGGCTCTGCTTCTAGGGAATCTGAACTAAGTCATTTATTCAACAAATATTTATTGAACACCTACTTTGTGTCAGGTTTTAAACTAAACTCCAGGGGTTCAGAAACCAATGTACTATGGTTCCTTCCTTCTGAGATTGGATTTGGGGAAGGGACAGTCTGTAGACAGCTAATGAAATAGGAAAAGACCATAAAGGAGGCTCTCTATTTAAAAACAAAATGCCATAGGATTAAAGAAAAGAGCATATCTAACTCTGCTTGGAGTGCAGAGAAAGGGGAGAAATAATGAAAGACTTTGCAAAGAAGATGATGAATGATAAATAGGGATTCATCAAATTGATAAGTATGCGATGCACTTAAAGGGAAGACGGACAATCCCATGGAAAACATGCAATGACATGAAGTGACAAGGCAAGACTGAGGGAATCTCAAGTCATTTTGTAAAACTAAGTAGGTGTTTATAAGGAGACAGTAGTGGTTATCTGGCAATCCATTATAGAAGACCTGAATTGTATAAAATATAAATTGTTAAAAGTACCGAAGAAAATGCAAAAACCATAAAGCTAACATGTATGCAATGTGTGTGAATATCAGATCTATTTGTGTGAATTTAATTGCTAACTTAAGACATAACAGTGTTTCATAAAACCTAATTGATTAATAAAGTATATTTACATTTCCTAACTTCATATTAGGACCAGAATTGTATCAGTCAAAAACCTCCTAATGTTCCTAATTATTATTAAGTATACTGCATTTTCAGAATGTTCTGGTTGAGGGTTGAGCCTGCTACTTCTTTGACATCTATGTAGAAGTTTGCCATTGCAGGTCTATAGCAAGATAGATTTATAAATCTATCACAAAATCATGTAGTTGCTAACTGGGCATCAAATTATCTGTCATGTTCAGTTATTTTTACGGTCAAGTATGTATCATTTGCCCATATGAATCAGGCAATGATTTAATTTGCTTGTTATGAAGGCTAAAAATAGCTTGTCTGACCTACAGTGAACTATTTACTTTAGTCATTAAATTATGATCACTGTCACATTAGTCATTAAATTATGATCATTGTCACATTGTTGTTTTTCATTTTGTATATGAAGCAAGGTCAGCACTGGGAAAAATTGTGAAGTATGCAATATCTCACTCTTCTCCCTGCCCCCAGCAATGTTTAACCAGGCAGCTAGTTGCTCTGAAATCATTAGTTTCCCTCTACTTTCATTCAATACCATGCCCAGGCATCATAAGCAGCAGAAGAAAACCTGTCAAATTGGCATGGGTGTGCGAAGGAAGGTTGTCTTCCCAGAAGTAAGTGGGATGGTTAGGGTACAGTGAGTCTCAGAGTGCCCTGAGATAATAAGTTTACACATGAACGTGTTTCATGTTCGAGACCACAAAAGAAATGCTACATTTACTATATCCCCAAACCTCATTGTTTTTCCTCCTCATTGGTAACAGGAAGACAAGTACCAACCATCTAAGCTGCCCCATTGAGTTGTTACAAGGATTGTACAAACTCAAGTCCATTTATTTTGTGTACTGGAAAGCTCATTGAAAGTGTTATGATCCATCCAAGGTTGGAACTTAGGCTGTGGTTCTCACTTAAATAAGGCCTGTCTTGTCTATGGTAGAGTTCTGTTCAATCATATCCACACCCTGCCCATCACGTCTAGGGTGATCACACAGCCCATAATAGTCATAAGTCAGCACCGGGGGAGGTGTATGAAGATCAATGTTTCAGTTGTTAAAAAAAGAAAACCTTGCTGGGGTGCCTGAGTGGCTCAGTCGGTTGAGCGTCTGGCTTCGGCTCAGGTCATGATCTCACAGTTTGTGGGTTCGACAAACCCACGGTTTGTGGGTGCTGACAGCTCAGAGCCTGGAGCCTGGTTTGGATTCTGTGCCTCCCTCTCTCTGCTCCTCCCCTACCACGATATGTCTCTCTCTATCTCTCAAAAATGAATAAACGCTAAACAAATAAATAAAAAAAAAACATTGCCAATGGGTACAATTTTTATTTTTATTTTCTTAAATATTTATTTATTTTAGAGAGAGTGCAAGGGGAGGAGGAGCAGAGAGAGGGGGACAGAGGATCTGAGATGGGCTCTGTGCTGACAGGCTGACAGCAGCAAGCCCGATGTGGGGCTCAAACTCATGAACCGTGAGATCATGACTTGAGCTGAAGTGGGACACTCAACCGACTGAGCCACCCAGGGGCCCCTAAGGCTTATATTAAAATTTTTTTCATTTAAAAAATTTTATATTAAAAAATTTCAACAAGAACATACATCCAAATTTTCTTTTATCCAGCATTTATTTAAAGTGGCGGTGCCATAAAAGTCACGTTAACATCCACATCCTTTTGGGCAAAATGGTGAGTAAATTTGAATATTCCATTGTTTTGTCCTATCTATGTTATCCGTGTGCCCAGAGGAAGAATGGTAAATCAAGTCTATTTATACATAATTCTTAAAACAGAGAGTAAATATTTTTTCCAGGTTAATTCCAAGCATAAGTGTCTGAATCACCCTCACAGTTATTCACTAGGAGTGTCAGATATTAGAAGATTTTAATGCATCTCTCCTTCCCTCGAGTCTGTTTTATGTGATTTCAGATATCCTCCTGACTCTTTTTGTTGTTTTGACAAGAGGAATAAAATGCACTTTATGACCAAATCCATGTATGTTTTGGACTGCTTCACTCAGAGATGCTTGGGGGAACTTAATCAAGAGAGCTTTTATAGAGTTTAATACAGAAAATAAAGCTGAGAAAGTAAGCACTGAAAATAAATTACCTTGAAAATGGAGTAAATCCTTTTTATCTGTCTGTCTATATTTAATTTCTCTCATTTTCACATGAAAGAGGATGCTGCTTTGGAGAAAAGGATTGTATCTCAAGGTTTAACATACTTATTCTGATTTCCCAGCCATAATGTCCCAGGGTAATGTCATCACTACAATCATTATGGTCTTTTATTATTCACCACCCGAACCATTACTTTTGCCTCAATTATTTTTATTTTTTTATTTTTAATTTTTTTAATGTTTATTTATTTTTGTGAGAGAGAGAGAGAGAGAGAGCACAAGTCGAGAAGGGGCAGAGAGAGAGGGAGACACAGAATCTGAAGAAGGCTCCAGGCTCTAAACTGTCAGCACAGAGCCCCACATGGGGCTCAAACCAATGGACTGCGAAATCATACCTGAGCCAAATTTGGATGCTTAACCCACTGAACTGCCCGTGTGCCCCTTGCCTCAGGTATTTTTAAATGTTTGCTGTAGAATTGCTCATATTTTCAGTAAATCATCAACATTTTTGAACCACACTATCTAGATTGTGCGTATAAATCAGAAAGAGTCCATTGGGCTGTCCTAGATTTGCAAATAGATGGCCAAAACTTGATAAACTCTGGGAATTGAATGAGAGGCCACGATGGCCATGCAGTTTGAAAGTGGTAAGCCAGAGAGGAAACCAGCCACAGCCTTTGTTTTTCTAGAGATAATTCCAACAATTTTCAAACCTGCTTCTTACTCAATATTTTACTTTTATTCTTCTTACCTGTGACAGAACTACAGCTATTATTAAAAGTTCTGACATTCCAGAGCAACTTTTTATCTTTGTCTTTCTTTCAAAAGAAGAGGACTGTTTTGTAGAACCACCATCAAATTAGGGCTCAGACTAGCCAATGCAGCTCCACCTTGGGTTTGAGAATAGAACACTGTCACACTGTAGCATGTTATATGGTTTCACCCTACATAGTACTTTAAACTTCAATTTCACTGATATCTCCTTCTATCTCCAAATCCAGGGTCTATGGGTTTGAATCCATTTTCTTTTCTTTTTTTTTCCCCTCTACCAACAATTCCAGTCCTAGCTGCTACCCAAGCTCTGAAACATCTAGCAGAGGAGGCAGCATTTGAATGAGAAGCACTTCCTCGGCATTGAGGCATGCTGTTATTAAATTTCAAGCTACCTAAAATGGCAAAGGAGGTAATTCAAGAAACAAGCTCTTCCCTGAAACCAGCTCCATCAGGGAATGGTTCAGCGCCACTGCTGTAATTTACACCCCTGTCTTTACAAATCCCTTCTATATCATTTTTTGTTTAGTTTATTGGTCTAATGTGAGTTCTGCGGAATTAGACCTGAATCCCTGGGCCGTGCTGTTCTGCTCACATCTACCCGAAGCACTACGTGCCAAGCAGCTGCCACCAACGTCAATAGAGTGCTATAAAGATTAATGGGGCACCTGAAAAGCAACAAGGCCTTTGAGTGATTTCAGGGATTTCGGACTCTAGAAATCAATTTCCCTGAAAATGTGCTTGCTAATTTAACTGACAGTATTTGACACACCTCTTGCATACTAGAAGCTGTAAGCAAGTATGAGAATCAAGACTTTATTTTGACCAAGGGAATAAATTAATATACACAGGCAGGTATGTATAGTCCAATATATGTGCATGTATATGAGTCAATATGGAAACCGATCATAAGATTTCTCCAAATCAACTGTACTTTATTCTCTACGAATAAAGTATAATCAACCCTTACAGGAATGGAAGCATTCAGATTAGACAAACTTAAAAGAAGGCCGCTGCTTTCCATAGCTCATCAGCATGTAGTATGAATGATGTTCTACTATTACCTTAATATTTTGAACCCTATTGGATTACTGAAACAAAACAACTTCGGAATCTGAATAAAAAAGGATTATATTACGATTTCATAACACATTGATAATGGCCTAACGTATATTAAAAACTCAAAGTAAGAGAGTCAAATCACAAAATTGAGTGTCTTGTGGAAATGTTTTGAAGTCTTTAAGTGGTACTTACATAGTTTTAAATGTGTTCAGTCATTGTGCAATGATTTAAAAAATAATTATTGTCATTTCATCTGCAGCCAATGAAAATATTGTCATTTCAAGTAGAGTTCTTCAAAAGGCTTTTGGGAAAGTCTGTGTTTAAGAGAGTGTTGGGTTGACTTTATCTGACCACCTAGGTTTAGTAACTGCCTCTTCTAATATTTGCGACCACTTTCTGAAAAGACAATCTGAAATGAAAAAGTTGAGAAAAACAAAGAAAGTAAGGTAAAGCTTCTGAAGCCTTGTGGCCTTGTGGCTGTTGCCAACTCTTCATAAGTATACTTTTTGAAGTCTCATTGATTCTTGATTTGAGTTCCCAGGTTTAGTAATAAAATATGACATGATTTCTCACTCTGGTGCAGGGCAATTTACTGCAAAAGAAAATGCAAAGTCCTGCCTAGTGCCGGGTTCTGACCTATTCAGAGAATTCATTATTTCTATTATAACTCAGAAGTCCCCATTTTCAATTTTGTTATGACATGAGACTAACAGAAGGTGATTTAAGTGGCTCACAGTCCTGAGGAGGTAATGCAGTTGACTACTGAAGCAAGTGTGGGGGAGTGAAGGCTGCGGCTCTACAGGACCTGGTGCCTGTCTCTCTGTCTCTCTCTTACACATTGTGCATATACTCCCAGGGCAGTTTTCTCCCCTATCCTGTTACCAGCATGGCTCCTATGTTCCATTACACTGCACATACCACAGTGGTCTGCAGGCCAATGCAGAAAGCTTTCCTAAGCTGCTTCTTCCAAGGGTCACGTGACTTGACTCTACTGACAAAAAAGTGAATGGAAATATTTTAAAGCGGGGAAGAAGAAAAGCATTTTTTAAAGCAGCTAGACTTAGTAACTATTGGCAACAGCAGAAATAAGTGTCAAAGGCCGCATGGACATAAACCACAGAGATAGTAAACTGAAGGAGAAATGGGGATGTTCACAGCCACACACGTGTGAGATTTAGGAAGGTAGATTTCACTGTTGTCATAGACAAAAAGGAACTGCTGCTCTGGTACCAACACCTCTGCTTTGCTGGGTCTTCCCAGTTTTATCCGCTTAGCTCACTGACATGAGCAATGGACTCGACTGCGATTAGCCCAGCCAGCTTGACTTGGGGAGGGAGGGTGCCCTGCACGCCACTCTGCCTCGTGTCATGACCAAACGAATCGTCAGCTGAGGGTGTTATTACTCAGTATCGTTCTCATCAGCGATGGTTCACATTGAGTTTTAAACACCTCCCCACCTCTCCTCAGAGCCCCGCACCACTGCTTCAGGTATCAGGCTTAATTCAGAAATAGAGCTATTAGAAACTCAAGTCCCACATTTGTAGACAAGCTAACTCAAAAAGGGGATCGCTAGGGCACCTTGGAGGCTCAGTCTGTTAAGCGTCTGACTTCAGCTTAGGTCATGATCTCACAGTTGGTGGTTTCGAGCCCCTGTCTGGCTCTGTGGTAACAGCTCAGGTGTGCCTGGGTGGCTCAGTCAGTTAAGCATCCAACTTCGGCTCAGGTCACGATCTCTCGGTCCGTGAGTTCGAGCCCCGCGTCGGGCTCTGTGCTGACAGCTCAGAGCCTGGAGCCTGCTTCAGATTCTGTGTCTCCCTCTCTCTCTGCCCCTCCCTTGCTCTCACTCTGTCTCTCTCTGTCTCTCTCTGACTCTCTCTCTCTCTCAAAAAAATAAGCATTGAAAAAAGGAGGTATTGCTGATAACAAAATATATTGGTTCACCAGGAATTTCCAGAGTATAATATGCTTCATGAAAGACAAAAGAACCAATGAATATTTGGGACTTAAACTACGCTAATATCTATCAGATTTCTATTTTGTAAAAAAAAAAAAAAAAAAAAAAAAAAAAAAAAGCATTAATTTCATCTTGATTCATTCACTAGAAACTTTTTCTTAATGATATATGAATTGAAATTCACCATCGCACAACCCATACTTGAGCATTTTTGCTCTGACACTTAACAAGCAGGCTTTTGTTTTTGTCTTTTCCTTCTAGAAAATCTAGAATGAACTATAAATATGAGGAGGAGAGAAAAATAAGACTTTATCAAATATTCAATATTCTTCCTGAAATTTTGTCATCTTTTCAATTCTCCCCTTTGCAGGCAGCTTTCCAGGGGCAGAGGCCAGATGATTCAAAGGACGCCTACTATAAATGAAATACAATCATCCTCAAACCCTGGGAGAAATGATCCCTTATTATAATGGAACTACAAGAATTGTGCTCCAGCAGGCAGAGAAGCTTCTGATTTTCATAACATATTTCTCTTGTTTTCCTTACTAATACAGACATCGTCCTAAAACTGAGGGTTTTTTTTGTGGCCTTTATTTCTGTATCTACTCTCCCCTGTACACAACCACAATTAGAATGTGCACAGCCTCCTCCGTGCAGATTCTGCAGAGTAGACATTAATAGACCATGAAATTTATGATATTTGAGACATTATAACTTTAACCAGTGTCAGATAGCTAGGGGTCTCCCCTCTATCCCTCATAATATATGATCATATTTTTGGTCACTTCATCCTTTTCCTGGTCTCCTCTTAATTTTCTCGAATACATCACTTTAATGCCTCAACATGTTTCTCAGAAAGGAGACACAGGAGGAAATAGAGAGGTGCTCAGGGGGATGGATGGGAGCACAGAGGTGCGCTCAGGACCTCTCTGATTTTCAACAGCTGCCGGAAGTTCTGCCTTGTGTGATAAAGGCATCAGTGTGGACAAAGCATGTGTCCTGACCTGTCATCTGAGTTAATTACTTTTGTCCCTCACAGAACACACAAGGAATAAAACAGCCTCTCATCAGTAATGTGACTTTCTACCTGTGATCTCAGAGGGCCTACAGATCTACAGAGGTGACTTCTGTAGGTGAAGTGTGTGGAATTTGGGAATTTGGGCCAAGCAAGCACTTCCCTTATCTGGGGGTAGAGTGCCTAGACATAATGCTTTCAAATTTGACATATATAACATTCTTTATTGTCATTTTACCTTTTTTCCCCTTGTTTTATGTTAAAAGATTACAACCCCATGTAAAAATTTCATGTAATTCTGTCAAGAATAAAAAAAAAAGACTTAAAAATGTTGTAAGAAAAAAAAAATGTAAGGAGGGCCACCATAGTGGCTCAGTCCATTAAGCATCTGACCCTTTAATATTTTTTTAATGTTTATTTACTTTTGAGAGAGAGAGAGACAGACTGTGAGTGGGAGAGGGGCAAGAGAGGGGGAGATACAGAATCTGAAGCAAACTCCAGGCTCCAAGCTGGAACAGACTCCAGGCTCAGCACAGAGCCCTGCACAGAGCCCAACGCAAAGCTTGAACTCACAAACTGTGAGAGCATGGCCTGAGCCAAAGTCTGACTCTTAACCAGCTGAGCCACCCAGGTGCTCCAAGCTTCTGACTCTTGATTTAGGCTCAAGTCATGATTCCAGGGTCATGAGGTGGAGTCCCGCATCTGGCTCTGTGCTAGGTGTGGAGCCTGCATAAGATTCTCTTTCTCTCTCTCTCTCTCTCTCTCTCTCTCTCTCTCTCTCTCTCTTTCTTTCTCTCTCTGACGCTCCCCTGCTCACGCTATCTCTCTCAAAAAATTGAAAAATGAATTGAAAAATAAAAATGTTGTAAGGAAACCAATGACAGTAGACAACTCTTATTTCTTCAGGAAAACTTCTCAAGCATGGGAATTAAAAGGTAAAAATAACTTTTCAAAAAATGTCTATTCAGGGGCGCCTGGGTGGCGCAGTCGGTTAAGCGTCCGACTTCAGCCAGGTCACGATCTCGCGGTCCGTGAGTTCGAGCCCCGCATCGGGCTCTGGGCTGATGGCTCAGAGCCTGGAGCCTGTTTCACATTCTGTGTCTCCCTCTCTCTCTGCCCCTCCCCCGTTCATGCTCTGTCTCTCTCTGTCCCAAAAATAAATAAACGTTGAAAAAAAAAAATGTCTATTCAGTTAAACTTGTCATCAATTCTATGTGTAAATTCATATGTATATGTGTTTGCATATTAAATATATATCAACCCAACCTAGCAATTAGATACTAGTAATTTAAAAATATGTATAAATGAAAAGTTATAACTACTGTCTCCTTAAGAGTTTATTTGTGTTAGGGGCACCTAGGTGGCTCAGTCGGTTGAGCTTCTGACTTCGGATCAGGTCATGATCTCATGTCTTATGGGTTCAAGTCCCGCATCTGGCTCTGTGCTGACAGCTCAGAGCCTGGAGCCTGCTTCAGATTCTGTGTCTCACTCTCTCCCTCTGCCCCTCCTCCACTCGCACTCTGTCTCTCTCCCTCTGTCTCAAAAATTAAGCAAACATTAAAAAAAATTTAAAAAGACTTTATTTGTATTAATATGTAACTAAAATTATGAATCTTTTTAATATGTTTGTATCTCTTTGTGTATAAGTTACTTTCTCACCCCTTTGATTTATTTGCCTCTTTGTGTTTATTTCCATCTTGTTGTGAAAAAAAAAAATTCACTATTTGTTGCTCTTTGATGGTGAAATTTAACAGACTATTTTACATTAGCAACTTATAGAAACAGTACAAATATTGTAAAAATTAGGGAAAATGTTATACAACACTTTCCCCTAAATTTCAATTGCTGACATTCTCTGTTACAAATTCATAGTGAACTTTTTCTACTGAAATGCTGATATCTAAACTTCCTGAACAATGTCAAAGATTGGGTACTCCCACTGAATACTCTTTGGTAGCTATATAGCAAGACATGCTACATTAATTTTTCAAATTAATCTATTTTCTGTGATGACAACTATATATAATTTTTAAATGTTTTTTTTTTTTTTTTACCTTTTCTCTTGTCCTTATCTGCTCTCAATATATTTGAACAAATGGGTTTCAAATTGATATCTCATATCACACCCAAAACAACATATATATGTATATACTCATATACTTGCATGGCTATAGAGTTATTACATAATGAACTTGTGAGTATTAGCACCATTTATCTCCTTTTTTAAAAATTGAAATATAGTTAACATACAGCATTGTATTAGTTTTAGGTTATTAGTTTTAGTGATTCAACAATTCTGTACATTACTCAGTGTTCATCAAGATAAGTGTACTTTTGATCCCCTTTATCTATTTCATCCCTCCCCACCCATCTCCACTTCTGTTAGCACCATTTTTAATATCAAAACCTAAAAAATGTTTACCTCTTTCCTAACTTTGAAGGATGTCCTAAGATTATGCATACTGACTTTCCTAAACTGATCTAAGGATCTTCTAAACTGATTCAAGTTATATATATGAATATATTTTGTTCCCACTAGGGTTTGGTCTGAGCTTTATAAATAATTAGTATGTTTCCATTGATGATTAATACTATCTATTTTATACATTTCACATAGACTCATAGCATTTGAAGATTAAATACAAGTTGCAAGTGCAAAAATATGCCCTCTAATATTAAAAAAATGCAATAAATGTCAAATTTAAATCTGCTTTGAAGAAAAAAAATGACACTATAGACTGTGAAAAAAAAATCCATTTTTAATAGTGACTTTATATCAGTCCACAGGGAGCCCTATCAAGCCACGGCTGACTAATGACTATCATTTTCAGTTGATTTCATTAGTATTTATGTTATAGTATAAAGTACATTCCCTTTGGTGCTCTGAAAATCAGTGATTTACATACATTTAGTGTGAAGAGTTTGCTTTGGATAATATAAAAGTGATTTAATAGCTAAGTAAGGATTTTTTTTCTACCTAAATCCACTTATTCAGAAATAAATATTAACTTTTAATAAAATAGCATTTAATGCACTATTGCCACCCATTAAAATAAAACATGATGCTGTCAGCTGACCATCTTCATGTCAGAATAATACACTATTATAGCCTTCTTTTTGTCAGAAACATTTGAGCACTTTCGATTGAGAGTGTAATTTTTACGAACTTTACTTATACAGTAAGCACATTGGATGATGCTGGTCCACCAATTAAAGAAAGCAATTGTTACACAAAGACAGAAGTCCCACCCACTGTTTGATAAAAAGGAAAATTTTTTAGCCTCTGGTTTTTAAAACAAATAATATAAGTGCTCTTTGGAATTTCGGACTCAAATATGGTTCTTTGTGTAATGTGTGTTTTTTGATTCTAAGAAGATACTAAAGATGAAAAAAAGCAAGTTGTGGAATCTACTGCAGCACATTAGATACCAATCTGTGCAATGATAGATTCAGAGAAATAAATACTTTGTTCTTGACATCAAGAAGGGCCCACATAAAACATGAGCATTTCCATAGATCGTAATAAAAGTCTGCTTATGCCACAGGCCAAACAAGCAACATAATCAATAAGTGTTACAGGTTGGCAGGTGAGGAGACAATGGTATGGGTTGCTCTTAGAAGAAAATCAAAAACATCAAAAGCTGATATCAGATATTTGAAAATATTCTGACATCTGTCTCTAAAGTATAGTTTCCTTGAATGTAAGCATTCATATCTGCAGAATTCATATTTTGAAAAACATTAAGTTCTATCTTCTAATCCCAAATTCAAAGAAAAACATCAGAATGCTTCATCTTCTGAGTAACTGATATTTTTACCATATTGTTTACTCTGGTGGAGAGTTGTTTTGGTGCAGTTCTTCAGAAATGTAAATTAATGGGACACCAGGGTGGCTCAGTCAGTTGAGCATCCAACTCTTGATTCCGGCTCAGGTCAAGCTCTCATGGTCATGAGATCAAACCCCAAGTTTAGCTCTGTGTTGAGCATAGAGACTGCTTGGGATTCTCTCTCTCCTTCCCCCTTGGTCCCTCCCCCACTTGTTCCTCCCCCTAACCCAAATAAATAAATAAACATTAAAAAAAAAAAAAGAAACTAAAACTAACATTTAAAAAAGCCATTAGTAATGCTCAAACAAGAGAAATAGATTTCTAAATAATTCCTTCTGCTTTAAATAGGTCATCTTCACTGTGTTTTCAACACTGAATTGGGACGAGACCAGATAAGGATAGTGCATTAAAAAAATGGTTTCTAAAATCAGACCCACTAAGCACTAAAAGATGGTCTCTACATTTTTATTCCCATATAAATAAAGAGATTGATTTGGCCTACTCTGCTATTCTTTTAAATCTTTGATTTCAACACACACCCACACAATCAGATGTTGTAGAATTCATTTAGTTAAGTTTTCTGCTAACTTATCCACGAAATGGGGCTGCAACTTAATTAACCTTCTCCCATCACACCTTGGTTATATTCTGATTCTCTGATTTAAGTGCTTTATAGGGCTGGCATTTATTCTATCTGTGCTAGTTTACAGCTTCTAGTCAGGTCCCTGGAGTAAAGTAGTATTTCTGTGGGAATTATTCACTGAGGAAAACAACAAGCAAATGCTTTGAATGAGACCAAATTTACTTTAAAATTTAGGATATTGAAATTCTGTACAGGATGTGCCTTAAGATATTTATGTGAATTTGCAAAGAATCTCTTAACTTCTTCCAATTAACCATCAATCAAAGTTTTTTATGAGATAATATAATGCGAATATTCATCAAGCTACTCATCTAAATGGATGCCCCTGATACACATGCTCATAATTTTCCCCCAAATATTTCTGAGTAACACCTGCATCTAATGTCATTCTGGCTACGCTTCCATTTGGGAATTGCTGGAATATAACAAGGGAGCACCTGCCATCACTCACAAGCTAGTCTCTAGAACTTTGAAAAAGCCATGGCAGAGGTGAAGTGCTGTCATATTATCTGTTCATATTATGAATATGTCATGAACATGTCATGTATGAACATGTATGAACATGTCTTCATTACCTGTTAAGTCCTAAACAGTGAAAACTACAACTTTGGAACTACTTGTTTAATTTGAAATCCCTTTGACCTAAAATGTAGACAAATATGCCTACCTGGGAGCAATTTTCTACCTTTTTTCACATGTAAGATTGAATGAGTCCAGACTGATGGAATTCTGCTTAAAGGAAAGCTTATTAATACCAGGCGGAATATTGATAAATGCTTATTGACATCACACTTTATCATTTAGTCCAAATAAGCTTTCAGGCATCAATTGACAAAAGTATTTATTTCTATCTTATTGATGTAGGGGAAGAAACCAAGAAAATTTTACTAAGCTTCTGATGGAATTGATGTTTAAACTGGGAAAGAATATGTTACTTACTCAGCATGACTATGAAATGAACACAAACTAAAAATCAGTCATACAGTTTTAATATCTAAAATTTTTCTTATAAAAATAAATACATTCTAAGCTATTGTCTATCATCTTTTTAATCAAGTGCCAAAATCTAAACCCATAGCTCTAATTTTATTTTTCTAATCTCATTTTATCCTCTGTGAAATTCTCTGAAACAAAAAACCAGTGTCTCTGGTTTGTGGAATTGAGGGTAAGAAATCAGTTATGTGTGCCTTTTTACAAACTTCAGATAAATTATATTAAAACTCAATAATTGGGGCTTGTCCAACATTAATGCTTTTGGTACCTGTTGATTTATTTATTTATTTATTTATTTTTCAACGTTTATTTATTTTTGGGACAGAGAGAGACAGAGCATGAACGGGGGAGGGGCAGAGAGAGAGGGAGACACAGAATCGGAAACAGGCTCCAGGCTCTGAGCCATCAGCCCAGAGCCTGACGCGGGGCTCGAACTCACAGAACGCAAGATCGTGACCTGGCTGAAGTCGGACGCTTAACCGACTGCGCCACCCAGGCGCCCCAGTACCTGTTGATTTAAATCACATGGATGAATCTATTCATTGTTGTATCAGTGATGTTCAGTACTATAGAAACTAAGGCAGAAAAGAGACTCAAAGAGCTTATACTGAAATACAGTAGGCTGATTGGTTGTATAGCAGTTAAAATACTCAAGATATGAAGCAGGTAGAAGATAAGTAAAGGTGTGTTGCTCAGAGGATAGAAATTAATTTTTAAAACTTCTTTTCAAAGGAATATTAAACATGATATTGGCTAAGCAAATTCCACGTAAGATAATTTTAGCTAATGAATACCAATCTTAGACTTTAATGTCTTCTCCATTAGCTCCAAATATTTAATTTCCCAGAACCTGTCACCCTATTACTAAATGAAGATTATGATTTAAAATACAGTTATTATTTTTCCAAATTGACTTAACTGCCCCTTGAAAATGTTTGGAATAGGTACCAATTCAGGTGAATTTTGAAAATTCACACTTTTCCACACGTGATACCAAATAAATGTTCCCACAATAACAGGGGGATATATAGGAAAACAATATTTCCACTACCAATTTCTGAAAATTGTTTTATGAATTCTTATGAATTTGTAAATTTACTGTTTATAAAATAAACACATGGTATTTAAAAAAGAAAAATATATTAATAAGAGAATATCAAATCATGTATTTCTCCCATTATCACACATATCAATATATTATAATAAGTTTTCCATGTTATAAATATTTTAGAAAATATGATTTAGTGTGTAATATTCTGTTGAAAGGATTACCACAACTTTGCTAATCAGTCTGCTATTGTTAACACTTAAGTTCAGAAAAAGCATTTTTAATTAATTTGTAAGTTTTACTGGACATTACTGTAACTCCAGAATATGGTATGCAAAGAAAGAGGAAAATAAAATAAAATAAAATAGAAAACTAAGCCCCAAAACAAAATTACATTCTTTGAGTTCAGAATATGAAAACTGAGGCAATAAATTTTAAAAATTGGGTTTTGGGGGCATCTGGGTGGCTCAGTCGGTTGGGCGTCCAACTTTAGCTCAGGTCATGATCTCATAGTCTGTGAGTTCGAGCCCCGCGTCAGGCTCTGTGCTGATGGCTCAGAGCCTGGAGCCTGCTTCAGATTCTGTGTCTCTCTCTCTCTCTCTCTGCCCCTCCCCTGCTCATGCTCTGTCTCTCTCTGTCTCAAAAATGAATAAAAACATTTAAAAAATAAAAATTGGGTTTGGGTTGAAGGATAGAAAAGTAATCAAAGGAATTAATTATAGAAAGAATACATCTAAATTATTGACAGTAGTATGTCAAGTGCAAACTTATGTCTAATCATAAAATTTTCAGTAGTTCCAAATCCTTGCAAAGCTTAAGAAGGTCTTCTGCAATGACCATCTTGTTCTCCAATATTACAAACAATAGAGGGATATGTAATGTTACTTCTACACTTATATTCAAAAGAGCAAGCATGCTCTCTCACTCATATTCTATTCTCCAACTATAAATGCCATCTTTAGCCATGATCAGGACCAGCCTCACAGACAAAATACCACTTATGCTGAATGTTCAGAGTCAAAGATTTGCTGACAACACAGAACTGACAACACAGAATGTAGGAACCATGCTGGGGGAACAGTGGGTTCAAAGAAGAGTGAAAATTGCATGAAACTAGAGTTGACTTAGAGATTACTAGAATTAATGAGTTGGTAGTGTCATGTCAATTCCTAAATGTTTTAAAAATAGAACACCCAACAAGTTATGGGATTCAAGATTCAGGTAAAATTTCAAGCTCAAAGGAGATGGTTAAAGAAGTGGCATTTCAAAATTCCTCAATGCATGACTTTCTTTAAAAATCTCACCAAAAAATATGCTCCCAATGACTCGGCTACCACTCTGCTATACAAGAAAAATTAAAAGAATTGGGGAAAGTGCATAATCCTCATAGTAGTTATGAATGTGTTATAGTACAAAATAGAGGAAGAAGAATTGATATAATTCCAGAAATCAAAAGGCTTATATTAGTTTCTGCTTCTACACAGAATAACGTAAAAGAGACAACAACTAATGAACCAAAGTATACAAAATAACTGAAAATCCATACAAAATATATGAATATAAATAGCAGACAAAATAAGTGAAACAATATATGAATGCAAAGTAACAAAGGACAGTGATCCTGAGAGATGGGAAACAAGTGAGCCCTATAGTGCTCCCAGTTTGAGTCCTGGAGGAAGTTTTCAGGTTGTGGCACATGGAGAGAGGTTCGAGTGGAATCCTGTGGTCACCTTCAGTTTGGGAGATGTAGATTGGAGTCTGGGGAGACCAAAGAAGCTAGTACTAAAGGGCAGAATATCAGAAAAAGGAGATCTCACAAAAAGAAAAGAATAGAGATCTGCAGGAAGGTCACCTTCAAGTCTTCAGCTGATTACTAATCATGTATGCCTATGAAGAAATTACAGCAGGCTGGAAAAGAGCCACCTGAAAGAATCAGAAGTAACCATTCTTAGAGCTTACACAGGGCTGGGAATAGTACCTATTTCCACCAGCCATTGCACAAAAGCTCATACTTCAAGGGGCATCCAGAAGATCACTCAGAAGGGTTTTATCTTCATAGGTTTTTTTCCCCATTGTATTTTCTGTTCTATATTTCATTAATTTTCATTCTCATTTTTATTATTGTCTTTGTTCTGGCTTTAGGTTTCGTTTGTTCTTTTTCTTTTTGGTGTCTTATGGTGGTTAGGTTAGCTTATTATTTAAGATTTCTTCTTTTTTGTCAGAAGAATTTACAGCTATGAATTTCCCTCTATGCACTACTTTAGCTGTATCCAATAGTTTCTCTATGTTATTTTCATTCACCTTAAAGTAGTTTTACTTGCATCTCAGAGTTTTTTAATTTCCCCTTTGATTTACTTTTGGATGCATGGGTTTTTTAAGAGTATGTTTTGAATTTTTCACATTTGGGAGCTTTCCAAATTTCTTTCTGTTATTGATTTTAATTTCATTCCAGTGTCACTTACTTTAATTCTTTGACTATATTTTTAATGACTGCTGTGAAGTCTTCTTCCATTAAATCTAGCATCTGGTTGCTCTCACGAAAATTTTTTATCATCTGCTTTTTTTTTCCAGTGGATGGGTCAGACATTCCTGTATCTTTACATGTGTCTTGATTTTATATTTTCTTGGGAATTGGACATTTAGGTAATATTTAGGTTATTGTAGCAACTGTAGATATCAGTAACAGCACTCCCCTTTCCCAGCTTGTTATTGTTATTTCTTTATTTACATCTTTAGTGACTGGCTGGATTACTTTAGCAAAGTTTACTCCCTCCACCACCTCTGACCTACAGTGTCAAAACTATGATGTTGACTCTTAGGGCAAGCAGCCATGGGTATACACACACATACACACACACACACACACACACACACACACACACACACACACACGCACACACACAAACTGGGATGGTAGTGGCTTTAGCAGGACCTTATTTTGGCCATATCTTTTTATTACCATTTCCAGTTGTATGGTAACTTCTCTAATTTTCACCATTGC
The DNA here is from genome assembly GCF_028749965.1 of Puma concolor. NCBI lineage: Eukaryota > Metazoa > Chordata > Mammalia > Carnivora > Felidae > Puma > Puma concolor. Next base: position 51,057,075 of record NC_141678.1, on the reverse strand, counting down.
TCTCTTGTTTTCAACAATGCACTGGGACATAAATTGCAAAGCATACAATCCAATCAAATCCAGGTAGCAGTGAAGTGATAGTTCCATAAACCAGTGCTTGAGATTTTTGTGACTCTAGGATGCTCTTTCCCAGTCCACTCTGGCAGACTAGCCAGCCTGCAATTCAGACGACATCTCCAATGAATCTGTCAATCTCCTTCCAATGCCTTGCACCCAAATAGCCACTGTTTTGGAGGAATGGTCTTAAAGTTCTCCAAATTCTGCTGCAAATGAAGTCAATTCATTTGGAGAGAGATTTGGTGGTCTCTCTCCTATGTCCTTTTCTTCTCCCAGGGAAAATCTTTGAACCACCACTCTGGTGCTTGGGGTGGGTCAATAATGTACATGTATTTGAGTGATAACCCCCATTCAGGAGCTAAGCTCTCAGTAGACATGAGAGCACAAGCCCCAAGTCTCTTTGTCTTGCTTCTCTTAAGATGGTACTCCAATTCCATGATTCAAAGCAATGGTGATTGGGAGTCCATTATTAAGTGCCACATCTAATAGAGAACCTCTGTCCCACCTGAGGGGACTGGGCAGAGAAGGGAGCCCCTATTTCTCAGTTGCATTGGAATTTACTCTTAGCAACAAGTAGCTAGGGACAACATAAGAAAGAATGTACTGCCATCCCTAGGAAGATAAGCTTCTAACTGGGAGCTGGATGAAGAAGGATCTCTGTGTTCCAATTGTGCTTCCATACCAATCTGGAGTGGACATGCCACCTTAAGCAGGAAAATGGGAGGTAGCATGTGGGCTTTAGTTCATATACCACAGAACCTTGCAGTTCTTACTGAGTTGTATATTTTCTTGAATAAATATGTTTTCTTGAATAAATGTGTCTTCATTAGTTACATGCCCTTAAGGCCATTTCCAAAGACTTCAAATTGTTGCTTTTCGAAAAAACGTTTCTAGTTTTGATGGCAGTGTATTTGAAAAACTCCTCACATTGTTATGCCAGAAGTGGAGCTCCCAAACCAGAATTCTATATGAAGCAAACATGCCTTTCAAAAATGGTGGCAGTTCCTTAATGACCAATGATGTCGAAGATTATCAAATTGCTTATTGGCAGTCTATAGATTTTCTTTGAAAAAAATATCTGTTCAAGTCCTTTATCCATTTTTAAATTGGGTCATTTGTCTTTTTGTTGTTGAGTTATAGTGCTTCATAAATTCATAAATTTGAATATTAGATCTTAAATATCTGATTTACAAATAATGCAAAGTTTTTTATTGGATGGAGTCCAATTTATCCACTTTTTTTTCTGTTTTGGTGTCAAATAAAAACCTATTAAAAATCTAAGCTTAAGAAAATTTACTCTTTGTAAGATCTTTATAATTTTAGCTGTCATATGATTCATTTTAGCGGTTACTGATTCATTTCAGATTGATTTTTGTAGATTTCATGAGGTAGGGAATGGAGTGAATAGGAAGAAGAAGAATCAAGAAGAAGGAATGACAAAGGATGACATGGAACTTCTTGGGTGTGATGGATATGTTTATTATTTTGATTGTGGTGCTGTTTTTATAGGTGTATATAGATATATTAAAACTTAGAACATTTAAAATGTTCAGCTTATTATATGTTAATAAATGTCAATGAAACCTATTAAACAGAAAAATTCATAGAAAAAGAAATAAAAACCTGTTTTCAAAGCTACCATAATCCTCTCGCTAAGTAATCAAGTTGAACATAAAAATATACTTAAAAATTACTTCTCAGCTTACGCTGATCTGTAGCATGAGATCAGAGGACACTGTAATCATTAATAAAACTGTTCACTACAGTTGTATCCTTTTAAGTTTTAGTTCTGACCATGTTTCTGTGGTTAGCTTTTCAGCCTAGGTTAAGTATGCATATGTACTCCTTTATTTATTCATAAATAAGACCATTTATTGAGTGCATTCTATGTAATTAATAGTGCCAGTGCCTGAAAGTGCCCAGTAGATAGTAGTTATCTGATAAATCATTATTAATTGAATGAAGAAAGAAATTGATAATAGGCACTGTATTTTGTCACTTTAGATACGGAGGTTAGGAAAAAGTCATGTTTTCTGGTCTCTTGGAGCAAAGATCAAAATTTGTCATTTGACAGAACAGGTAGTACACAGACATTTACTTATATTTGCTTTTTTAAATGTTTACTTAGAACATGCTGAATCTTTCACGTCAGGTGTTTGACTCTCTTATTACCATTGGAATCTATGTCATGCTTTTGTAGCATTTTAAGAACATATCTACTACTGAGAAATTTAAATAAATTCCTTCACCTTACTTAGAACAATTCTGTACTGACATCTAGAAAATGGGCTGCCTTGAATAATACATTTTCTTTTTAAATATTTGTAATACCTCCGAGTGTCTTTGTTCATCACCATAAAAAGAAGTTTTGAAAATTAATTGCAGTATTTGAGAGAGATATGAATTAGAAAATAAAAAAAGGCTACATACCACAAACATTTAATTGTGTTCATCCTTTTAAAAATGGGATCCAGGGGCGCTGGGGTGGCTCAGTCAGTTAAGAGCCCAACTCTTGACTAGGGTTCTGGTCATGATCTCATGGTTTGTGAGATAGAGCCCCTCATCAGTCTTTCACTGAAAGCACACGGGGTCTGCTAGTCTCTCTGTCCTTCTCTCTCTGCCCCTCCTCCACTCACGTGCATGCTCTCTCTCAAAATAAACATTTTAAAAAATAAATAAATACAATAAAATAAAAGTGGGGTCCATAAATCACGTTATTGTATATTCAAAATGTGTGTTCTGTTTTTATGTCTTACATCATTGGGCCAATATACATGTCCTAAACTAATATATTAAATATTTCTCAAAAATGAAATATAAAAATGATTAACTCAATAACTCACAATTATTGTTTCAGCTGATTTGTTATGGTATGGAGTCCAACCATGATTTCTACCACACTATCTTTTAATTATTGTCACTTTATACAAAGTACTGAAGTCTCTAATATAAATCCTCAAATTTTTTGGTCACGATTGTTTTATCCATTCTAAATCCCTTGCATTTCTGCATACATTTTAGAATGTTGATTTCTATTGTAAAAGAAGAGTCTTCTGTGATTTGTATTAAATTTGTGTTAACCCTATAGACATTTTCTCAGACAGAAAACAGTTCAAACATGAAACTGAAAAATAAAGGAAATAAAGTTGGGAATATTTTAGAAAAGTTGAACATTAAATAAAAGTACATTGGTTTTCACTATGAATATATTTAAATTTACTGAGGTATAATTTTCATAGAGTCAAATGCACAGAGCTATGTGTGCAGTTAAGTGGGTTTGACAAATGCATATGTCTATCCATCTAACCACACCCCACCAAGATGCAGAACATTTCCATTACCCCTAAAATTCCACTTAAGCCCTTTCTGTGGCAATTCTACTACACCCTCAAAATGGAAACAACCATTGTACTCATTTCCTTCAGGATATTTTGAGTGTTTAAAAAGTTTATATTAATGAACTCATATACAACGCTTTTGTCTGTGTCTTATAGTCTACTTATGCTACTTATAAAATATCATAGGTGGATTAAAGAGCAGGTATTTATTTTCTCATACTTCCGGAGGTTAAAATTTCAAGATCACAGTGCCAGCATTTTTGAAGTCTAGTAAGGTCTTTCTTCGTGGTTTGCAGATGGCTGCCTTCTCACTGTGTGCTCACATGGCTTTTCTTTAGTACATACAAGAGGAGAGAGAGATTGGCAGGGGACCAAGAGGAAGAGAACTCTCTGGGAACTACTCTTATAATCCTATCGTAAGGAACACATCCCATGACTTCATCCAACTATTATTACTTCCCAAAGTTCTGATCTCCAAATATCACATTGGAGGTTAGGGCTTCAACATATTAACTTGGGGAAAGGGGAGACATAGTCAGTCCATAACAGTCTGTTTCATTTCTTTCTTTTTCTTCTTCACTCCTCCTGTTTCTTTTTCCTTAGAATATTTTTGAAATTCATTTGAAATTCATTTAAAAATAATTTTTATTGCTGACTAGTATTTCTCTGTGTAAATATTCCACAACATTCTGGTCTCTGTTCCTACCGATGAGCATTTCCCCCCCAGTTTGGGGCTGTAATGAATGCAGCTCTGAACAATATTCTCTTATGTTCTAGTCAGAGAATATCTTCTGAGTTATGTCAATACTCTGAGATTTATTGAAAATTATTTATGGAACAACATATAGCACATGATGGTGATTGCTCCATACAAAAATAATGTGGATTCTACAATCACTGGGTAAGACAGTCTATAAATGTGAATTAGGGGCGCCTGGGTGGCTCAGTCGGTTGAGCATCGGACTTCAGCTCAGGTCATGATCTCGTGGTCCATGAGTTCGAGCCCTGCCTCAAACTCTGTGCTGACAGCCTGGAGCCTGCTTCAGATTCTGTATCTCCCTCTCTCTCTGCGCCTCCCCCACTCATGCTATGTCTCTCTCTCTCTCTCTCTCTCTCTCTCTCTCTGTCAAAAGTAAATAAACATTAAAAATTATAATAATAAATGTGAATTAGGCTAAATATATGGATGATTCTGTCATTTGATCTTGAAATTTAATTTTTTTATTTTGTAAATGTTTATTTATTTTTGAGAGAGAGAGAAAGCACAGCAGGGGAGGGGCAGAGAGAGAGAGGGTGGGGAGAGAGAGAATCCAAAGCAGGCTCCAGACTCCAAGCTATTAGCACAGAGCCCGACACAGGGCTCAAACCCACCAACAGTGAGATCATGACCTGAGCCAAAGTCAGAAGCTCAACTGACTGAGCCACCCAGGCACTCCAGAAATCTTGACACTTTAAAATCTAATTCTGTTTATTTTTCTATTTCTCCTTTTACTTCTTTCAGTTTTTGCTTCATATATTTAAAGCTCAGTTATATGATGTGTATACATTTAGGTGTGTTATGTGTTCTTGAAGAATTGATTTATTTGCCATAATGGAATATTTTTATTTTTGTTTAATTATATGCCTTGCCTTGAAGTTTATTTTGCCTGATATTAATGAAAACAATTCAACTTTCATGTATTAGTTTGCCTGATATATATTTTTTCTATCCTTTTACATAAAACCAGTCCTTTTCTATATTTCAAGTGTATTTCTAATGAACAGCTTATAATGACTTTTGCTTTATTAAAAACCCAAAGTTAAATATCTTTTCATTGGAACATAGATTATTTACATTAACTCTAAATATTGATATGGTTGAATTTGCATCTACTGTCTTGCTACTTGTTTTCTCCTTGTCCCATTAAATATTTATATCATTTGCTCTCCTTTCTCAACATCTTTTGGGATAATTAAGGATACTTAGTGTTTCATAGATATCTATCTGATTTTTAGCTACACCTCTTTGTTTTATTCTTATAATGGTTGCTCTAGGATTAGTGATATTTTGCCTTAAGTCATCATAGTCAATAGTGCATTGGTATGGCATAACTTCAAATGTAACATGCTAATCTTACAATATAACACTTCCATTTATTCCCTCCCACTTTTGGTACTATTTTTCTCATATATATTTGTTAAATATATTATAACCCCACAAATACATTGATATCATATTAGTTTTTAACAATCTGTTCTTTTAAATAAAGATACAAGAAACAACTTTAAAAAATAAGTATACTCACATATTTAGAATTTCTGGCACTATTCACACCTTTGTATGACTCAAAGCTCCTGTCTAGTATCATTTTCTTTAAGATGAGAAACTTTCTTTAATGTTTAACACAGCTGCTTATCAGCTGTTTCTACTTAAAAATGTTTTCATTTCATTGAATTTTTTAAGGAATATTTTTGAAGGATTTTTGCACAATACGTTGAAGGATATTTTTAGAACATTTGTGAAGGATATAGAATTTTAGGTTGAAGGTATTTTGGTTTCCCCATTCAGCATAAAAAAATATGGTCCCATTGTCTCTTGGCCTACATTATTTCAAGTAACTAGTCAGTAAGCTCAATATATAATGTATTTTTAAACTCTGCTTGCTTTTAAGACATTTTTCTTTACTTTTGGTTTTTAACCACTAATTATCATATTTTTGGGTGTAATTTTCCTGTTTTTTTCTTATTTGGGGCTTTCTGAACTTATTAGATAAATTTTCAATCAAATTTGGAAAATGGCCATTATGCAAATATTTGTTCTGTCCAAATCTTTCTCTTTTTTTCCATCTGTGACTTCAGTTATTTGTTTATTAGACTTCTTGATGTCTCAGAAAATTCAGTGAGGTCTTTCCCTCGTCTTCTTTCACTTTTTATGCTTCAGTATTGATAATTTGACTGGAGTCTTTTCTTCTTCACTTACCTAGTCTTTTGCGATGTCAAAGCTTCTGTTAAGCCTATTTAGTGTCATTTTTATTTCAGAAATTGCATTTCTTAGTTCCATAATTTCCTTTTTAATATAATCTCTATTTTTCCTTGGAGAAAGTCCATCTGTTTATTTATTATGCACAACTTTTGCTTTAAATCTTGGCATGTGTTTATAGTATCTGTTTTAGAGGCTTTGTCTTTGAATTCCAACATCTGTATCATGTATTGATATGTTTTTCTTGGTTTTCCTCATTATGGGCCACATTTTCCTGATTCTACATATTTTAATTGTTTTTAATATAATACGGACATTGTACATGCAATGTTGTGGAGCATGCAGGTTTTGTTAACTTCCCAGAAACAGTGTTGTATTGTCCTCTGACAGCCAGTAATTTTCTAGTAAATCTGTTTTATGTTGTGAAGAGCTGTTTTTAGACTTTAGAGGGTTGGGTCTAGGAAAAGTCTTTTCTCTATGATTAGGTATGTTTTTACTAGACATTTAAATGAATACCTAGAATATTAGCCCTCATTTCCCCACTCTTAATAACTGGAAATCTAATAAGTGTTAGTACTATATGAAGTCCGGAATCTTCTCTCAGTCCACAAGACCCCCAATAGTTGTTTGCTGGCAAGGAACATAGAGTTTCACCTTATCCATGTGCATATGAGTATTTGACCAAAAACTCAAGGAGGCTTCAAAGCATATTTTTGGAGCCTCTTTACTAGATTGTATCCTTCATGTAAGTAGTCTACTTGAAAATTCCAGCCACCTCTACAATGCTTATATTTGATCTCTGTTCCCTCTGTCCAGCAAGGCTGTTACTCTCAGTTTGAATCCTCTCAGTCAAACTCTCAGTTTGAATCCTCTACCCTGTGCTAAAGTGTGCAAAGTGCCTCAGGCAGCAAGTGAGGGGTAGTGGAGCTTGCTTCATGTTTTCTCCTTCATTCAAGGGTCACAAGCAGATACTGTGTGTCATTAATGCCTAAAAGACAGATATGTCATACATTTGTTTTCCCAACTTAAACCTATTTACAGTGGAACAATGTCTTATACCAGTTACCCAATTATGCCTGGGACTGGAGCTCCATATGAGTTTGTTTTTATTAGGAATCTCCAAAGTGTTTCAGCACTATCTGTTTCTATTAGAGAAAAACTTCGATTTGAAAAGTTAAATTAAACATATTTTTCATTCCTTGCCATATTAAAGCATTCTATCTTCTTAGTTTAGAAGCAATTAATTAAAAACACTAAGTGAAGACGAGGTGCCTGGCTGATGCAATCAATCCTGGGGTTGAGCGTTCAAGCCCCATATCAGGTGTAAAGATTATTAAAAAATAAATAAATAGGTGCACCTGGGTGGCACAGTCAGTTAAGCTTTTGACTATTGGTTTCGATCCCCTTTCTCCCTCTTTCTCTGCCCCTCCCCCAGTCTCTCCGTCTCTCTCTCTCTCAAAAATAAATAAATAAGCCTACAAATTATAAATAAACAAATAAATAAACAAACTAAAAATAGTAACATATCTTAAACCTTGTAGTTGAAATTATTTTCTCCAATAGTCCTCAATTCCATGATTTAAAATTACACATCGAAAAAAAATTTAAAAAAAAATAAAATAAAATTACACATCGAGGGGCGCCTGGGTGTCTCAGTTGGTTAAGCGGCCATCTACATCTCAGGTCATGATCTCGCGGTCTGTGAGTTCCAACCCTGCGTCTGGCTCTGTGCTGACAACTCGGAGCCTGGAGCCTGCTTGGGATTCTGTGTCTCCCTCTCTCTCTGACCCTCCCCCACTCAAGCTCTGTCTGTCTCTGCCTTTCAAAAATGAACAAATGCTAAAAAAATAATAAAATAAAATAAATAAAATTACACATCGATTTGTTTTATCTTTGACTTCCTTAAAAACATTTATTTCAAGTATTCAGAAAAGTAGAATTGGCATCTTAAATAATAACCTATGTGCATAATACTCTACCATTCACATGATGTAAAGTTTCCATAGCATAAAGAGTAAAAAGAATTATGAGATGATAAAATATAGTATAAACAGGCAAACATACCAAAGTCAATATTTTAAGTGATCAAAAAGTTGGAGAAGTTAATAATTGTCACAACTCCCATGTAGCAAGTTGACTCAGTGACACATAGAAATGCACAAAGCTTTTGCTAAATTAACTAGCTCCTCTTGAGTAATCACAGCCAAACAGGTCTTATCAAGAGTAGACCAAATAGTTCTGTTAGTACCATTACTGACATAATTTTTACAGTGCAATAGCTTTGGGGTCACTAAAAATTGTAGTTTAATGAGGGAGGCTATTTCTCTTGTGACACATTCTTTTTCTTCCCACAGAAGTTAAAATTTTTGAGAGTTTCAGAAAGTCCTATGGGCAATTCCTAAAAGGACTGATCGCCTTGGACCTTGGCAGGTCTGGCGGCAAAGTATATGGATTTTGTACAATGCTTTATATTTCTGGGCCAAAATAACTATGTAATTATTTTGTAATTATAAAGCAATCATTTACTGGCAACTAGAAGTTTTTCATTTTTTATGGCAATTCCAAGTATAACTACCGTATAATTTGTAAAAAAGAAATAGCTGTGCAATTACTCTGTATTAACACAGTAAATACCAAATATGCCCAGACTTATTTGTGTCTTATGAAATAGAGATTCCCACACCTGCAAAAAGCAAATTGCATATCTGCTGTGTGTGCTTACTTCATGTGGTCTATCCTAGAACCAAAGGCAGTAGGATTGGTTTGCATTCCATCATGTCATTGTATTAGGTTATCAACTGAATGTAGCATTTTGTCACAGCTGTGTCTGAGGTTGCAACTGAATGCTTCATCAGAGAAAAGTAGAAATAAGTTTCGTAGCCACAAGAAAAGGATGGAAAGTGGAAAGTGCAGGAGTTTTGAAGTCAAATAGATGTGTGTTCGAAGTCTAGCTTGCCTACCTTCTGGCAGAGTAATTCAGATTTACTTTACCTAATTTTCTTCATCTGTAAGATAAGATTTATGTATTTCTAAATCTCAGAGATGTTTTAAGACTAGATAAGTAATATGTATAATTATCTGTCATTATGACTGGTTCATTCAGTCAACAATTCATTTCCCAAATAAAATGATGAGAAATATAGACATAATTCCTGCCCCTGTGGAACTTAAGGTCCAAGGACACATGTTAACCATCATTGAATTATCACAAAGGTATAATTTTACATAGATGTTGGTAAGTGCCATGAAGGAAAGGATACAATGCAATGAAAGCAAACCTTCCCTGAGATAAATCTTAACTAGAAGAGTTAAGGGCTGTCACACAAAAAAACCTGTACATGAACATTCACAATAACTTAATTTACAAGAGCCAAAAGCTGGAACAGACCAGATGTATAGCAACACATGAATGTTTAAATACATCTTAATACATACATACCACTCAGTAATAAATAGTACTCATCAATAAAAAGGAACAAACTATTTGATATGTGTCAAAACTTGGATGAATCTCCAAGGAATTAGGCTGAGTGAAAGAGTCATTCCCAAAAGGTTACATACTGTATGATTCTATTTATATATTTTTGAAATAATAAAATTTTAGAAATTGATAGGTGTTTTGTGGTTTTCAATGGATAGGAAGAAGGCGGCTGTCTGATAAAAAGACATCACCAAAAGGGTCCTTGTGGGGACTGAAATAGTCCAAGTCTTATCTGTGTTGGTGGGTACATAGATCTCCACATGTAATAAAATCATATAGAGTTTTATATTTAAAAAAAAAAAAACAGAGACAAAGAGACAGAACTTCTCTGCCTACCCTACCTGAAATCATTTCCTGTTGAAAGCTCCGGTCAAGCATTTTAAACACAGATCATTTAAGACAAGGAATTGGTTACCCAGACGCTGGAAGAGCTAGGAAGCCAAGCCGGATGGTGAAGAGGTAGCCAGAAACCAGTGCTCCCACTAAGGCTGTAGGGACACAGGGAGGAGGGGAGGTTACTACCCCAAAAAATGTATGGAATTAAATACGCACACCCAGATAAGTGAGCACAAGAAAAACTGGGGAAGTATTAATGAGATAAGTTGTCTAAGCCTAATATCTTGGTTTTAATATTGTACCTTAGTTTGTAAAATGTTACAACTGGGAGAAGTGGATAAAAGGCACAAAGGATCTCTCTTGTATTATTTCTTACCACTGCGTATAGATTTACAATTGTCTCAATAAAGAGTGCAGTTAAAAAACAACATTGCATTTCGTAATCTTTCTTCTTCAAATAAATATGTGGATAAATAGATAAATAAATATATTGATAAATAAATAAATGAATAAATTAATCCCATAATGACTCAAAGATAGAAAGAACTAATAAGACTTATCTTCAGAAGGATTAAAGCCTGTGGCTGAGAGGCACAGCATATTAAAGGAATCAAAAATCTGTGCGTGTGTGTGTAGCAGAGAATGACAGAGAAAGGTTCAATATGAGGATGAAGAGAATTCAGAAGCCAGGTTACTCAGGGCTTCAGAGACAATATTAAAGGATTTCGTAGAAAAGAATGAAATCTTGCCATTTGCAACAGCATGGATGAATCTAGAAAGTATAATGCTAGGCAAAATAAGTCAGTAAGAGAAAGGCAAATACCATATGATTTCACTTGGAATTTAAAGAACAAAGCAAACGAAGGGGAAAAAAAGAGAAAGAAACAGAAAAATAGACTCTTGGCTATAGAGAACAAGAAGATGGTTACCAGAGGGGAGGTGAGTGGGAGGATGGGTGAAACAGGTGAAGGGGATTAAGAGTACACTTATCTTGATGAACACTGAGCAACGTATGGAATTACTGAATTTCTATATAACATTCTAGGTTAACTACACTGGAGTTAAACTTTTTTTTACATAAAGTGAAATGAGTTGAGCTTTGAAACTATTATTCTGAAAGACTTATGTTTGAAGGAAATGGAAAACTACACAATTGTTCAATTCTTTTCCGTACCAGAACTTTAACCAAAAATAAAGGAATTTTAAAAGTGCGTACCCATAAGAACCAAGTGATGAGAATAAGAGACCTCAGCAGATACAGTACCTCAACCTCAACACACTTTGGAAGATTGAAGGTAAGTGATGCAGTGACAGGAAAGAAACTTTCATTTAAGGACCTTCCATGGAGATACGGTTATCCTTTAAATCCCTGCAAGTTTGCACTTTGGATTCACCTGGTAACACATGGGGCAGGTGCAAAGCTGTAGCTGGGAGTGGAGGGAAGTTGGTTGCCCTGGTCGCCATTCCTAGGCCACAGGCAACAAGGATGCCACCACCCAGGGAGAATCTCCTCTCCCTCCTGATCTCAGGTCACACCTTCTAATGTCTCAAGGAAATTATAATCTTTTATCTACCAGAGACCAAATATGGCATGGACAATGAAAAATTATTGACAATCATCCCTCTAACCTGTTTTAGCACCTTCACATGTTTAACAATTTTAAAAAGAAAAAGACGATCTTAAAATTTTGAATAAACTCAGTTTTGAAGGACTGTATAAAACAATAGGCACTATCATGACAGTTTTGAGAAATGTTTATTCAGTTCTCCTCCCTACATAGAACAATTGCCTAGAGAAAAAATAGGACTAATATTTAAATATCAGAGATCCATTTTTAAAGCTCCTCCTCTTGCCATTTATTGAGGTGTCAAGTATTTTATTTTGCATAGTTGGCAGAATGAAGTTTCTCATAATTTATTGAAATTCACTTAATGCTCTGTCAGCCATCACAATTTATTGCAGTAGTGACCAGACAAGCCAGAATACAATAATAGGATACAAGATGATATATTACAGAATAGGCCAAGATAGGAAAAGCCTCGATTAGACAGGAAAATGAGATTGTTTTAAGGAGTTAAAGCCAAGAGTATATCTACCTCATAATTTCTCAGCTGAAAGCAACCTGAAATTGCAAAGGAAAAAAAATAGAGAAGATTATTTAAACTATTGTAAAACAAGGAGGCTCTGCCATCTCCTCCAATAAGTCTAGAGAGATAAATGTTTGAATCTGATTAATTGATGGGTATCAAGTGTCAATACTCCCTAGAACACAAGTGCCTGCAGAAATACAGCTCTTCTAACAGTGATCATCACTATTAGCTTACACGGCTAACAGAACTAGTTGAAAAGTGATGATCTGTTTTCAAAAACAACTGGAAAGTGTCAGTGCAGCCATAACTACCATAGTCTTATGCCTGAAAGTCTTTTTTTTTTTTTTTAACATGAATTATAAGTGAAAAAGTAGAAATCTACCAGTTAGGAAAAGTTAACTTGTTCAAAAATATTTAAAAAGCTATGTGTTTATAATTTATTCCAGGGACACCTAAAGGCAGTATCTTGATATATTGAAAGATCTTCTGTTAGAGGTAAACTTATGTTCACAAGAGGTTTCCAGTCTAAAGAAAATGCAGTTATGTGGATCATATTCCCTTCTAGTTTGTTCTTTGCCCTGAATTTGGTAAGAGGTACCATTTCAAGCAATAAGAGATACAGAAGAAAATACATGCAGCAAAAAAGACACTGATGGTTTAAAGAAAATCTGGAAGGCTCATCTGATAAATAATAATGATAGTGTAATAATAATATTTTGTACACTCCTCAGTGAGTATTCCATGGGACTGTGCATGTATGAGTTTACTTATTTACTCTTATCTACTTCAAGACAACTCCCCAGCCCCCATTTTGAATGTTACTCCCAGAATTATGCTAAGAGCATGATTTTCTGAAAAAATCCTTACATGGAACTTTATTGTAAATCATACTGTATCATTACCAAATAAACTGATTTACTGAATAAAAATATCTGTAATGATAGTATGAAAAACAGAATTTTTCATTATCTTGGTTCTGGATGTCAGATGCCATTTTTTAAAGTGACAATAAAATATTAGTTTTAGAAAAGAGTAAATCAACTTGAATACTTCAAAACGTCAGTCTGGGGCCATGAGGCACTAATAGCTGAAATAAGAGTCAGAGAAAGGCATTTCACAGGAAATAGTCTATTCATGGAAGGCTTCAATGTCAACTTCTCCCTATATATTCTTAGAAAAAGAACACAAAATATTTCCCACCCTTTGAAAAATATACATTTTCCTGGTAAAAGCAGCCTTACACTTCGTCTCCCCACTCCCACCCCACCTGAAATGGTGTGATTTGGCTTTCTGGCCATCTCTGTGCTGCAGAATTTTTGCCATCCGCTGAACACAGCAGGTGCAAGCGACAATTTGACTGCATTTTCCTTGACTCCTAGTTCGGCATGGGCATACGAACCATATCCATACCTCTAACAGAGATTGCATTGACTAAAATGCTAACAAACATTTCCATTTGGTGACTAGAGCTTTGAATAGCTTAATCAACATATGGAGAGGAGAAACCGGTGTGCACATTACCTTTTACTCTATTGCTCAGATACTATTTGTCTGTTATCTCAATTACAGATTTCTAGGAGCTGAGGGTAATGCACATTGGCGCTGTAAAGCACAGTTATTTGCAGTATTGCTGCAAATTTTGGTGTCATTTCTTGCCGTGAATTTAAAGTACATACAAATGTGCTTGATGAACATGAAACCTTATTTCCACATGTTTTGGAATATTAGACTTGGGTAGAAAGAAATCTTGCTTAAAGCATTTCCTTTTTCTAATATTGAGAATATTAATAATACTCACTGTTTTTCTATGCCATAGAGCTTACCAATGGAAGGGTCCAACAATAGAAACACAGGGACCAAAAGAAAAGAATGGGTAATAGGAAGGAAAAAGCAGGGGTCGGGAGGAGGGGGAAACCTTGACAAATGTAATCAATATATTACATAGTCTTTAACTCCTTGTGATGTAAACACAAAAGAGGTTCATTTCCCCCTACTTGCTGCTTTGCACATTCTGCATCAGCTTCCTTTTCTTTTTCTTAAATGATATCTTGGGGAGACTCCTATAATTTTTTAATCTCTTTTGGTTCCTGTGATCAGCCCAATTGAAAGTTTTAACCTCAAACTCAGTCATAATAATCTCCTTTCTTCCCTTTTTTTTCAGTCAAATTGGGGCTGGGATCCTGACTTCTTGGTGCAAAGGGGAGGGAATTTGTTTAATCCGGGGAAACACACGTAGGAAAGGTGGTAGTTTCAGAAAGGCAGCTGAAATCCTAAATCCCGTAGAAAGATTGGGACTCGGATTTGGGGACTGTGGGTCTTGAAGAAATGTTCAAGGTGCCTGTGGATTCTACACACTTAGTCCACTTTGCCCTGTCTATAACGATGTGACTTTCAGGCAAAGTTGCTTTGTTCTCCTGAATTTTTAAACATGCTGTTTTTCAAATTGCAGGTCAGTTTTGCAGTGTTTCTCCACCTTGTTTTCAATTACCGTCAAGGAGACTTTTCAGATGTTTTTTTCCTAATACCCACCCCCACGAAATGTTAACACCACAGATAAAGTGTACACTTATTTATGTACTGTGACCCTGGCGAGGGCTCCAAACCATCAGGAGGTCTAGGTTTTCTTTGCCCCCAAGGGTCCATTTTTACCAATTTGGGAGCAATGTCACACTCATTGAGAAGGTTTGGTTTAGAGGACTGCTATAAGCATTTTTTTTTTTTGCACATGAGCCTGTAAAAGAATAGAAAATGTCAATGTGCATCATAAGCAGTATAATAGGTGATACTGTTTTATGAAATGTTTTCCCAAAATGATATGATTGTGTGTATTTATATACAGTCACACTATAAAATGCACTTCTTAATTTAAGCTTTGGTCATATGTTGAAAGTGAATGTTGTAGCAGATAAGCACCGGGACAGGAACATGCAACACACACACACACACACACACACACACACACACACACTGAAACACACCCCAACCAAACCTTTAAGTAAGAAAGACATTTGCCTAACTTAATTTTCAAGACATTGTTCTCAGTCGGGTAGCCATAGGATGACAGTGTAATGCTATGCAGAGTAGCAGTTAATTTTTATCCTTTATCCCCTCAATTCCAAATCATTCTTCTGTGAGCCTTGTTGAAAAACAGAGAAGGAGTCTATTGCTTAGCCATTAAATTCTTAATCAAAGTCCCTTTTTTCTCATTTTTTAGCAGAAAGGGTGATTCCTTCTTCTGCTTCTAGTAATAATTGACGTGAATGTTAGGTAACATCATTTTATCACAATTATATTGCCAGAAGCTAGACTACTCACTACATAGTTGTTACTGGTCATAGTTCTGTATGATTAAGTTCAGTATTGTTTTGGGAAATGTGAAAGATGGTTGCAAACTATGTTGGTCTCTTCCCTTCTATTAATTAGAGTTTAAGGGGCAGGAAGCCATTGGAATAATACCACCAGCAACATGTCCTAAGGCAGGACCAAAAGACTAGGGGTGCTCAGGATGAAAAAGAACTGCCCTGTTGTTTAGTTAATGGGTTTTATTTGTTTGTGTGCTTTGTTTGGGGTAGGAGTGATTACTGCAATGAAGATATAAAGTAGAAAAGGACCAGGTTCTAGTGCTGTAGAATAATTTCAGAAATCAAATGTCACACAAGGTAGGCCAGAAATCTAAATGGAAACTGGGCTGGCTGAGTTGGGGACCCCATCGCTCATGATGGAGACTTTGAATGATGCCCTGTCAAAAGGTGGATACCGAGGGGCGCCTGGGTGGCGCAGTCGGTTAAGCGTCCGACTTCAGCCAGGTCACGATCTCGCGGTCCAGGCTCAGAACCTGGAGCCTGTTTCCGATTCTGTGTCTCCCTCTCTCTCTGCCCCTCCCCCGTTCATGCTCTGTCTCTCTCTGTCCCAAAAATAAATAAACGATGAAAAAAAAAAATTAAAAAAAAAAAGTGGATACCGAGACCTCTAAAAGGGATCCAGTTTTGCAAGATTTTTCCGTAGAAGCCAGCCACCTAGATTTTTACCTGAAATTCATTTGCAACTAATTTTGCCTTTTATAAACACTGTGCAGATCCAACATGAGTGAGCTAAGCACAACCTGAAGCTTGTCAGTTTGCAATTTCTGGAATAGTGGAAACTTCATTTTTTAATAGGAGATTTCCTAGAGAGGAAAACAACTAACCAGGTACAATTTCAAAATTGGTTGGTGCCCAGGGCAAGAGTAGAGTCAAAGGTTCACATACCATGTTTCTAAATATTCATAAGATACAAATAAAGCTAGTGAACTATTAAATCAAATAACTTCTCTAAGGCAGTCTTGATAAATATACCTTTAAACAGCACAATTTTTAATATTTAGGTATAACCTTGGTTCCTTTATGGCTAAAAGTAGCCAATTATTAGAAGACCAAAATTAATTACTATCAGCATGTTTCCATGTTTTGTTGATGGATCATGCCATTTTGAGGAGTAATTATAGAAAGACCTAACTGAGAAATCATTTACAGTGATTTACTAAAATATAAGCAAAATTACTATTGTATTATTATGACATGATTTTTCACATAATTTTTATCCTATCAAAATGACCTAAAGCAATGGTCAGCAAACTCAGGCTGGTGGACTATGTGTCTGCTTTTGCAAATACAGATTTACTGGAACACAGCCTTCTCTGTTCATTTACATGATGCCTTTGCCTGCTTTTGTGATACAGTGGTAGTATTGAGCAGTTGTAATAAAGACTATATGACATGTAAACTTTAAAATATTCAACATCTCATCCTTTACAGAAAAGTTTGCCAATCCTTGATCTGAAGAATGAAGAATTAAAATGTGATTTTATTAAAGGCCACACATTTAATTATATCCTTCATCAAAATATAAAGTAAATGTTAAAATTGAAATATTAATATTTTAAAAATTGTTTCTTCTAAAATACTTAAAATTATATATTAAAATAAAAAGAAACAATTATAATAAGTAAACATCAACATTTAAAAGAATATTTGAATGAAACTGCATTATTTACTTTCAAATTTTTATTTAACTGTATGTTTTAAAAATTTTTTTAATGTTTAATTTTTTGAGAGAAAGACAGAGAGACAGAGACAGTGTGTGAGCGGGGAAGGGGCAGGAAGAGAGGGAGACACAGAATCTAAAGCAGTCTCCAGGCTCTGAGCCATCAGCACACGGGGCTTGAACCCATGAGCCATGAGATCACGACCTAAGCCGAAGTCCAACGCTTAACTGTCTGAGCCACCCAGGCACCCCTAATTGTACACATGTTTTTGTAAATATACAATTATTTGAAATTACAGTTTTCAATGTCCATTTATTGGTCAATGACCTTAAGTATATGTATGTGTGTATATATATATATATACACACATATATATATATATATATATATATTTTAATGTTTACTTATTTTTGATAGAGAGAGAGGGAGAGAGGGAAAGAACCAGTGGGGGAGGGGCAAAGAGAGAGGGAGACACAGAATTCTAAGCAGGCTCCAAGCTCTGAGCTGTCAGCACAGAGCCCGACACGGGTCTTGAACTCACGAACTGTGAGATCATGACCTGAGCTGAAATCAGACACTCAACCAACTGAGCCACCCAGGCGCCTCAAGTATATTAAGTCTAGATCTACATATATATAAATTTGAAAGAAATATGTAGGGTGCCTGGGTGGCTCAGTTGGTTTAGCATCCAATTCTTGCTTTTGGCTCAGGTCATGATCTTCTTCAGTGGTCGAGCCTCTTGTCAGGCTCTGCACTGGCAGCATGGAGACTACTTGGGATTCTCTGTCTCTCTGCCCCTTTGCTACTCATGCTATCTCTGTCTCTCTCAAAATAAATAAACTTAAAGAAAAAAATAAATATGAATTATTTAGTATCACAACTGTTTCTTCTGTGATTTTGTGCAGCTGTTGGGACTCTGTCACACTAATTTATAATTAATTCCAGAATTACAAATTTGGAATAGGAAGAGAAAAAAGAAAACAGGTATGCTGCACTACTAGAAAATGAAACTTTATTATGTGACAAATTCCTACTTGAGAGAAAGGATTTGATAAGTTAATTTTTCTTTTCCCTTTCCTGTATACTCCCACTGTTACGGAACGAGGCTGGAATGCTGGCAGAAAAACCAAGCGGCTCTTGGAGATCTTGGTGGATCGGAGTTTTATGTAACACCGATGGGCTCCGAGAAGACCGTTTATCTAAAGATCTGAGCCCCAAATGAAGGGGGGAAGGGTAATTTATAGTTGTCAGCTTCCACATCTGTGGTGGGTTTTCACCCGCGGCAAACAGGGCAAAAAGAACCCAGAAGATGGGTCTCTAAGCTAGAGACCAAAGCTTTTTTGAGTCTCGTCAGCCATCTTATGGTATAAAACTTTATTCATTTTCCCAACACCACCACTCAACCCTTAGTGTGTGCTAACACAGTGTCTGTCTCTCAGGTTAGCAGAAGCACATCTGTAAACTTTCAAAGGTTTGGACAACAGTATTTTGTGTCTCAGGGGTGCAGCAAAACTTTGGAGCAATATTTCGTAAGGCCTGCCATTACTAGCCATGAAAGCGCATGTGTAGCATGCCAGGTAGTACCACACAGGTGCTGGGGACTGAAATTCAAGTGACAGAGACACTCAGGGACGTTTTTAATGAATTCAGCTTTTGTGAGTGTTCGTGGCAAGTGAGGCTTTGAAAGCATCAGGCCTGGAATAGGGGCCCCTCTTGCCTGGGTTGGAGGGCAGCACCGCTGTTAATAGTCTAGTTCTTATTGAGGCATAAGGAAACTGTGTGAGAACCATAGATTACGAACAGATACGTCTTCTAGGGTATAAAGCAATTCTACCCTTTTTGGTCAAGTTCTAGTAGCTTTACTCAAATGGGGAGATTGAGGAGAGTTTAGTTAAGGAACTATTTACAAGAAGAGGTATGAGCAAGAGTCAAGAAAACTAAATAAGAGTTGTGTAAGTCTCCCCATCTCCCACTTCCCACCCCGTAGGGCTAACATTGGACAGGTGTGAAACAGTGGGGAAAACAGAGCTAGCAGAAGGAAGAACACATTAGCAGCCCTTAGTCTTAAGGTTCAATGGGAGGGAATAGCTATCAAATCCCAAAAGAAAGCTGTAGCCACCTATGTAGTCCAGGATGGAGGGAATTTGGGAAGGAACACTCCAATCTAACTCTCCTCCCCTCCACCTACGTCCTCCCACTGCCTTTCCTGGGCCAATTGAACCAAAGTCCAAGGGCAGAGCCCTCTGGTGCACTCCAAATGGACAGCATGGAGAATGGATCTCAGAGTTAAAGCAGGGAGTTGACAGAGAACATTACACACAAACACACACACACACACACACACACACACACACACACACACACACAGTGTTCCCTGGTTATGCAGACAGGAAGAAGCAGCTACAGCACTCTCAGCCTGGATTCCATCCATCTTTAATAGGCTGTTTTACCAGATTTCAAAATGCATGTTTTTAGCCTTTATTTAGGAAATTGACAATTCTGGCAATGTTATTATTATGTAGCTGCAGATACAATGATGATTAGTGATGAGGGCCCATAAGGCAAGCTGAGGGCAAAGCACAAGCTAGCACTGCCTGCCCCACCTCCGGTGGGATATGTGTGATATTCCTCAGGCACTCCTGGCTGCCCAAGAACAAAGGAAAGGAAAGAAAACAAATGGTTAACTGATAGAGATCACAGTCATGCAAGATATGGGTCTCCATCAGTTTACAAATATCTTAGTAAATTATAAGAAAAAGGCAATCTTATCAATAGCCTAATCACCAGAAACCTATAGACTCAGGTTCCTGGAGCCCCAACATCACCCTCCCCTCCATAGTGATGTGGGGAACAAAGGCCAGAAGGAAATGCCAGGTAAAATGAAATTTCCTTATAACCTGCAGCCAGTTGGCAAATACTTGAGGCAAATATACAGTGTAACATTTCTCCTGGAGCATCGTATTGTTCTAATGTTAATGCCTTACTAGAGGGAAGACAACTTTAGCTTGACAATAGCTAGGCCTCCACTATCCTGGGAGTCTTCTTAAGCATATGAAAGTCTTACTGGAGGCCTCCCTTTTGTTTTTACCTCCCCCAACTCCATAGTATATAACCAGTCCTTCCTGTCACCCCAGTGCAGGTCTTTCTGCCCAAGGGTCCTGTCCCCATGCTGTAATAAAATCCCCCTTTTCGCACCAAAGTCTTCTCCAGAATTCTTTGTTGGTTGTCAGCTCCAAACTCCCACCATTCCAAAACCTCATCAATTTTGGAGAAGTTGTGCTACATTCAAAATGCTTTCTTGATGGACCTGCTTGTGATTCACATGGCGGTCACAATCTGTGGATGTATGAAATATACCACATCCATTCTCACAGTGAAATGTGGCAAATCTATCTGTACAGTTGGTTGCCACAAGTCAAGCCTCACAACTTGAGCGGGTCTTATAATTTTTTTTCTGAGCACCTTACTTGCTAAGTCTCTGCTCTGTCCATTCTTTAACAGGTGTTTATGTATCCTGTCCTCAATCATGCTCTGAATCAGACCAGTGCAGTGGAGCAGGATAGAGGTACAGCAAGGAGAGATGTTCACTGGAGATAACTGTTAATATTTATACTGTCTCTGTAGTAAGCTAGTAATTTACTGCATTAGTAGTATATTAGTAATATCTCTAATTTGGGGTTGGCAAAGCAGAACACAGAGGAAAATGCAGGACACTAGATCAAAGAAGCTTATGTATCCTTAAAAAGCCAGTGAGAAAGGGGCACCTGCGTGGCTCAGTCGGTTGAGCGACCAACTTCAGCTCAGGTCATGATCTCACAGTTTGTGAGTTTGATCCCCAAGTCAGGCTCTGTGCTGACAGCTCAGAGCCTGGAGCCTGCTTCAGATTCTGTCTGTCTGTCTCTCTGTCTCTGTCTGGCTCTTGAAAATAAACATTTTTTAAAAAGCCAGTGAGAAAGAAAGAAATAAACTACTGCATGCTCTAAAAGAGCTGAATTTGCCATTGGTGTTGGATTTTTTTTTTTTTTTTTTTTTTTTTTGCCTGTCAGGAGAGTTTAGGTAAAAATAGTAATAGGCATTTCAAAAGAGCCATTTTAGAAGTAGAATTAACTTATCCCAAAGGATGCTATTTGCTACATATACTATAGCCGCAAACCTTGCTGCCACTTTGTCTAACTCCTGGCAGGAAACCTTGGCTCCCTCTCCCTGTCTTTCCTAGTAATTTAAATCTCTCCACGCAGAATTCTCCAAAGACCTGTTTCTACTCCAGGGCTATTCGTTTCATAATCAACCTTAAAAATTTTTTTTGCAGGATCTGGAAAAATTAAAGTCTCCAATGCAACTCTACCCAATTTCTTTTAAACTAACTGCTGTGTCCATAGTAAGTGGTCTGCCTAGTTCCCCTTGGACCTCTTTCACAGTTTCTGTGATTACCTCCCCTAGCTTTGAAAAATATTTGCTCCAACTTGCCTATAAGACTCTACTTCTAGGACTGCCCTCAGGCTGCTAGAGCTGGCATTTCCCAGGGCGGGCAACTCCAAAGGGGCAATCTTACTTAACCAATGAGCAGGAGGTGTGGGAGTAGAAAGTCTACCTCTCTAACTTCAAGGTAGGGGACTCTGAAGATTAATGGAAAAGCCAGATTTCTCTAGAGAGGTTGTCATTGAAAACACCTCAGTAGGACTTTGCTAGAAATTGTACTTTGCTGCCCCCTTCCTTTCCTTATCCTGCTTCAACCCCTCCCTAACAGTGACTCCAAAAGGATGTCCATAATTAATCTCTTGCATGTGAATCCTCATCTCAAGATCTGCTTTTGGGGATCCCGGTCTAAGAAGCATCTTCAATAGTAGGGCATACCATCTCTAGCAAAAGCCACCACTAACTCTTCGTATACCATCTTGCCTCATTATTCATGAAAACGTAGGTAGGACTCAGCATGGATAAGAAATGACAAATTCATGGTAACAACCCAGACAAAATGGTGTGTCTTTGGAGAAAGGTCATGGGTATTATTTCTATTTTAATGTGGTTGGGAAGAGGTAAAGTTGGGGAGAAACTGGAAAGATTAGTTCAAGCTGACAACAAGCTCCCAGTTTAAAAGCTGACATTGATGTGTTTTCACCATGGGGGCTTCTCAAGTCTGCTCCAGGCTGTTCCCTGTCAGTGGTTAACCAAGGGGACGACAGACAAAGGAAGGAAAATAGCATTAATGCTCCGACCTCCTGCTTTGTTTGAAATTACTAGTAGTGAAGGCTGAGCTGGTAAGAGCTTTTAAAAGCATCTGTTCACCAAATCTTTCGAAAAGTTCTGTAGACTTCCAGCTCAGACCAACAAATGATCTCTCTTCTTCCTCCCCCCCACTTCTAAAATAAAATCCTTTATAGGACTGCAGAAGTCCCTCACTTCCTACCACCTCAGAGAGAAAGATTTTGTCAACTCTGCCCTGAACGTGGTTTTATTTAACATCTTAATCCTAACAAATCTCATTTTTGATTGATTTCTGATTTCTTTTTTATTAAATTAAGGCTTTCATCTGGCTATATGCTTCCAGAACTGAATTTGCCACTCCCATACAAATCTAATGTAACCTTTAATTACAGGAAGCTCTGTCAGTGCCTAGTACACTTCATGGGCTCCAGGGATTTCCAAAATACATCTTATTCCTTGTCAGAGACATAAGATAAATGAAGTATTCCCAGCTTGAGGCTTCCTCTCTAAAACCTTTCAGAGATGGAAAGGCAGTTTAAAAAATTAACTCTCAATTTCTTTCCTCATAATAGAAAGTGCTTGTCTTCAGTTATTTTCCCATGCTTGTCTTGGGTAATGTGGGATCAGGGTAAGAATCCCAGGCATTGAATCAGAAGATTAAGGTTCAAGTTCTAGTTTTTTCATTTAACTGCTAGGAGGAAAATTCTCAATTTCCTTAACTATCAAAATGAACATTGAAAAAAACAGTGCTGGGGTGCCGTGGTGGCTCAGTCAGTTAAGCGACCAACTTCAGCTGAGAGCATGATCTTGTAGTTTGTGAGTATGAGCCCTGGATCAGGCTCTGTGCTGACAACTCAGAGCTTGGAGCCTACTTCAGATTCTTTATCTTCCTGGCTCTCTGACCTTCTGCCTCTCTCTCTCTCTCTCTCTCTCTCAAAAATAAACATTAAAAAAAATTTTAAATAAAAATAAAAAACCAGTCTTAGCTACTAAAAATATTCATTTTGAGGACAACATAATAAAATCAATGAACACAATTTACAGTGAAATGTGGAAATAATTTTTATACCATAATAACTATAGAAATATAAGGCATTATTTATTGTCAAGCTCAAGGGAATAACAGACTACATCCTTCCTTCCTAGATCCAAGAAGTACTTGCAGTGTTAACAGACCAAACTAGCTTACATCTAACTTCCTTTAATCTTGTGAATTTTACCCCCAGTATTTTAACCTTTTATGCTTTTGTTTTGTCTGTTTGTTTGCTTTTATTTCCCCTATTCCTGGCAGAGAAGGAAAATTGCCTCGTAGTGTTTACATAATAAGAATTCCCTCTCCCCCAAAATTTTAAGAACATTGCATAGTGATCATGCACTTGTTTGGGTACATTGACTGTAATAACGCACATATAAGGTGACTGGTAGGATGTGCAAAAGATTAAACTTGGAGTGAAAATATCTGAATTTGACCCCATTTTGTAACTTACAGGCTACCTAAATTTCTTTTATACAGTACACTTAGCCTTTCTGTACCTGCTTTGTCGTCTATAAAGTCTCAACAATACTGTCCATTTAGGAGGCTTGTTGTGAGGGTTAAGCACAAACACTCACCATTTATTGAATACTATTATCAATATCATTGTTATTCTGTTCAACAGGGTTAAAGGTTAATAAGAAAAAAAAACATTTCATTACATTTGCCACCAGCAGTACATATTTACATATTCATATTAATATATTTACATGTTCATACTCTCTTTTGCAGACTCTTCTTTCAGGGGAGGCCATTGTTCCAATGCCTAAATTTCATAAGTCATCAAATCCTCTTGGTGCCGTATCTTAGTGTATTTTCTTTTTCTTTGCCTTGACTAGGCCCTCATAGTTCTGTTTTCTTTTTGCCTCCTTTCTTGACTAAACCATTGTGATAGCCTCTGTGATGCTCCCCAAGTCATTCTCTTTGCCAGCTCTTTCCTTTGTAGCACACAGAAATGATCACATCACTCCTCCGTCTACAATCCTTTTATTAACTCCCCATATCTACATGGTTAATTCCAAAAGCCTTATAATGACTTTCAACCCTCTAACCCTTCCAACCTGGTTTTATTCCTTCATCTTTATAAGAACTTGGCTTTAAAAAAAAAAAAAAAAGAACTTGCCTTTTCCAGGAAACTGGAATTACTTGACATTTCCCACACCATCTCTTTCCTTTCATTCATGCTTCCATTTTCATTTCCTTTCCAAGGAGTCCTCCTCCCTTTCTCTTGGCTTTCACGATCTTATGTACTCATCAAGGCAGAGCACAAATGCCTGAAGCTGGCCCAGTCTACCTGAGAAAGGATTAGTGTTTAATTCCTCTGCTCACACACAGTACTTAAATCACTGTGATTTTATTGACAATATTTTCCTCGTATTAGACACACACACACACACACACACACACACACACGAATATTCATATGTGTATGTATATATATGTCCCTATATGTCCCTATATATCTTATCTCTCTAAAGGTGGATAAAATAAATAAAATTCTTTTTATCTTCCAACACCACAGTGCCTTGAATAGAGTAGATTGTCATGAAATATGCATTGAAAGGCGAGAGTCGCATAATTTAGCCACAAATGAAAGGAATGGAAGAAATGTTCTATCTGTTCAAAGACCTTTACCTGAATTTGGCTTCCTTGCACAGAATGTCCTGTTCCTAGGCCCTTTCATTCCCTTATCAAAACTTACTTGTGCTGATACCTCTTTGTAACACTGGCAATCAAATAATTGGATAAATTGACTTACAATGTTTTGACAGTGAGTGCTAAAAACTGCATACAAATTAATACATTGGGGGACAATGGCCCCCTCGAAAGGAAGAACTCTAGGAGAAGACATCAGCAAATGGGAGAGATATCTGGAAAGCCTCTCTTATCAGGTGATATTCACTCATCTACTCTGCCTCCACATAAAGCACCCTGCTTTTGTGCACAAAGCAAGAAGAACGAGTCTCTTGCTGGAGAAAAATAGAAATATTAGTTGCCAGTACCTGG
Source organism: Puma concolor (assembly GCF_028749965.1). Lineage (NCBI taxonomy): Eukaryota > Metazoa > Chordata > Mammalia > Carnivora > Felidae > Puma > Puma concolor. Next base: position 51,031,545 of record NC_141678.1, on the reverse strand, counting down.
AGGGACAAACAGTATGTTCTAAGAGGCAAAATATCTTTCAGGAAACAGGTCACCATTCTACCATCTAGTGATGGGACACCAAGAAAAAGCTGGTAATCTGAGATTTGAATACAAAGGTGAACTTTGAGCCTAGGCTGCCAAGGTGGCACTTTTATCTGGTAAAACAGCCCTCACCTAAATTGCATCTATTTGCCAATAAGCTCTAACTCTCCAGTCCCAATGTGCTGTTACAAGTGAGTTTCCTCCATGTGAAAGGCTGCCCCTTAGCAGATCTCACTCCTGAATGAAGGTCACCAGCATTATTTAAGAACGTAAAACTCAACTGACCCTAGATGCAATATTTTCAACTCCTCACTGAGTTGAAGGGGAGTTGTTAAAACAGGTTTAAAGGCAGATTTAGATTCACACATTCAGTAATCCTTGATGTTTCTGTGGCCTTTCTTCTAACCAGGGCCAACACTGCATTTAGGTTTTTGCACGTGCCTGCTGAGAGGGGACATTTTCCTCAAATGTACCTGGGGCCAGTGTAAGGCTTTTGAAATGCTGCTGAGCCAAGTTCCAATTGATAGGTTTATTGAGACCATGTTATGTAGTAAACTGCCGCAGTCCCACCCTTTAAAACTCAACGAGGTGTAAAGGATGCAAAAGCCGACAGATAGTCCTTTATAAAAACTGTGAGCAATCCCTGCGTGGACGGCTCGTCAAGCATGCTGCAAGGAGATGAAAGAAAGCCCACGATAAATAGACTTTGCCCAGAAAACTCCAAAAGGAAATAATTTCGCTTGGTCAAAAGTATGCAGTATGATTTTGCTTCCGTGAAAGGCCCCTAGAGCAAAGGGGTAGTAATAATAGTAATCATCCATAGCAAAATAGGTCACCTTCTGTGTACAAAGAAGAATTCACAGTACTTTCAGTAAGTAGATTCATTATCTCTAAGACCTCCATGGTTGTCATCAGTAAAATGGGAGTGATTGGATATTCCCTTTCTTCTCCAGGGATCTCTTGTATGAGCAACATGAAAAAGCAATTATAAAACTGGAGGCTACCGTGTGAACATTAGCTGATCACTACTATTACCTGCTTTCCTAAGAGAACTTGCCCTTGGTGCGGCCACACTTGGCAGCGATGTCACAGCAAATGAGATGAACTGGAGTCTGATGCCATGGAACTCGGATAAAAATAAAGGAGGAATTGGACGTGACTAACATGCGCTTTACTTTCTTTCGTAATGTTTACAATTTGCAAATAATTTTTACTTTTAAATCTTAATAAAATCTTAAGATGAAACAGGTTTGACATCGTCCTGTTCTTCGAGATGTCCTGGTAGTATTAGGCCAGAGCTCTGGCTGGACAGTCACATCACATTAACCTTTACAGTACATGCCAAGGTCAGTTACAACGATGGCTTCTCACCTCTTCTCCTGGCAAATGGCCGTCTTTACAACACTGCCCTAAGAAAATCCCACCCACATAAGAATTGCAAGTCGCCTGGATGGTGTTCTGCCTTTAGCCCATAGAAAACTGTCTTTAGTGAGAACACATGCACACCAGAAAAATCTAATGAAAATTAAATATATATGTACATGTGTGTTATTTTTCTATATAACGCTAACGACTATTGTTTTTTTAATAACTAAAAGGACCCATTAAATGACTGATTTTCCCGAACTCCCTATGTAATCTATCATCATACAGGTCACTTCAATATGACTCAAACACAGAAGGAAAACATGGAACCTATCTTTTCTCCCCAAAGCATACCTACATTTCCAAAGCCATGGAGAGTGTGATGTGGGCAGCTTACCACAGTTTCGAACTAGAAGACTTGATGCATCACTTTAGAATGAGAGACATAGCCAGATGTGCTCCTGACAGGGTTTCCTTTATTCTACCAGCTCCATGCTGAGAGAGCTTCGTGCTCATAATTCTATACATCCTGTCCTGATACTTCTGATTTCCTCCTTTAGAAAAATCAAACCACACTTGAAGGTCCTAGTTTTAAAAATAGCATAATACAAAGCCTTTGATGTCTTTTATTTTCATTGCTTTGGGCAGTTTGAATAACCTAATTTTTGAATTTGGTTAATAACTCGTCTAAGTACTTCTAGAAGCTGCTCTAAAAAATGAAAACACAAACCATAAAAAACAAAGTAAAATAAAAGTGCAAATGCCATGATTTAAAATACATTAAAGACAACAAAAATGTACTGTCTTCTTATTGTGACTTCTTTACATAAATACTGCATTTAAGAAACAGAGATGAGCAACTATTTAATAAGTAAAATAAACACAAAACAATTTTTTTACATGGAACTATTAAATGGTGTAAATATTTAACAGCAAGTGAAAATGTTTGAGCTTATTACACATATTTGCCGATCCTGTACATATTTGCTTAGATTTGTTATTTAAGACGTGATCAGATTTAATATAGTTCACATCCAGGTTAAAGACGTGGTTTGAATCCTTATAAGCAGACTGGAAGTTTCCTAATTTATTTACAGTGGAAGATTCCAGATCTGTTAGGCCACTGTACTATTCTCCTTTCCCTAATGTTGTTAAGGAGAAGTAAGTATTGCAGTGTGGTTTTGGAAATAAACAGCTACACTTTCCTTTTTTTGGTCAGGTACAGATGAATAGTGTCAAGAAAAACCTTCTGTAATAGTAACTCTGAAATAAGGTGTATGAAATTTATGTACAATAAACCCAATTAATGTAGAGCCGAATTTAAGAATTTATGATGCCAAAGCATAAGAGACTCTTAAAAACTGAGAACAAACTGAGGGTTGATGGGGGGTGGGAGGGAGGGGTGGGTGGGTGATGGGTATTGAGGAGGGCACCTTTTGGGATGACCACTGGGTGTTGTATGGAAAACAATTTGACAATAAATTTCATATTAAAAAAAAAGAATTTTTGATGAATACAAAGGCATATGTACTGCTCTTATAGACAAAATGTCTCAAGTAATACTTTCCCGAAAAGGTTAACAAGTATAATAAGTCTACTCTAATTTCAGTATAATTTGTTAATCAGTAGCTCAATTAAAAAAAAAAAAGTCTCTTCCTTTCATCTTCTTAGTAATGTAATCAACTATCAGCCTATGTGTTCTGTCCATTCTAACTCTTTTTCTGAATAATTCCTATTTTTCCTTCAAATAGCAACTCAATTGTCACTCTGTCAAGGAAGACTTTCTTAAAATTCTCATTATTTCAAAGTTTCCTACAGTCCTCCCTGCCTCCTCTCTTTTCAAAACCTTATCCAGTCTGGCGGCTAACTCTGTGGCTCTACCTTGAAATTACATCCAGAATGCAGCCACTTTTCAATACCTGTAATGTTGCCACTGGTTTCTGCGGCATCCTTGTTTGTTCCCAGAATATAAAATAGGCTTCTCATCAGTCTCTGTGCTTCTACCTTTGCTCCTTACAGCCAGTCACCTTTTTAAGACATGTCAGACCATACTACTCCTTAGAGTCCGCCAGAGCTTGCCATCTTATGGGATAAAAGCCAATGCCTCTGCATCAGCTAGAAGGACCTACTTCACCCATCCCCTTACCTCAACTCAGGACCTCTCTGGCCTCTCTCTCCCTCTTACTCACCACACTTCCGCTTGTCACATTCTTCCCTACAATGTACCCATTTATTTTGTTTATTACTTATCTAAAAGGAGAGATTTTGCCTGTTTTATTCAATAAAAAAGAGAGATTTTTGCCTATTTTGTTCACTGTTATATACCTGTAAGAGGAAGGACACACATAGTAGGCACTCAGAAATATTGTTGAGGGGCACCTGGCTGGCTCAGTCGGTTAAGCATCCAACTCTAGAGTTGGACTCAGGTCATGATCTCACAGTTTGTGAGTTCAAGTCCCACGTTGGGCTCTGTGCTGAGAGTGTGGAGCCTGCTTGGGTTTCTCTCTCTTCCTCTCTCTCTTTGCCCCTCCCCCACTCTCTCTCTCGGTCTCACAAAAAATACTGTTAACATGAATATACATCACTATCACTATACTTGTTTCTCAAGCACTTGCACAGGCATGCAACCACATTGCATGTGATTGTTTGTTTAACATTTGCTTTCCCTACGCTCAAGGTTGACATAAGCACCTGGAGTTCATAGACCATTTATATTTTGTCTACCTTGTATCCTCAAAGCCCAACAAATACCAGACCCACAATATGTACAATACGTGTATTATTGATTAAAACATTTATTAAATGAAATAGTACAATATCTTCCTGTTTATTTTCCAATGTGATTATATGAAAATGAAAACATTTCTATAATTAATAAGGTACTTGCCACTTGATCTTTTTGTAATATCTCCATAAAGTAATCCAAATTACTTGTCCTTATTTAAAAGATACTTTTGTTATCTCTCTTGTATAAATACCTCATTCAAAAGATCAGTACCTATTTTTCTTTACAATAGGCAGAAACATTTAATTTATTTATTTCTTGCATAGAAGCTTAGTGTAATTTTGCAACTATCATTTTAATCCATAATGCTAAACAAAGCAATTATAGATGACACCTTGTTAATGTGGGTTGACATGAGCAGCAAAAATAAAATAGCATAATATGTTCCAGAGGACAAGCAGTGGCCTTGTGTAAATCAGGAAGCTCAATGCATTCCAGACTTTGTTTAGTCCTGTTCCCTCACCACCAGGTTTCTTGCTAGAAGCAATCAATTAAAGGGAGTGTGCTATTTTTTGTTTTCCTGGGTGAAACAGACTCACTCGGATGGCTGGCCATGCCTGTGGTTGAGTAGACCAGGGCTTGTTAACATACATATCCTATAGTATAGCACAGCTATGCTTTCATCAATTATGTTTGGTTTAAGGGGACTCGAAGTTTCCATTAAACAACACCTAAAAGCAAACTGCAGGTGCAAAAGTAAGTGTAGTGATATCATATAGGCATGACATGTTTTTCAGACCTCTTCCAAAATGGGCCTTGGGCTACAGGTCTGTCTGCAGTTGGTGGCCAATGAAGACAGCTGTGTGAGTCACATTCTGCTTGGCGTGTGCTAGTTCAGGCAAAATGGGAAATTCTGTGGACTCTTCATGTACCATGTATTTGAAACACGGATTTTATGTTTCAAACTTGCTTAAACTTTCAGTTTTTGAAATATGAAAGAATATGTGTAATAGATCTTCACTTCCTGTGGATCATTAATTCATCAAGAAATTCTAGGATTGTTGTTGACATGAAATTTATAAAGCACTGAATGCCCCAATGAGAGCAACTATATGAAGACCTTAACAGCATCTAATGTTATCTTATACCCAGATTCTCATTCCTCACCCATGCACTTCTTTTATAATAGTTCAAATTTAAGTAATAATCTGTAACATAAAAAATATATAGCAGTTTAAACTACATATATGCCAGTTTAACTTACATAGTTGTGGGCATGATCACTGGTTATCTGCATTCCATATTGGGTTTTTTTCCCTCAATTCTATGCTTCTTCTGCCCTACTTCTAATGTCTTCTGATATAACACTTAATTCATATCTGAGTGAAAATATGATGGTTCTAAATGGTTGCTACTACATATGTCAGACTTTTAGAAAGCACTCAATAAAAACATTTTGAATGCAAGAGTGAGTAGATAAATTAATGGATATATTTAAGTACATTATAGCCACCAAACCTAAAATACGGAACTAAATATCTTTGCCCTCTAGAGCATAAATCCACTCAATACATATTTTTGAAACCTACTCTAGGCTCTGAGAATGCAGTAGGGAACAGGAAAATCTCCTGCACAGATGCAAATCATATTCCAGCAAGAAAGGAATAAGTAAATATTTATTTACTAAAAATAATCATAATAGTTGTAGGAGTAATAATATGTAATAATACATAGCTCTTTGTGATGAGCACTGTACTAAATGCTATCTCTATTATCTATCTGTGTGTCTATCTATGTATCCATCTATCCATCCATCCATCCATCCATTCCTTTATTCTTCACTACTACTTTTTAAGTTAGATGCTATGAGTATACCATTTTACAGATGTCAAAACTGAAGCACAGAGAAGTTACATAATTCATCCAAGGTTTTATTCCGGGTAAGTTGTGTAATTGGAATTGGAATTAAGATAGTCTGGTCTCATAGTGCATATTCTTAGCTTCACTATATTCCTTCTTTAAAGATGTATCATGTGTCATAAGCGGCATAAAGATAAATGAAGCAGGATAAGGAGATAAAAAGTTATAGGAGAAGTGGTATAGGAAATACAGTTTTTGTCATGGTGATTTAAAAATACATCCACTAATTCTTTAATATTCTTTCTTTCAAGAGATGGAGACTAATTTCTCTCCCCTTCTGTGGGGACTGGATTTAGTATTCTAACAAATTAAACAAAATGGAAGAAAAAGTGTGTTGACTTCCAGGATTAAGTTATATACCTTGGCACTTGGAACTTGTTTGTTCTCTCAGTCTTGGACCACTCCCTCTAGGGAAAGCTAGCTGGCTTACTGCAAAGATACTCAACCATCTCTAGAAGATGTGCAAATGGTGAGAAACTGAGGCCTTCTGCAGACAACCAGCATTAACTTGCCACATCTGTGAGCCACCTTGAGAGCAGAAACTTCAACTCCAGTCAGACTTTCAGATGAATATAGGCCTGGCTGATGTGGCTGATACGGCATCTGAGTCAGAACAACCAAGCCAACCTGCTTCCACATACATAAATCATGTGAAATTATACCAAGTTATCATTTGAAGCCACTACATTTTTGGATACTTTTACACAGCATAGGAAACTAATGGAGTAGTCCAGAAAAGTTTCTCTGGTAAGGTGACATTTGACCAGACATTAAATCAAGTGAAGGGGCAAACAGCGGGAATGTCTTGGGGAAAAGATGTCAGGCTGTGAGAAAAACATGTACAAAGACCTTGAGTATGTCTGTTGTGTTTAAGGAACAGTAAGTTGCTTATTTTGGCAAGACAGAGAAGAGAAGAGTGACAGAAGTAAGGTCCGAAACCAAGGCCTCAAAGGTAGAGAAATTCATATGTCATTATAGAAGGATTGGATCTCACTCTATCTGTAATTCAAATCAATTGAATGGTTATGAACAGGGCGAGACTGTGTAAAAGACTATCACGGCTGCTGCTTGGACAACAGACTGCAACAAAGCAAGAGTAGAATCACTGAGGTCTTCAGGAAGCTATTTTGAAAAACAAAGGTGGCTTGGACTAGGGTATTTGTGGCAGAAATGGTAAGAAGATGTCCAGTTTAATATTTAAAGATGGAGCCAATAGGACTCACTGATGGATTGGATGAGGATGTACTACATGGATCTCTGGTAAAACAATGATTTCAAGGCCCACTATTTCCACTGTGAGAAAGTAGTTTGGAGGACCTAAAAGTGGTAACTTTGGTTGCAATGTGTTAGCCCCATCTCTTCCTTGGGCTTACATGGAGGACAATTAAAATATAAAGGTAAATAAGAACAAATGTTCATTCGGTTTTCTTTTCGTGCTCCTTCCAAGAATATTGTACTATATCATCTGGTGATAAATGGAATCTGTCACTCCAAACATACCCTTATGAGATTTGAAATTAGAACCGAAAAGATACATTCTTATTGAATTAGATTCCTGTTGTGTTTGTTCAAAATGAGAACATTGTGAAATTAGCTTACTCCTCCTTCCAGATTAGCAACTATGATGTCAGCAATGGGATAGCTTTTGGAATTGGGACAGACACTATTTGGCATGGTGTGGCAGTGGTTTGGGACAATGAGCCCAGTCATGATGAATTCTTCCCATGGTGGGTCCAGCTGTGCAAGATGGCCATTGGGAAATAAGACCATGGCCACCACTCCATTCTACAGCTATTAATATGTGCATCAGCATGCAATTAATTTAAAACTGACCCAAAGCCCTAACTACCTGGACCAAAGTGAGCCATGATGAAGGGTGGTGTCACACAAGCATCGCCTTAGCAAGCCTTTTGGACATTTTTGGAGAGTCTTCAGTAGATCTGAGCAAGAAACATACACAGTTGCCCATCATCTGTTTGGTTTTTTAAGCAAAAGCTATCAAGCTTTCATTTTTCAAAACAGTACGTAGTCTTCTCAGGAAGTTCACACCCCATACTCTTCATTCCTAATTCTGTCTCCTTATTCTGCAGAGAAGAAAATATCCTTGATGATCAAGTTGACCCTAGGCTGAGGTTCAGGAAGACTCCTAAGACAAGTTAGGATATCCACTAAAGCAAGCAACAGGAATCCAAGAGACCAGCTCATGGGTGCTCGTAGATTCTTAGCACTCACTGGCATGTCTAAGACTGCTACATTTGCCTTTTTCCATTGGGACCATTGATATACATCTTCTTTCACATATTTTCATCATGTTATAGGGTTGTGTTTCCCCTTTCCCTTTGAAATTAGTCACAGTCACATGACTTGCTTCGGCCAGTGAAGGGCAATCTGAAGTGACATTTATTTCTTCCAGACAAAAACTTTGTGGGCCAGTGTGTAATTACTACATTCCCTTTTTCTTGCCCTTTGTTATTGAAAAAGTATGTGGCAAGATAGATCTGCTTTCAGCCAGGTCCCAAAGTGATTATAGTAAACCGGAGCCTACCCTCCACCATGACCCTTTGTGATGCACAGGTAACAAGACATAAACTTCTGTTGCACTTATCCCTTGAGATTTGAGGGTTGTTTGTTATCACAGCATAAACCAGACTATTCAACCTGATATGGTTCCCAAACCCTATTGAACACCAGACACTATAGAACTGGAGAAGGCTGATAGCATATTTCAAAGTATCCTAAAGTGATATCCTAGATGACCAAGGCATTTCAAGGAATAAGGAAGCAATTTGTCTATATTCATATTAGCACATTCATGTATTTAGGTCAAGAACTGGCGTCCGGTCCCTTTGGTTGAAAGAGTAGCCTCCAGAGAATTCCCCTAGAAATGATTCACCACGCAGTGAGAATAAGTTTTAACAGGAGCAACAGGACTCAGGCACTAGTTGCCAAATAGAGGTGTCCCGATTTCTCTGACATGAAGAAGGTTCTGTCACAGTTAACAGAGGCAGGCAGAACTCCTAAGCATTTACATTCGTCATCGTTAGAGTGATACTTTTTGTGCTGTGCTGACATTGCCAGTTTCTGTCAATGTGTAAAGCATACAGCTCTATGAACTAACTAACTCTCCTCCCTCGAAGATTTAATTAACTAAATCACATGCCATGGCCCTCTTTCATTCTGCTTGATTAGTGTGCAGTGAAAAATTTATTGTTGTCAAATCTCAGGGTGATTTATTTTTCTCCAGGGTCTACAGAGAGTACTGTTTCCCCATATTTAGTATTTTTGTTGGTGGGGGTGTCAGTGTGCACTTTATGGAAATAGAAACAAAGACCTTATAATTCGTACTTATTCTAGTTAATTCTGTCACGTCGAATGTCAAATACCATTGTCTTATCTTGTCACTAACAACAATGTATCACTGGGTTTTTCATGTCAAAATTTATTTTTGTTTTTCACTTATTCCAGTGACACCCAATCATATGGTAAATAAGCACACCAACTCTGAACCTCATCTTCTAGCAATGCTACCCATAAGCTGTGTGACTCTAGACACATTCCCTAAACTTCCTCTGCCTCAATTTTATGAATTATAAAATAAGAATAATGACAGCCCTTGTTTCCCAAGGTTGTTGTGAGGATTGTATGTTAATATATGTACAGTTCTAGTACAGTGCCTAGAGTATCATAAGTTCTTAATAAACATGACCTTTTATTATTTCATATGTAATGAAATGGAAGAAATGGAAGAAATTTGTTGATCATATATGTGTTATATTTCTGCTTAAGTCAAAGTAGAAAAGGAGGAAGGGTAGTTTGGGAATATTATTACCCGAATCTCATGGATTTTCAAAAAGAACATAAAACATATGCATTCTTTGATGTTTTACATAAATAAGTCTATACCCTTGTTTATATTATCATAGCCCTTTGGGGCTCACACAAATAATATATATTTGAGGTCAGGAATCCTATTTTTTCACTTTTTCATTCCCTGCTTCTACCTTATACTATCTGCGTGGTAAAATAACACTTCATTGAAAAAGAAAATGGATAAATGAATTAATAACTCTGTCATTTACTTTTCATATCTTAAATTCCCATTACAACATTGGACCTTAGCGCCCTCAACTGCATTTTAAAGATATTTCCAAACTTTGCTGCTTATCATCTTGAGAAATTGATACAAGTACACATTCCTTGGGATTTGATATAGAATGACTGGGATAGAATGCAAGAATGGACATATTTTAATAATATATAAAAGGAAAATCTTGACTGCTTTTTAGGCTCAGGGCCCATTCTTCGTAGATCTGCCAACTCCAATATTGCATGAGAGTAGGCCCAGCTGAATCTCAACTCAAAAGATGTGTTTAGGGGTGCATGAGTGTGGCTCAGTCAGTTAGGCCTCTAATGCTTGATATCAGCTCAGGTCGTGATATGGCAGTCATGGGATCCAGCCCTGTGCCAGCTCAGCATGGAGCCTGCTTGGGATTCTCTCTCTCCCTGTCTCTCTGCCCCCTCCTGTTCTCTCTCTCTCTGAAAATAAATAAATAAACATTTAAAAAATATGTTGAGGTTTTAGAAATGGCAGATACAACTGGTTAATATCAGAATTGGAATTCTGCACTGTCTTTTCTCTTTATAATATCCTCTACGACAGGTTCCCACATCAAATTGGGGTAAGTAACTCCACAAGTCTCTTCGGCATACTTTTTAATTCTACCTTCAAAAAAAAAACCTATTAAAGATCAAGCTACGTGTTCCACTTAATGCACCCATATAAATTATCACCTGGCTAAAAATAGTTCTAAAAAACCAAACAACTATGCCATAAAGCAGGAAAGAGAACAGTTTGAATTGTAAAAAGATTATTTAGATGACTCAAGTCACCAACAGTTTATTCTTGCACTAAAAAAATACATAGATTCAGACATTTGCCAAGTTTCAGTCTTTGAAAGGCTGTAACTTACAAAGCAGACATTTCCTTTGACACATGATTCATAACATTTTGTTATGAATCACAGCAACCTGCAAACGAATCCCTGTTGCCCCAGCTTTTCAATTATTTACCTTTCCGAGCTAAAATAATTAATCAAATTTGGACAGAGTAAGAGGTGGAGTGGTATAAGTTACATGTTCATAACCAGCAATAAAACTAAGTCATTGCAACTGAGTTATTAGATTTGTTGACCCAACAGACATTATCCAAGGCCAAACAGGTGGTATGTCATAACTGAAAAGAAAGGTAAGACATATATATATACACATATGTGTATATATATATGTATATATATATACATATATGTGTATATATATATACACTTAGAACAATAGTATCTTAAATCTATATAATTCAAAAAACAGTGACTTTTTGATGGCAAGTGGTAAAATCAAGATGCTTATCTAAAATATGCCAACTTCTGTTTAGCCCCTTGTTGGTTTTCCTCATGCAATTATTACAGCTTATAACTATTTTATTTGTGTGTGTGTGTGTATGTTTCCTAACTCCCAACTAGAACTGAGCTTCTCAAAGGTAGGGTGAACCTTCTTCATTGCTTTGCCCCCATAATTGAGCTTAGTACTTAGAATATGTAAGTGGTCAAGAAACACTTGAAGAAAGAGTACAGATAAGCTTTTTTTTTTTTTTTTTTAATGCAGCTATGTTCCTGGCTTTATACGAGGCATGGGGAGATATTCCAATGAGTCTATGAAATAAGCAATAGCTTATAAAGGAAATTATAATTCAACTGGATCTTGTAATTTGTCCAAAATCTCCTTACTTGCAATCCATAGTACTTCCCACTAAGCCCCACAACCAATAATAATAATAATAATAATAATAAAAACTTGACATAACCTATGTCTCAAAATCCCAAAATACTTTCCCCTAACTCTCACGGATTTATAATCCATTTCTAACGTAGTAATCAACAATGTTTCAGGCCAACACCAAACCATAAAACTTAAATTGAAAAAGATATTAATATATTTGGTTCTGAATCACATAATAATAAAAATAGAAATTATCAATATAAGAGCCACAGGAGAACAAAGGTCCTTAACTAGGCAATTTTTTACATTAGTCTTAGAGTTTAAGAATTTAACAACTCAATTGCCATACAAAAGTTTTAGTTTTCTAAGTGTGGGAAAGCAGAAACCAGTTTAGTTCATGCTGCCCCTTCCTCCCTGGCTGAGTCTCTTGATGGCCTGCTCTGCCCCATGTTACACAGTGAGTGAAGCCCTTGACTCCTTGGCCCTCTCTAGGATTTCTGGAAATTTCTTGGGCTTTATTTGCCTCTAGTCACCTTTGACTTGGCTTTTAAGCTTCCATGTGGAAAGTAAGAATAAGAAACCAATAAATTAAAATGGTGCTTTATTCTTCTTATTATTATTCAAAGTTTCTAAACCATTCCTAATAATTTTCATTACTCTACCCATAAATTCTTATTTATGTCTTATTCAGAATTGATATCTTTGGTTGGTGGTATTATTTTTTCCTCATTCCTCTTCTCCCAACCTGTAGAAACACCAACAACAAAAGCAACAACAATAATAATACCTGATACCATTTCACATTTATCATGTACCCTGCACTCTGCTAACTGCTTATCATGGGAAAATATTCCCAGTAGTTGTCCTAGTGTTCTGTGAAGTAGAGACAATTACTAACTCCATTTTACACAGAAGGAAGCAGACAGAGTATAGTGTTGCCAAGTAGGCTAGCTGGATCTCAAGGTAATCACCTGAAGAAGGTTGTTTCTATAAGAAAATCTGATGACAGTTAATAAAAACAATCATTTCTCATTCCATTCTACCCACATATTTGGCCAGCTAGCTTTAAGAAGTCTTTTTTTAGCCATGGTCTCAGCAAAGGAAAGATAACTGGTGGTGTGCAATCCAGCCTTATATTGCCTGGACAGCCACAATCTCTAAGTGTACACACACAATGGAGAGACCCCTGGTCTAGTCACCAGGGCTCCTGAGCTTGGCCTCTTCATCTGTTAAGATTTCAAACATCCCTTTATGATCCTGAATCCTTCAAGCACTAATTCTTCCATCTACACAAAGCTATTGAATCCTTCACAACATACACTTAAAGTGCACAAGACAATAACTGGTCAGATTATTACTCCATCCTGGAATGTTTTTCACTTCTACGTCTATTGAGAGCTTACTCATTCTTCAAAATTCAACTTCCATACTACTATATTTTCCTCTAAACGTTCCTCAAATCCCCAATGCTAACTTATTATTCCTTCTGCTGCAATGCTCCACAATGTTATTATTTAATTCTGTGGTGCAATATTGCTACTTGTCAATACTTAGCCTCTTCATGAAAATCATAAGCACCTTGCAGACAGTGATAATGTTTTCCTTAGTTCTCTTCCCCGCATTATTTCCAGACCCATAATTTGAATATAATTGTACCTTAAAAGTGTGTGGTTCATGAAGCAAAAACACAGAGTTATCCAAAAGCAGAATCTTTGCCTTCCTGATCTTCACAAACTGATATCCAGAAACTCCATTGAGGCTGCTCAAAAACTAAACATCTGGCACAATCAATTCAATGACTTCAAATAAACTACTATTCCAAGAGATTTTCTAGAAAACCCAAAGTTAGGGACTTGTACATATTCATTAAACAAAGGAAAGTGTATTCTGCCATTTGTGTTGACCATTGGTCACTAAATCTCAAAAACAGCAAAGCTTAGTTATTTTTAGTTATCCTTCTGCATTTGCAATTGCATTCCATGTACTTGAGATAGAGTACAAATCAAGATATATTTGATTTGAATGACCTTTGGAAAAGGCATAGCTATAGGCTGTTTTTAAAAACTACGTCCTAAGCAGGATCTCAGGATACCACCTCAGTAATAGACTGCATTCTGCTACTCTGCTGATGGCAGACATATTAATCTGAATCCACCATACAATTTTCTATATGACCGGCATACAGGGAGACTATTTTTCAGCTTCCCTTGAATTAGGCTGGGACATGTGACTGAGTTCTGGTCAATGACAGGGGTTGATATAACCTCTTCCAAGACTGCTTTTTAAAAGCTTCCCAGGCAGTCCTCCAATATTTGTCTGTAGTTGCTGCGAAGTCGGAGGATAAATGAATGTGTGGTGTGGTTTCAAGGTGGAGAGATTTCATTTGTCCAGACTTGGACTTGGTGTGATTGACAAATAAAGTTTTATTGTTAGCCATCAGGATTTGGGGGTTATACTGCAGAATCACCTAGTTCAGTGAGATGAGCTGATGGATAACACCAACACTTTTAAGGAGTGCCATCCTTCCTTGGGAGGTGTGAGTTTAACTAAGAAGTAGCCATGACACACAGCCTACAAAATCCAAAATCATTTCCATGGCTCACATGGTCTCTGACGATCTCATTCTCTGTCTAGAATGGCTCTTTGCCTTTCTTTATTGAGATAATTCCTAAGAATCCTGAGAGACTTAGCTCAGGTGTTGAGACTCCAAAGAACTCCAAGGAAAATTTTCTTGACCTTCTTTTCTGGATTAGGTGCCTTTCTGAGTGTCTTCAGTGTGGACGTGCTTCTCATCATTGTAACACTTACTTCATGTTACTGTTATCTGTTTATTTGCCACCTTCCCACTTTCCCACTGCAGACTGAAGATAGGTAATGTGATTTTATTCTTTTTTCCCCCAATGCCTAGCACAATGCTTGTTGCATAGTGTACAATAAGTCTTTGTGGAAGGAAGAAAAGAAAAGAGAAAATATGCTTAAATAAAATACCCAAACACAAAGATGCCTTTCTAAGCAGACCTATAGGGAGTGATTCCCTCTACCCAACTGTGTTTTATGAGTTCTTATAATAATAAAGTCCAATCTCCCCATGCAGGAAAGGAGAATCTGATCCATTATCTTCCTATTTCCACCTCTTACATCATTGTCTCAGAATGCGGGTGTGGAGGAGTGTGGGGGAATCAACAGACAGTACCTAATGCAGCTTACAGAGACCACTGACATCCACACATAAGAAAGAGCATGAATAGAAGAATCACTGCACAAAATTCTAGTTCTTGCTTGCCTCTAAGACAAAAACAAAGAAAACCGTGGATAAATAAAGCATGCGTGTGCTGTATCACTTGGGTTTTGCCCACATTTTCAAAGACAGTGTCAGTCATGAATGTAGGGTGTATGAAGTCCCAAAAGTGAAATGAACGTTGGACTTATAAGAGAAATCTGGACTTTGCTAAGAAACTTAATCTCCCTGGGCCTCAGTTTCTTCACATACAAAATTGGAACTAGATCTCAAATCCTCTACAAAACTATAATTTGGTGAAATTTCACTAAAGTATATGTATTTTGCATGTAAATTATATATACTTCTATAACAATTAATTTAAAGAATGACCATGGCTCTGTTTGTGATCACGTTTATAATTTTAGGCAACTCATACACATTTCCATAACTGGTCTAAACACCATTTGTTTCTGAACTAACTTGTCATTTGTCTTAAGGTTTAAATGGTGAAATACTTGTGAAATTCAAAACATTCAGTTAACTCAATTGATGATTAAGAGTTCAAAACTGTGTCTGCAGGACATCCAAGATCAGAGTCAATTTGCTCTTCAATTGATTATGTAGGATCCCTGTATTTACCGTGAAAAGAAAACATCAGGCCAAAAATTCAGGGATTAGGGTTAATGCTTTGAAAATATTCAAGCAAGCACACCACAACCATGGATACACAGCAGATTTCAACAGCTGACTGCTATTGAAAGGAAATTGTCATTAAGGATGAGAGAATAGTCACAATACCAGAGAAAGGAGACCCAAAGGATACAAGGGGAAAAAAACTGAAAGAAAGAATGTGGAACAATTTAGGGTATAGCTCAAAATAGAGGCAAAGCAGCTCAGATCTCTCGAGATAGCACAGTGTGTGAATTTTGTGGGGTGGGCTGGAAAGGGGACAAGGGAATGGGGAGGGGGAGGGCAAAGGTTCCAAAAAGAAGTACCTGAACAATATTCTAGATTCAATGGAAGTGAAATGAAAAATAGCAATCACACATGAATGAAAGCAAAATTAGGAATTGGTGTAAAGCTGAGAGAATAAAGAAAATTGCAAAAACAGCCGATGTAAAGAGAGATTGAGTAGTGACAATTGAGGTTGCTTCAAAGGACATAGATGTGAGCAGCCAGCTGGTCAGTCTCGCTGTTGATGTGTAAAATTGCTCAGACAGCACTGGGTAGCGAGAGACTGTGGGCTGGCCAGAAACCAAAATGTTTGATTGACCCTCAAAACTGTGGCAGATTCTGCTCCCATACAGTCCAAGAGAAAACCCTTTGATGGACTCTATTGCCAGTTATGTTTTCCTCGTCATGCAGGTTTTAAGAGTGAGCATTATTGGTTTGGTATGCTTGAGTTTCTGTGATTTCCTTGCAATTGTTAATTGTTCCCTGGAGATTTGGGCCTTGTGTCTGGAATTTTACCGATTTCCAACAAAGGTTTATATTAAATTTCCCAGTTAAGAATGCTATCAGGGTGATTTATACCACCATCTGTCAGTACTCTCCACGTGACAGAGTGATTTCACTTACATAATGGGTCTAATATGTCTTTTCTGATAGAGCATTTCCTGCAGCTCCCCGTCACAAAGTTTTAATTTAATGCTAACAAGGAAAATCCATATTCCCTTTCTCTCTAGGTAACGACTAGTAGGTTTCATTCTCTTTTCTGTAGACACTTAAAAGGTAGCAGGTGACAGATGGAATGTGTTTTCCTGACTTAAATTGCCATCCTGAAAAACAGTCCCTTTTTCAGGCACCTCCTGTCTTCATATGTATGTCTAAGTTATTCACTCATTCCTTTATCCTTCTCACACATATTTATCGAGTGTCCACACTCCCAGACAGAGATCTAGGCACTGAGAACGCTGGCGGCCAATTTCCTTTGGAGCGGACATCCTAGGACAAATACTGAACGACTAAACAAATAAATAGACAAGATGATGTCGGATAGTGGCAGGTTCTGGGAAGGAAGGCCATGGAGGAGGGATAAGAATTGGCTACATCTAACAGAGAGGATGAGGGGTCAGCCAGGAGCATAGATGGGGTGAAAGAACTCGGGTAATTTTGGCTTGTCTACACAATGATATAAATTTTCTTTAAAAATGACAAAAGCCTGCCATTTTTTTCCTGACAATACAACATAAGTAGATATAGATTACATATCTATGTAGATGGGTCAAAATATAGAATTACTTCTAGGTCTTTTCTTGTCATCTTTACACTAGCAAAATAATGATTTGTTATTTTTAACTCACATAAATAAAATGATTTTACGTTACATTTCTTTTGACAATTATTTGGCATATTTTGAGAAGAACCATGATGTATCTACAAATAATGTTAAAAACATTGAAAATTTTACTGAACCAGGACCTTCTCATTTTGCTGGTCATCTTTGCAAACTTCATTATCTAGGGGTATATAGAGTCATAGAGGAGGGCCTAAATTTTACTCCTAGTTCGTGGAAATATAGGGTTAAGTCAGGCTATTCATAGGAGAAGTACACAACTGGCAATGTTCAGAATGCTATATTGTTTCATAGCAACAAGTGTACTGTGAATTTTTCTTAAGCATATCATCATAATCATTAATAATAAGGCTGAGTAACAAAGAAATCAACTTTATTCTTTGAAAAGCAATCATGGAATTAATAGGATAATGCAAGGTACACTGGCTTCTGAAGAAAATGTCGTCTGAGAAAAACCGTTCCGTTTTCTTCGTGGACCAATGCAAATAATATGTTCAGAATGAAACTTATTTTTTGATCCTTAAACATGTTTTATGAGCTCCTTTTCTTTTTCTAGTCTTCCAGTTACTATCTACCATATAAGCAGCTACCAGGTGAGGTTAATGCTCACCATTTTTTTTCCTTAGATGACTTCAGTAGTATTCTAACTGTTATTCTGATTTGATTTGGTTTGGGTAGCTCCTGAATGTCTATATAAAAAGGACTCAGAGCAGAAATCCCTTTTGAACTGAAGGGCTTGGCAGATGTCTTGAGGCTGCATTTGTATAAGAAGTAAAATGCATGGGTGCCTGGGTGGCTCAGTCGGTTGACTGTCCAATTCAGCTCAGGTCATGATGTTGAGGTTTGTGAGTTCGAGCCCCAAGTCGGGCTCTGTGCTGACAGCTCAGAGCCTGGAGCCTGTTTCACATTCTGTGTCTCCCTCTTTCTCTGCCTTCCCCTGCTCATGCTCTGTCTCTCTCTCTCTCTCTCTCAAAAATAAATAAACATTAAAAAATGCAGCAAGCACCCAGTTTTCTTGGCTTTTTCTTGTTATCTTGATTTAAAGGCAAGAGATGACTGTTGAACAGAGGTTGTATTTAGCAACCACTCTTCACCCTCTCTTTTTCTGGATCTATCTTTCCAAATGAAACCAGGTTGTTTTTCACACAAACTGGATTTCAATACTCACCACGTAAAACAGTTGATAATTTTTTCCCCTTTGTTTCCTAGAGATTGGTAATCCATCCTCCTCAAATGGATGAAAACCGTCACAAGCCTCTAGCTAGCCTTCCAAGTTTTTCAGTCCACCACTCCCTCCCTGCTGCACCGCCTCTACACCTTAGATGGTCTGGCCACACTAAATTCCCCACAATTCCTGAATACTCCATGCTTTCTGTTATGTCTGTTTATCTCCTCATGGTCTGCTATTCACTGAAGTCCTTTTTACAACTACTGTTTATCTCTCAAGACCCTTTTAATGCTGCTTTCCTTATGAAGCCTGAACTAAGTTCCCTGGCTAAGTTAATCACTTCCAAAAGTGCATTCCCAGAGCACCAGTAATTTACAATTGAATGACACCTCTCATAGCATTGTGATTACACTACCATCTTTTCTTGACACTTTGACTCTAAACTCTTCAGTGGGATGTGTCTTATTTTTTTTAACCTTTATTTATTTTTGAGAGAGAGCGAGAGAGAAATGGAGCATGAGCATGGGAGGGGCAGAGAGAGAGGGGGACACAGAATCTGAAGCAGGCTCCAGGCTCTGAGCTGTCAGCACAGAGCCCGATGCGGGGCTCCAACTCACAGACCATGAGATCATGACCTGGGCCAAAAACCGACTGAGCCACCCAGGCGAGCCGCGGGATGTGTCTTATTAATTTTTATAATTCTACCCACTCCTAAATCTTTGTACTGCTTTGTGGAACAAAATAAATAGTACATTAAAATAAAAGGCTTAATAATATAGAAATATTACAAATATTTAGAAATCTTACACAAGTCAAACAATCAACCGGTTTTAAATTGTACTAATCTTTGTGAAGAGGTATATATAAAACTGTGAATATTTCTCACACACTGGACACACAATTAAATGAAGTTTAAGAGGCCATCCATGTGGGGACCCTCTCATGTACACAGGCTGACCTCTCTAGCAGGCGTCATGCCATTCCAACAGATGGGCTCTGAGAGTGGCAGCCAACAGAACATGCTGTCTATCAATCATTTCTTGTAATCTCTGCTCATTGGTGATCTCTTTGCAAGCTCTGTTCATTTTAAACTTTAGCGTCTGGGGTTAAGTGGTTGAATCTGGAAGTGTGATATGACAGCAATTAGTGTGGCTCGAGAAGAACTTTGCAGGTGTTATAAAATAAATCTTGGAGTCCATTAACAAAAGTATTTGGGAGCAAAATTAGCGGAGGAAGGATGTGACTTATACTCCATGAATGTATGCTCATAACAAAATATATCATTTAATACTAAAGCAATATCTGTTACCCCATCCTTTTTTAGTTTTATTTGACCACCATACATTTAATCTTTTTTTTAATGTTTGTATTTATTTTTGAAGGAGAGAGAGACAGAGCATGAGCAGGGGAGGACCAGACAGAGAGGGAGACACAGAATTCGAAGCAGGCTCCAGGCTCTGTCAGCACAGAGCCCAATACAGGGTTCAAACCCACAAACTGTGAGATCATGACCTGAGCCAAAGCCAGACGCTCAACCGACTGAGCCACGCAGGCGCCCCTTGACCACCATAGATTTAAACTTACTAAATGAGGCAAAAGGAAATAGTAGAGTAGCTATGAAGTCAGGCTTCTGAAAATCTGAGTCATGGCCCTGTTTATTACGAGAAGGAAATAACTTCTTTTTTTGTCATATGTATAACAAGGATTATATCTAAAAAATCCTGAAAAATTGCTTCCTACTCAATAAACAATTGAATATAGAATTCCACAAAAAAGTGAATTCACAAAACAAGTGAATGCACATGTGAGTGTGCATATGTGTACATCTGATATGTTAAGTATAATGCATTTGACCTTATTGTACCTTAATCCCTGCTTCCTTACTGACATTTTATCATCACTAAATTCTAGGTCCCTTGAAGCAGATGTTACATTTTACACAACTCACTTTTGCATAGTTATTCTTCCATCCAACTCCAGGCAATAGTGTGTGTAAACCTTTTTATTTAAAAAAAAATTCCTAAGATGGTGCTTTAAAATATGCTTTGCAAAAAAAGATGTGTTTCATTAACAGCAGAACCAATGAAGTCATCAAAATTTTGTTCCATGGAAAGTATGTAAGCCACCTTATTTCTGAGCCCCTCCGTTCTCTACCTCACTTCTTTCCATTCCCGTTCTACTTTGTGCTCACCCATGGTGCTTAATAATTTTTTTGTCTCTTGACCTCACTTTGCCACAGGGATGTTCCTACACCATTGCCTTATAAAACGTATTTAATTTCAAAATTGAGCCCCTTCCTGCCCACTAATTCTTTTGGCTCACTTGAGACTCCTGCCCTCAAAAAGTCTCTATTCAAATTCTGTTGTTGCCTGAATGAACTCCTTAAATGTTCTTTGTGTGAATAAATACTTTTTGAGGAAGCCATTGAATGGATCTCTGAATAATAAAACATCTAGTGGATCTAAGTGCTCATTTCTAGCTATTAGGGACTCTACAGATAATCAAAGGGATGGAAAAAAATGCATCTACTTTAACTTTCCAAAAATTTTCAAAGTAATATATATACAAATAAAATGAAAGCCCAAGTACTTAGAATGTACATTAAGAAATAAAATTTCGCAACCCCTAAAAGCTCCTTGTGAGTCCCCTGATTATACACACTTTTCCTCCCAGAAAAAGATAATGGTCCAAGGAACATGATTGCACAGCTAAAAGTTACAATAAAAACACAAAGAAATAAAACACTATAAGCTAGAAGTAGTAGTATGAGATTTAAGGTTCCAAATATGACAAGTATCAGATAAAATATATAATAAATATATTTCTTACACTTAAAGAAAAAGACAAAAAATAAAAAGTATACGAGAGACAAGAGATTGTAAAAGTGACCAAACAGATCTGAATAAAAACCAAAGATAGTATTTTCATAGGAGAAAATGTAATAATAAAATTCAAAATTCAGCAGAGGATTATAAAGCAAGTAAGACACAGGTAGGAAAATTAATGTACAGGGAAAATGACCTTAATAAATGATACGAAATGCACACAAAGAAACAAAGAAATGGAAAATAAGAAAGAGGCTAAGAGAACGGAAAGTGGGTTGAGAAGGTTTGTCATATATCCGCCTAAAATTGCAGGTAGAGACAAGAACTATAATGGGTCAAGTCTGATTCAAGAAGTCTTTTTTAAAATCATTTAAAATCATGCACGTGATTTCCTTAGGCAGGCAGCTACAAAATTTATGACAACATTTAAGCCTTGGTAGACTTTCTTTAATAACAGCAACACATCTGTAGTTATGTTGATGTTCTGTTAAAAGCTTAAATAGCTGTAGAACTTAGAAAAGCACGAAATCTTTCTCTATGAGATTTGGCAGGGAAGCACTGCATTTTATACTAAATAGCACCTATCTGCTAAAATTATTAGTGAAGTAAGAATGTGGTGGCAGCAATGCTACCATTATGAAATCTAACCTGCAAGTGTATTACTCTAGCATACACTTCAAAATGTAAGCAAATAACAATATTTAGTGATATCATTGGATTCATTGCAGTGACAGTTACCTCATAAAAATGCATTCTACTCTTCTATATTAGCATCACACCATTAACCATAGGTAAGATAGAAAAGAATGCTGATTATGTCCACTAATTGTATCCCCAAACTCTCATGTTTCTTTTCTGAGATTCATAGCTCTAGAAGATTCCAGAGAAGTGCACTGTCCCCTATTGAAGAATATCCCAAGGACACAAAAGGAAACATTAAGGGTAACTCTCAAAGGTAGATATGTTCATAATCTGCAACATGTGACTACAGAGTATTATAACATCAAATATGAATAATACGGATAGGCACGGTTCAGGAAATCTTTTAAACTCTCCTTGAAATTGAAAGATTGCTCCCAAATTCTCTACTGTAGTCTTCCAGAATTTTATTACTCACACCTCCAGTGTCTAGCACTTTGCCTGGCTCGATCATGTCTGTTAAACATGGGGTTCTGGAGGAAGGCAGAGCTGGGATGGAACCCAAGACTGCAATTCATAGCCACCCGAGTCGGAGTGGGTTAATCAACATATACAAGGTCAGTGTCTTAATCCCTAAAGTCGTAATCTGTTAGTCCCCCTATGAGGATTAAACAGCATGAGGAATATAAAGGATTCACCACAGAAGCCACCACTGATGTATCACATTATTATTTCAATGAGCACCTCATTGTTACTGAATATTTGCTGAATAACTGCATTACCTCCAGAGTCTGTTTTCCTTTTGCAGTTAAAATCAAAAGCACTTTTATTTAACCTTATATTGAGGATCACTCATCCTTGGAAACAAAAAAGACCATCTCAAAAATGTCTTTGTTTTCCTTTTACACCTACGAGACAAAGTTAATTTAATATAGCACTTGCACATAGCTCTAGGTAGTACTTCACCTGTTGGATTGTATTTCCATCTGCTTCCTCCACTACCGTGACCTCCCAAAAGAGCAGCTTCCTGTCTCCATTTATTTTCCTGCTCACAACATGCACAGATCTTCTCTCTTCCTGGAACACTTGTCTCTATTTCCACTTGACAGTATCTGCCTGCCCTTCAAGTCACACACAACTCAAGGAGGATCCCTTACAGGAAGTTTTTGTTGGCTACCCCACATTCTCTTCCTGATTGGCATCAGTGACCTTTATCTATGAGCCTCGGGCATGACTTCCACGGCACTGTCAAAGCACTCCCCACCTTGTGTTGTAGTGGCCTGTTAGCATGGGATTCAGTCACCGCTTTCACAATACCAAGTGCACTGCCTGTCACATAATAAATACTAAATATTGCTCACACAGGCAAATGGCATCCAAAAGACATTTAATTAACATGGGTTAGGTAGATAAATGGAAAGATGAACAGTTGGAAAGAAGGGATGGATGGATGGAAAGATGGAGAAAAGAAAACACATTCTTGTGTCTCTTCTAATTCAAAACAATCGTGTTCCGGTTACACTACAGTCTGATAGAAAGATCACTCGCAACATGATTTAAGACACGTTTTACTAATTCTCTTAGAGTCGGAAAAACAACCGTTGTTTTTGTTGAAGTTAAAATGATGAATGCAATTGTGAAGTCTTCTCCTACCCTTGCCAAAGTTACTCCCTGGTAGTACATTAAAGCATTTAGCGACGTGCACTGGCTTTTTCAAAACCTGATTGAGTTCTGCAGCTGGCTCAAGCCAGGTTCTGGCACAACCACTTTCATCTGAGAAGTAATGCCATCTTTTAAATTAGAAGGTGCAGTGAACTGAGCACCATACCCAGAGGACACAAATGGAAATCATTTAGAGTTGCCTGATCTTTCCTTTCACTCAAAACCAACACAAACAAGCTACTTCAGCAAATTGAGGCTATAAATAATATACAATACTTCATCATTTCAGTTACCTCTTTGTACAGCATCCAAGATGCCTACAGGCCTGGATAGAGCATCCTTATTAGACACCAAGAGGATGGGGTAGCCACTAGCCGGCTAATCACAATACTGTCAAATTGCTACATCAAACGACTATAATTCACTGAATAGGGCAGTTATTAACATTCCAAGCTCTCTCTATGATGTGACCGGAATGATAATGGCAATACAGTCAGCCTTCCTTGTAAACGATGAGACACATTAGGAAAGGCATAGGGCTACCTATCTCCGATATCTATTCTGTGAAAGCTATTCTCCAATAAATAAATAGCATGATGAGTTTCGTGCCTTCTGTGATGTGACAGCATTTGTGCAGAAGAAAATGTCCCAATTCCACTGAAAGCACCAGTATAAGTTAAGGTCTTAATGTTCCATAAATCACGGCACAGAACTCTGCACTAAAACCACCTTTCACAATTAAGAAAAGCAACAGCAAATTGGCTAATTAGCATAAGAATGTACAAACACTGTTGTCTCTTCAGTGCCATTATTAAGCATTCTATACGTAGTCATTTCAATTGTAAAATTTACGAATTATTTTCTTTTTTCTTATAATAAATCTTGGCACCCTTGTGACAAATGCTATAATCCTCACTAGGCAGAAAAGCCCTAAGCTAACATAAAATGAACTTTTTATGAAACCTATGAATCTAGAAAAGAAGCAATTGAATTAGTCTTGGCACCAATCTAAAACACACTTAGATTGGAAAATTACCAAATTTAACCCAATGAAACTCAGTTATGGTTTAATGAAAAGCAGTTAAAACAAGTTTTGAATTAATCTTTCTTCCTCATCATAAAAAAAATACACTTATGGAAAAACATAAAACTTCATAACAATGATTAGGAAATTATTTCGTTCTGAAAACAAATGAGTTAGAACATTACTACCTGAAACCATAATTTGAACTCACTTAATAAGGATAAGCTTCCATTCTGCATCAGGAGGCAGATTGCAAAAAGAAATATCAGAGCGCTGTTTTGATTCTACACTGTTTCAGCTACAGGCAGTGGCAGCAGTGTGAACTATTATTTACTGAAAAGGTATGTAAACCAATAAAATTGAATGTCATTATAAAAATGGTGGTTGAACTTTTTTTCCTAAATCTTCCAATAGAGATAAATGATAGATGATAACGGTTGGCAGATAATAGAGAGATAGATGAAACGTTAAGGAGATATAGAATCACTAACTCCTAGATTTGGAAAGATGTCTTTTACTCTATCATTCGTGTCAACATTAAACCTGACATGAGCTGGATTAAGCTATACCTTAAAGGAGGGAAATCCCTCAAGACCAGGCTACTGAGCAAAGGCACACAGGCATTCTAGACTTCTCTCATATCCACAGATAGAGTAGAAACCACCGAACAAAAATAGATTCTTCTCTGATGCAGTGGTTCCCAACCTGTGGGATAGGAACAACTCAGGGTCTTGCACTTATTGCAAAAGGCCTGAAAACTCATTTGAGTTTCACCTAAATAAACTGCCAATTTTAATTGATTGAACAGTGGTTATATATTTGCACATTAGCGTTCTTTAAAGATGATTAACAAAACAGTCATTTGCAAAGGCAAAGGCAATTTACAGGCTGGAAATATCAATCCTGCAAAGATGAAAATTCTACTCCAATTAATCCATAAACTTGATGTGTTGCCAACCAAATCCCACTAGACTTCTTTTAGGGGTAGTGAGAATCAGCCCAAAAGATTCTGAAAATTATTTAAAAGAATAAATATTTGAGAAGAGCCAAGAAAGTTTTTGAAAATGAAGACTACTTGTAAGAATTTGTCTTGAATGAATTAAAACACATTACAAAGATGTAGTAACTTAATAAGGATAACAGGTGTATAAAGCTTAGATAGGCAGGGTCTTCCTTCCTCGGGGTTGGATTTAGAGCCTTGCTCTAATGCTCTAATGCCTCTAGAAGGATTTCTTAAGGCAAGATTTAAAAAAAAATAAAGTCCATTTAGTACTGTATTTCTATAGTAATTTGCCCTTTAATATTTGGCCCATGTACAAATACATACAAATGATTATATTTATTATTATATATAGTATATATATATATATATATATATATATATATTATACATAAAAGGAATATCATCATTTAAAAAAATAGATACTCAGTAATTCCATTAATGAGTATTATATAATTATTTGTTTGCCCACTGATTTAAAGCATTATCCTTATCATATATAAATCCCCATAAATATATAATAGTCAAGCAATGAAATTACTTTAAATTGCTTCATAGAAAATTAGTTTAAAATAATAATTAGAGGGGCACCTGTGTGGCTTAGTCAATTAAGCTCAAGCCATGATCTCATGGTTCGTGGGTTCACAGCCTGTGTCGGGCTCTGTGCTGATAGTTCAGAGCCTGGAGCCTGCTTCAGATTTTGCGTTTCCCTCTCTCTCTACCCCTACCCCACTCACGCTCTGTCTCTCTCTCTATCAAAAATAAACATAAAAGAAACTTAAAATAAAAATAAAATAACAATAATAAAATTTTAACAAGTTTACCATGTTATAGGATTCTTTGTTGTCACTAAAATGATCCATTTAGATAATTATTTATCAATGTTCAATATTTCCTTCATTTATTCGGATAAGAAAGCAAGTTTCAGGGCAGAATTTATAATATGAATCAAGTTTTATAATATATTTTCATTTATTTATTATTTAGAAAATAATAAAATACGAATTTGTACATGGCCTGTATTTCCCTCTTTATCTTTTTATGTAGTTACTAATTTTTATTTTTACTGTTTTGCCATTAAAAACTTATTTTTGCTCAGTCTCCACATGATTTATCCCTATGGATATATCCCTTTACAACCTAACACATTTTAAGCACATCCTTCAAAGGAAAGTGGGTCCTTAAACCTTGACCACATGGTAATGGGATAAAGCTATACGTATCTGTACACCTGTATCGGGCAGATGAATTGAATCAACCTGAGCTCTCCTCAGTTAGAACAGTAGTTAACTAGTCTGTCTCCTACCTATTAGCCTATCTGAAAAGAAATGTTTAAGGAAGAAATTCTTAAAATCTGAAAAGAAATCTCCTAAAGAAGAAAATTGAGACTTGACATTTTTGTTTTTGGCATTGACAAAATACTGTGAAAGTAAAAATGTCAATGGCATTGAAAAATGATATTGTTAGAAGAATTGGCTTGGCCTCATAAAGTTTCTCATCTTCCAACATAATAGTCAAGTATTGACCTCTCGCTTAACTCCTAGACATCATTTGTTATATTAGTTTATACCAGAAACATTGCCAGTATGAGATTTTATTTCATGTGGTAGAATAAGTATTTGCAAAAATGGCAGTATTCAATTACCTAACTCTATATTAAACAGTATGTTCAGGATTCACAAACTCAAAAATCTCAAATTCAAGGATTCTTCTCTGATCACAGCTTTCTAGTCTTTAATTTCCATAGCATGATTTTCCCCTGATACATCTGTTCCTTACAAGCTGGGTCTCTAACTCTTCATTGTTTCTTTTTTTCTTGCCTCAGAAGCCTAGATTTTACTGTCTGTCACTTGGTCACTCCCTTGACAATGTTCCAAACATGCCTACTAATTCTTTACCCTTCTATTTTACTCAATTGGTAAAAATCACATTTCTGGAAAATTCAAAAGATCTGATTTTTTTCAACTGTTATACAAAGGATGGTGAATAAGCCTAGAGAAAACAATGCATAACTTTGAAAACTGGAGGCATTACAAATTCATGGTTTCCTATTCAAATTGAGCCTTCAGTGCATTTTGGTGTCATTCTGGGATCCAAACACCCTGCCATGTCTCTTCCATCATTGGCTTTCTTTATCTCTGTCTCATGCTTCCACAATGTCCATCCTGAATCCTCTCCACTTCCATTATATCTACTCTACCACCTACTGCTTCCTCACAGCTAATAGCATCATCTCCTACCCTACCAAGAAAATAGGATCATCAGAAAAGACTCCCTACTTCCTCTCATATCACCAGTTTCCATGCAGGTATAGTCAACATGCCTCTTTTCCTTTTGTCGAAATTGTTTTCCTGCCTAAAGTGAATTTTTCTACCTATGGTGAAGGTTCTACTTCCCTCTTTCCTCTGCTTCTTTCATCTGGAATGAACTTGCTGCAATTAAAATTCCTTTTTCTCTCCTCTATTAGAAACATCTTAATCTCTAGTTTCTTCAGTGTAGCATTTAAACATGCTTGAATCTCTCTATCTTAATTTTTTTTACTCCTCTCAACCCAATGTGTCTTGCTCTTTCTCTTCCTCTCAGCCAAAGTTCTTAAAAACATTTCCTATACTCTCAATGTTTTCATTTCCTTATCTTTCATTCACTCCTAAATTCTGTATCTAGCTTCTTACCAACATTTCACTGAAACTACCATTGCTAGGGATCACCAATAAAGTTGATACTAATTTTAATGCACAAGGTTCAGCATTATTTTGTGTGAAGCCTTCACCTTCACCCCTTTGAAGCTATGGCACTACACTCCCCAAATGTATTATTATTATTATTATTATTATTATTATTATGCCTGCTGTCTCTGTTTTTCACAGGACCCTCTCCTCTACTCATTTCTTAAAATACCATATTTGTCCGGATTTATTTATATACTCCAACTCTTCAATCACCATCTGTCTCCTGACAACCTCAAATCTGTATTTCCATCCCAGACTTTTCTCTTTTGCTCTGGCCCTGTGTACTTAATTCTATTGAATATCCTCTCTTTTACAGCTTGGAAGCATCTTTTAACATTTCAAAAGTTGAATCTTTCTCCACAAACCTGTCCTGTATTCTAATGCCCTTATCTCAGTAATGACCCCAACTTTCATTCAGCTGTTCAAGAGAGAGATCTGGATGATCCATTAGATTTCTCCCTTCCTTAAATCTCATCAACCCTACTTTCTTAATAATACTTATTAATACTTATTAATAATACTTAATACTTTCATTCATTCACCTCCATTAATAGCTACACTTTCATACATGGACACTAAAAACACCCTATCACACCTTGCTCTATAATCTATGCTGCAGGCCATAGGAAATTAACTACTGGTGATTATCTAAATAATATGCTTCCTTGTGCTTCAGAGATTCTGCATTACTGTCTCCTCTGTCTCGAATGTACTTTTTAACCCTATCTTTTAGTTCCAGGTTGGACACCAACACCTCCATAAGGCATTTCTGATTTACTTACCACTCTCCTCTTATAGGATTGGGTGCTTCACTTAGATGCCCCTATCACAGTACTTACTACAGTGGATGTTAATTGCCTAATAACTTTCTTGTCACCCAAGTAAGACTGTATATTCTTTAAGGGAGACACAATATCTGTTTTTTTTTTTTCTAATTGCATCTGTAGTGCTTATTGTAGCACCTGGTTCCGCTTAGATGATCTATCACCATTTGTTGGATGACTGATGTTGGCCATTTGCCCAGAAGTATGTCAGATAATATAGAAAAGACTGTGACAATTGGGTAGAGTGTTAGGCAGATCAGAGCACCTGCATAATTAAATTAAATATTAATCAAGAAGTGTTATTGCAACAGATATATTGACCAGTCTGGTGAGAAGTTATACTGAAATCACTGTGCTGACTGGGGATTTTTAACAGTGCCATAGTTCATCATCATGTGAATTGTAAAGCCACTATTTCCTGTCAAGCGGGTAATGTCAGTGGCTTCTTCTCCACCTACTCCAAATACTTTTGAAAGGAGGAAAGTACATCTGTTTACTGTATTTTTGTCTTGTTAGTAAACTAGCCAATTGGTGGTATAGCTTGGACATAGTCTGCTTGCAGTTGGGTTTGTAAATAGACCTAAAGCAAGGATTCTCAATTATAGTTGGTGGTTTTATTTGGTAGAGATGGGTACCATTTGTTCGGTGGAGAAGGTGCCAGAATCGTCTCCAAAACCCACTCTCATGAGAAGACTTGGATCCCACCCCTCATCACTGAGTATTTCTCCCCTAGAGAGCCAGTATTAGTGAGAGAGGATATTCAACAAAGATATCTAACTATTCTGCGTGGTTGGTAATCACTGGCTTAAAGTTATATATATTTATGGTCAACAGAATATAATGAATTCTTGTTATAGAAATCATGAATACATTTGGTGCTTTCCTTCCATAAAGTGCAAATATTAGCCTCCAGTTACTGTAAAATTCAGATTTTCTAAGAAAAATCACCATCTGGAATATATCTATAGTATTATTAAGTTACAGATCAAGAATATATATTAGAATTAGCTACAATAATAGTACCTAAATCTAAGTGGTTTTCATATCTTAACTTCATTTCAGAACTCTATCAACTAGATTCTATAATTAGTCCCATTTTATACAGAAAGATTAATATATAGAAAAGTTACTTAAGGCATACATTTAATAAGTGGCAGAACAAGAATTTTAACCAAGATATCTGGTAATAACGTCTGAGTTTTGGCCAGTACTTTATTCCCCACTCAATTCTTCCATATTTTATAGTTTAAAAAAGTGAATTCTAGAAATTCCAGAAACTGAATTCTAGTTCAGACAAATTGTCCATGAACTTTAATATGTTTGTGTTAGTTATTTTTATGTACGTATGTTATTGTGCTTATTTGATTGGTAAACATTGCTAACTCTGTAAAGTGCTGCTGGGTTTTTTGGAGACTCTTCAGAAAAGGATTAAAATTATGTGCATCTTAAAAAAAGTAAAGAGCTCATCTGAACCTAAAATATGGAAAAAAGCAATACTTAAGTTCTGATATTTTGAATTGTTTTGACAATTATGAGGATAACAATGGGAGGGCTTTGTGACAACTCAATTTCTTCATTTAGTTAATCAAGATTGCTGGCTTCCATTTACATTACAAAGGGTAAGATAACTGTTTCACAGGAAATGTTTCCACAATTGAATTCCATAAATCCTATGTCAAGTGCCTTATTACCAGGCCATTTGATAATGTAGAAAGATCACTGGCCTGAACATCAAGAGGCCAGGACTATAGTATCAGCTCACTTATTAATGAGCTTAGATATGGCTTAAGCCTTTTTATTTTGTGGAGTCTTGGTTTCCTTACTAGTAAAATATGTGAGGCGCCTGAAGTTGTTTTGTAAGACTTAACAAACTTCTGATCCTCCTCCTCTATAATGGGAAGTTAAGAGGAGGATAGCCATAAGCTTGTTCCATCATCACATGACATAGATGTGGTGTTTGTCCAATAAGATGGGGCCTCAAATGTGGGTGACTATAGGGTGGAAGCCGGTAGATCTGTGGATCCAGTGGTTCCAGTGGCGAAAGGATTCACCTGAAGTAGAATAAAGGCGATAGAAATACCGAATACATCGAATACATCGCGGGGGTGGGTGGGGGAGGAGCAGGACAGCAGAAAAGAGGCGGTCTGCAATGTGGCAGTGAGAAGGGGCTGCTTTTAAGGAGGGATGGTGAGGGAGTATGGTGAGGTATGAAATTTCCCCTTTTTTGGTAACTGGTTTTAAGTACTCATTTGTTAGGGCCTATGGATATTCTGAGGCCGGTCACCTGATGGGCCTGTGTTTAGCCATGTGATTGCCGTGGACCCTTTCTACATTCCATTGCTCAAGCCTGTTTACCTAAAAGTGACGTTTACAATAGACAGCCCAGTGCTATTCCACATAAGATCACAAGACATAATTTCAACTTTCAACACAGAAACATTCTGGGGAAAAAAAGGGTAATTTTAAGGCTCTTCAAAGACTTGAGCTGAACATAGGAATATGGCTTCTTTCATAAAAAGGGAGATAGAGACAGGATTGGAGACACTGAATGAGTCTGAAGTCCATTACATAGAGATTCTCACAATGTCCAGGGAAATTGTTTCTTTAAAAACTTTCTAGAAAGCCAGACTGCCTCTACCTGAAATTCTTTCAGACCTATCAGGCTGGATCCCTGACTCTATTCCTCACTCTCTGTTGCTCTTCAGCCTTATTTGATCCTAGTGGTGATTCTTTTTACTCTTGGCACGTGCCACTTGCTCCAACCTGCATTCTACTTTAACTGTAAGTATTCCTCAAACCTAGTCCGATCCATATCTAGCTTTACTCGACTAACTTCAAAGCTCTCCACTCAATGCCACTCATCTATTTCCTGGTATACAACACTTCCCATAGCACCTCACGGGCTGTATTTTACAACCACACAACAAAGCATTAAAACTTATTTTCGTATTTACATGAGTCAGGGGGAAAATGGTGTGGCTTAAACAGTGATATTGTTAATGTGAAGATATGCTACAACTCAGTTCTTTAAGAGCTAAATATAAAATCTGAATATGCATTGGTACATTTGTGTTTTCCTTACTCTTTCTTTTTGAGAATGATGTGACGCTCCTAGCAATTGAGGTTGTGTGATTGATTGTAACTTGTCTGTAGCTCTCTGGGACCTTCCTGAAAATGAAATCGACCATCTTTGAGTGATAATGTCAGTGGGATAGAATGTGTCACTGGATAATGGTCTCCTGCTGCTGCATAAATGCCGAGGCAAGCCAAAGGTATTTATGGGGAAAAAAGTTCATACTAAGCTAAGATTTTTATTTTCAATGCAAAAGAAACCCAATCTGTGGTCAGCTATTGCTTCTATAGCATATGCTGGATGTGGACACAATGGATGTGCAAACCAAACTGTGATATGCAGTGAGCAATTCTTATGTAAATCTATATTCTAATTGGCTTAAAAACTTAAATTCTTGTGTATTTAAGCAAACCCTAAATAAGATTAGTGTTTCAGAAATAAAACACTCCCATAACTATGAATTTTTAACAATTAGCCAGTTTCTCTTAGCTTATAGTAAGCACTTTTGAAATTTCTTTCTTATATACCAGAAGTTGAATAAATAACAGACATCTAGAAACTACATTAGTCCATTTATCCTATAATGAAAAGGTATAAGCTATTTATATTAGTTGAATCTTGCAAACTCCCAAATAAAAACTAATTTATATTTTGTATAGTATATCCTATGAAAAAGATATATATATATATATATATATATATATTGCAAATGGTCAATAAAAACCTTATAAATCTGATGCATTGAGAAGATATTTCAAATGTGACAAATATGATATGTATCAGATAATATAGTGGAGTTATACAATTTTCTTCCCCGAATTTAACAAAAAAGTTATATTATATTAGTTTTGTATTACACTACAACCATTTAAGATTGGATTTTGTCTGTAGGGAAAGCTGTAAAATGAAATATAGATCTGCACCATAAAATATATTGGCCAATGAGAAGAAATGTGTAAGTCTAGGTAACACTATTTCCTCAGAACACACTTGGAAAAGAAATTGCCCTGAAATGTGTCCATACAGTAACTTTTTCTGAGGTTTTTGCTGGTGGCGGTCATTAAAGAAGACATTGATATAATTTGTAATAAGAATATATGGATATTTTAAAAATCCTATTTTGTGAATGGTCTGAAAGAGGTTAGTATAGGTTAAAAGTAATATTATCCATATACATGTACCCATATGATAGAGAAGTCTGATTTTAAATTTTTTTAATGTTTTTATTTCTTTTTGAAGGAGAGAGAGACAGAGCATGAGCAGGGGAGGAGCAGAGAGAGAGGGAGACATAGAATCTGAAGCAGGCTCCAGGCTCTAAGCTGTCAGCACAGAGCCCGATGCAGGGCTTGAACTCATGAACTGTGAGATCATGACCTGAGCCAAAGTCAGATGCTTAACTGACTGAGCCACCCAGGTGCCCTGAGAAGTCTGATTTTAAAATACCAATATTTCCAGCCTCGAAAATCCAGGAGATCTCAAGCATCTACTGTGCCCTGACAGTTTGAAGGTGATTAGAAATGCAATATAAAATGAACATTTCTTCTGTTTTTGTTTGTTTTGTGAAAGCCATTGTGTATTGAATTCATCAATATCTGAAAAAGCACAAAGTTCCCATGAAAATTATTTTGTAAATCTACCTCAACATGTGGGTGCTAAAGATTCATTTGGCATTCAGATACAGACATCTTTTCATTAACTAAGGCCATGAAAGGATGGTCTAAATAATCAAACATCATGATTAAAAAAATCCCCAAATATTTGGAATGAACAAAACATACTTGGATGAAAACATACAATCATTAAGGGCTCATTTAGCGTTCTATTTATGATTTTAGTAAAAATCAAAATCTGTTGAAATAGCCCACTGCCTAGTTTTGGCAATAACTCTTTGTTATTTGGTTATTGCGTTGTCCTTAGGAAGTGTTATTGCTGTAAGAAAATGTACACACAGTCCAATGAAAAGAATCTATTGATCACCAGCTTCAAGAGAGAAGAGACATTTAGTATACATAAACATTACAAGATATATAATTGTTGATATTATCAATATGTGGTGTTAAAGTATTGGCTCAGAGCAGAAACTGAACAATTTGCCTATGGTTCAGACGTTTGTTTATAAAATGTCTGAATAAATAAAAAGAACAACTATAATTTTGGGGGGCTCCTCATTTACCCACTTTATGGCATGACATAGCTAAATTATGAACCAGAATACTCGTGCAATGTCAAATGTATAACTAATAACATAAGTCAAGTTCAGTAAGCTTTGGAAATAAGATGGAGTTTCACTGGCTTCACATGTTCTCCAGTTGGACGACAAGGTCCTGCAAAGAAATACTGACAGTTTCAAACTAATAGTTGTGTTTAAAATAATAAAATAAAATAAAATAAAATAAAATAAAATAAAATAAAATAGTAAAACTCTAAATAATCAATAGCTTTAAAGAATAAAATATTCCATGAAACGTTGCATTAAAATGTACCTGACTCACACTTCAGCAGCAGCATTGGTACAAGGGTCAGGCTTACCCCGAGGTGAAATGGCAGGAGATTTGATGGTGAGATTTTTTTTTTTTTTTTAATTTTTTTTTTCAACATTTATTTATTTTTGGACAGAGAGAGACAGAGCATGAACGGGGGAGGGGCAGAGAGAGAGGGAGACACAGAATCGGAAACAGGCTCCAGGCTCCGAGCCATCAGCCCAGAGCCTGACGCGGGGCTCGAACTCCCGGACCGCGAGATCGTGACCTGGCTGAAGTCGGACGCTTAACCGACTGCGCCACCCAGGAGCCCCGATGGTGAGATTTTTAAAGAGTGTAGAAAGGGTATCCATTGAGGAGTTATTAATGATAGCAGTTAGTGAATCACTCCTTTGAGTTAAACGTTTCCTATTTCTCCAAATCCTCTTTTAGAATATAAATGACCCTGTGGAGAGCAATGTTAACTTAATAATAATACATCAGAATATGTTCATTTCATCAGATGTTTTTCTTGTTGGCATAAACTGTTGATGGTAGACGGGTAACCAGAACCCTGAAATTAACGCTAGGGATTGGTGAACGAATGAGTCAAGGAGTGAGCAACTAAAAAACCAGAGTAGATAAAGGATGCAAAGAGGCCCAGAATAGCAAGGCAATAGGGCTAAAGTTGAACCTCATAACTGAGAAGCTGCACCTTCAGTCCTCCTGGGTATTGTTGAAGTCATTTCAAACATGTATACTGTTCAAAAATAGCATTCTAAAAACTACATTTAAGATTTCATGTTTTACCTTTTGGAGGTATTTCTTCTGAAAACAAGTGTGATTCATAATATGAAAATAGCATTATACAAGACATAATTTGAGTGGTTAGAAATGATTTTTCACCAACTCTTTTAAGACTTGTATTTTGTGGAAAGATGGCTTATAAAGATATATCATACTGGAAAGCTCCCAGTATCTATTAATCAGGTGCTTACTATATAATCACTCTTTGCACAGATAAAGCAAAATTTAATTACCATAATAATAATAATAACTAATGTTTAATAAGCACTTACTTTGTACGAATTACTATCTTAGGTTCCTTTTATGTTTTATCTTTTTTTTTAGGTATAGGTGTTTTAAATTCTCTATTAATTTCATACAAAAATTATTTTCAAAATAAAATTTTATGCAGGAATGCCTCAATCCCTATGTCGGTGTAAACTTGATAGGTCTTTTAAAATTTTTTTTCCAACGTTTTTATTTATTTTTGGGACAGAGAGAGACAGAGCATGAACGGGGGAGGGGCAGAGAGAGAGGGAGACACAGAATCGGAAACAGGCTCCAGGCTCTGAGCCATCAGCCCAGAGCCCGACGCGGGGCTCGAACTCCCGGACCGCGAGATCGTGACCTGGCTGAAGTCGGACGCTTAACCGACTGCGCCACCCAGGCGCCCCTTGATAGGTCTCTTAAATGATACAGTCTTTCTGCTAGTTGTGCCTTGTGGATTTCTACACTTAAACTACATATTCTAACACTTATGCTAAAGTCAAGCTGTTTCCATCTGTTTAGGCTACACATTGCATCACTTAGTAGTACAAAAAGAGCAGTTTTTCTTAGACTCCTGGGACAAAAATCACACAGAATTCATAAGAGATCCAATACATAAAAATTCATTTCCTGAGTAGAACTGCGATGCCATGTAGCCAAAACCATTACTTCTTTCATTGTGTTTATAATAAAGAAGTCAAGCAACCATACCCTTCAGGGCTGGACACCTCATCACCTTCCTTGAAGGCAGTCACGCACTCAGCTATAGCATGTGGAGTTAATTACTCTGGGCATTGGGACGCTGAGCACCAGAATGACCCTGTTTGTGGCTGGTTGTATTGTGTGCTATGATCAAGTGAATTCTTTAAAAAAATTTTCTTTTAGTTTTTATTTATTTTTGAGAGAGATAGAGAGCATGAGTGGGGGAGAGGCAGAGAGAAAGGGAGACAGAGAATCCGAAGCAGGTTCTGTTCTGTCAGCACAAAGCTGGACCTGGGGCTTGAACCCATGGACCATGAGATCGTGACCTGAGCTGAAGTCTGATGCTCAACTGACTAGCCACCCAGGTGCCCTGAATTCTTTTACTATCTATACACTCACGGATTCTGAATAAAGCAATGGTTCTGGCATGTGAGGAGAATAGCTCAACTGTCATCTCAAAGGGACGCTTATTTGTCTCCCCAGGTAACCATTGGATAGAGACTGACAAGTGTTCAGTGGGACTCTCATCTTTCCAGTTCGGTTGACTCTAAAATCCAAAGGGTAAGGCTTCAGAGAATTTCAGCATTGTGGTGACTCCTGGAACACCTTGTGGATCTGTCATCTGTGAGGCTGGGTCAGTCCAGTAGCAATTTCTACAAGAGTTGTGCAGCCATGAAAACATGGCACTGTGCAGTTCTGTGTACACAGCAATCCTGGTGACCGTTATCTGCTGAATTGCAGGAGCTTGGGATTATTAAAATTCCCAGGAATCATTCATTGGCAAAGGGCTATATTTAACCCTTTCAAAAGTATTTTTGTAAAGAGAGTTTTGTGATAAAATAATCTTTATGCAGCAACAGAATGTGTGCTTGGGAAGCCGAGGTAAAAAAAAAAAAAAAAAAAAAAAAAACCTGTAAAGGGGAAAACAGGTATATTTGGTGCAGTACTATCCCCATTTTTCTGACCTCCATCTCATCTCCATTATAGAACCTCTGCCATCATGCTATGAACCTGTTCTCACAGGAGCTAATGTGAAGAACTAAATGACATTCAAATATTAATGACAGTGGGTGGTGGTATATTGAGATATTTATGTGGTTATGTATGCTCCTTGTTATATGTCTTTTCCATTTTTTGTTATTTAAAAAGGCGCTCCAGTAGCCAATAAATGTTTTTGCAAAAGGAGAGAAGGAGAAAAGAACAAAAGGAAGAAAATAAGAAAGGAATGGAGGAGGAAGACGGGAGAGAGATGGACAATATACAATATAGTAGTGGTAGAATCTACAGTTAAAATGTTGGGTTTGAACTGTGCTGTGATACTTATGTGTGGGTAAGACCCAGTTCATGTCTCAGTACATATACACTTAAATATTTATTCCAATTCAACCTGAAAGGCGTTTGTTAGTTCCATTGGGAAAAATACCACCCAGAAATACCTTTTA
The DNA here is from genome assembly GCF_028749965.1 of Puma concolor. Lineage (NCBI taxonomy): Eukaryota > Metazoa > Chordata > Mammalia > Carnivora > Felidae > Puma > Puma concolor. Next base: position 50,993,605 of record NC_141678.1, on the reverse strand, counting down.
TTTAGGGAGGTAAATTTAATTTCCAAATAGACAATAGAACTTAATTATAGATTATTCCAATTATATAACAGCAACAACAGCAACAACAAAAACCCAACAGATTCCTATATCTGCATTAGTAAATGACTTGGAATACACCAATAATCAGTTGCAAATATTAATAAGATTTGGAGACAGTTACACTGAAGAGGGTAACTTGCATTTCGTTTTCATTTATGGAGGTAAAGAATGACTGCCAGAAAATTAGAAAAGACAAATGTTAGTATATATCTATTAAAGTTAATACCACATAGAAATACAAAATATGTGTTTTATGATTTGAAATAACCAGTTGTAATAAGCTACTTAAATCAGGGAAAAATATAATCCAGTATCAAATGGATTATGCAGAAAAAATGATAAGCATATCTTAAGGCAGTTATTAAAAGCGTTAATCAAAGGGATAAAGAAAAATGGAGAAAGAGAACATGTTGAGAAAGGTGATGAGAAATACAATAATGTTTAGAATTTTCCATTCCTTTTCCACCAAGATTTTGGAATATGAATTCAGTTATTGTGGCTGATTCATCAACCCCTCTCCCTCACCATGATGAACTTCACCATACGACTTGGCCAAAAGAATGTGTGCACCTTGTCCAAGGTTAGGCATTAATAAGAATGGCATCTTTCCATTCCACCCTTTATGGAAGTGACCTTAATTTCCAAATATTGAGAAGATTTGAGGATAATTTCCATAATATATCAAATAATACATTACCATGTCTATATTTGTATGTGCTCTGGATGAATACATCAATAATATGTTACCATCTAATCAGGTCAGTTTCAGGGCTTTAGGGATGGGGGATAAGGATTAAAGAGAACCTTGAGTGCGGTACGTGGAAGATCTAATGTACTTGTATTTGAGGAAAAGAAACAGTGAGTGATGAAACCCACCCATGCTCTGCATTTTATTTAATAGGGTAACAGTGCTGTGATATGATGTGCTGGTCCCAGGAGAGAAATGATATACAACTTATCTATTGCTGCATTACAAATTACTGAAACTTAATATCTTGAAACAACAAGCGTTAATTATCTCCCAGTTTTATAGGTCAGGAATTTGGGTATAGTCTAGCTGGCTGGTTCTGACTAGAGTCACTCATGAGTTATACTCAAAATGTAAGCTGGGACTACATCTTCTGAAGCCTTGTGAGTCCGCTGCTAAGAAGGCTGATTCACACAGCTTTTGGCTGGAGCCCTCACTTCTTCACTGGCTGGAAAGCTTCACTCCTCTCCGTGTTACCGCACTCCCACAGAGCTGCTTAATGTTCGTAAGGCATGGCAGCTGACTTCCCCCAGAAAGACAGTGAGAGAATCCCAGGTGGAAGAGGTAGCTTTTAGAACCTAATCATCATTTCTGCGATATTCTATTAGCCACACAGATAAACTTTGGTACATTGTGGGAAGGGACTACACAAGAGTGTAAATATCAGAAGGAGGAATTATTGGGAACCAATACAGGGCTAGCCACCACAGAATGGTTATATAAGCAGTGGGGCAAGCTGGAGTTCACTTAGGGTAGTGATGTTGGAGCATCTCGAAAGTAGCCTAGCTAAGGTTGAAGAAAATGAAGTTATTTGTATGAAGTAGAACAAACTTGAAAGTATGTTTGTTTCTTAGGAGGTGGTTCCTATGGTTACATTAAGCCAAAAAACAAAAACGAAAACAGACCCTATTACTGGTCATCCATTGATACCTGCTCCATGGTCTGGGTTGGTGCATTTTTATGGATCATCTAACTGAATATCCAGGGGGAAAACTTTCTCAAGCTTTGTGGTCTCTGCAGAGCCCTTTCTTTCATGCCAACTCAATAATACATTTTAAAAAATGTTTTGCAATATTTGATTTTGCCTTTTAAGTGTTGCAGCTGGGAAGGTCTTTCAGGGTATCTACTTTGCTGTATCACCAGAAAGGAAGTCCACCTCTTTCTACCTGGCAACATACCATATTGCATTAGAGCTCAGACACAGGAGTTAAACTAGTGAGTTTGAAACTCTAGTTTCACCACCTACAAGGAGTGCCATTTTGAGCGAGTTATTTAACTTTTCTGTATCTTTGTTTCTTTAGTAATATTACAAAAGTAATTTATAAGGTATTATAAAGTCTAATTTGCTTATCTATATCATCTACTTAGAATGTGGCATATAGTAAACATTTAATAAATAGCTACCATTAAGCCTCTAATGGGTGTTAAATGTTAAATATCACCTTCTATGTGAAGGCTAATAGAATTAACTTCAGATAAAAGTCTTTCTTTTTCTATACTCTTGAATCTCATTTGTTCCAATGGCAACTGTGGTATTATTTTTAAGTATTTACATGTATAGATGCCACTATTAACTTAATTATCAGGTTTTATTCATCTTTGTATATGCTTTTTACATGTACCATTCAGGTTGCTGAATTGGATAGATGGATGAATTAACGGATGGATGAATGGATGGATAGATGGATGAACAAATGGATGGATAGACGGATGGATAGATGGATCGATGGATCGATGGATGGATGGTCTTTATGCTGCAGGATAGAATCAATGAGTCCAGTTGGAAAGTTGAAAACTTGGAACATACTGAAGTACTGAGGCAATAAGAAAAGATTTTAATAGCAAAGAGAAAATTGATGTGAAATTGTCCTCTCTTCAGGGAAGAGGGTCATAAACAATGTTAAAGGGCCACTAAAATCTCAGTAGTTTTTATATTTTCTTCATCTGTCTGGTTGTAGACCAAGGCACTGATTTATAATCTATAGTATTAACTTCTCTCAAGGCAGCCAAACGTTAATTCCTTGCTCTGGTTACAGTGTCTATTTTGGAGGGGAAAAAATATTTTAAAAAGGAAAAAGTTATTAGCCTTCACCAAGGCAGCCTTCTGCAAACCAGTAATTTCCCTAAAAATGCAAATCTGATTCCATTTCTGATAGTCTGTTTACTTAGCTATTTGAAAGAAAAAGCTATTTTGAAAAGAAAAAGATTTCCGCAGAAAAGTGTCCCATAAGTGAAATGATGATAGCATAGTCACGAAGACAACAACAATTCTGGCTGAATTGTTTAATCCTTCATTCCTATTTACTTTTTGCAGTGCCTTTTTATTGGAGGTTCTGGCGCTTTTTAGGATCAGGTGAATTTATCCTTACCATGTGGTAGGTGGGGCATAGAGATGGGCTTGTCCTTTGCTTGTGCCAGAGACTGACCTCTGCATTATTTAAGTTGTCCTGCCATATTTGTTGTTCCACGTAAGCTAAGGAACCACTACCAGATATAGTCTTGGGTCACACCTTTCAAAATGCTGGGAAGGATTTCCTTCTGCTTTGACTCTCCAAGTGGCCCCAAATAATGTATTATTCACTGTTGATTTCCATCTGTAACACACATCCATATACATACCAATGTCGATCTCATTAGCATGATCATTGTGAAAAGAATAGCATTTAAGACCCAGGTATGGCCTTCAGTGGTTCCTAAACAAGTGTCACCAAGCTTCTTGGAAAATGAAAAATTAAACAAAAAATAGGTAAACGAGAAGAAGCCAGGCCTTGCTATTCTGAAGAGTCTTTTGGAAGAGTATTTTCTGTGGGGAAAAGCAGAAAATGGGGCTAAACTACTCCTACATAATCCACAGGGCAAGTAACACATAGATCAGTAATTAAACCTTTGCTTGATGGTACTCCAAGCCAGATGCATTCTAAACAGGAGCCATTCTTCCACACATTTTCAGAAAGCAATGAGCTGAAGGATGTCATATTCTATTGTGTGGCAGATGTGTTCCCACTCATCAGAAGCTGCGTGGAACATTTTTTTTTCAACTTAGCAATTTTTCTATTTACTTCAATTTAAACTTTGCAATACCTCCTAAGATTAGCAAGCTTCTTCTAAAAGGAAGAAAATTAACATGCTTATGGAGCAGGTTTTCCTAAGCTATCACAGAACGGAAAAGGCAGCTGCGGACTCCTCTGAAACAAAGGCAGCAGCAGAATGGGGGGGAAAAACCTTCAGAAAACTATACTCCGTTAGCACCTTCCCTCTGCAACACAAAACCTTAAGCATCAGAACAGACAACCATGAAGGTGACACTTCAAGAAAACTAAAGGAGGTGAGATTTCAAATGGTTTTGCTTGAATTGTCCGTTTAATGTGTATTTGACCCAAACTCAAAGGAAAATATCAGGTTATCCTGACACAATTCCCCAAGTTGCTTGAATTTCCCTGTTGAGAAACATGAATGCCCTTAAGATGGGGCAATACATTTCTGTGCAGTGCTCAGGAATATTAAAAGGCATATGTAGTGTTAAATAGTTATGTTTTGTATTCAATACATTATTTCTTACTAATTGTCCAGGGGAAAAAACCCTATATATTTATAAATAACACCTTTATGTTTACTGTTCCTCTCAACCTTCCTACCTTAGTTGTAAAAGTTCAAGATTCTTGTCTTTTTTAATGGTATTTCTGTTTCAACATTTTTTTTGATTCTTTGTTTCCTCACAGTTTACAAAGCAAAGCACTTGCCATTAATCTCTCTAGACAGAACATGTGAAGGTCGGATATTACTTCTATTAATATCAGTCACTATTTGGAGAAAGGAGAGTATGTGTTGCAACATTTACAGCAATGCACTTGCTACTCTAATTATATAAGTGGTAGAAGAAAACACTTCTACATTACGGAATGGGATTAATAAGGCAAAGCATTCCAAGTATATTCAGACAAAAATGAAAACTGACCAATAACCTATGAAATCCACATTAAATCCAGTTGAAGTACATGTGATGTGTGTGCTGTACTGAAATCTCAGAAATTCTGTGCCATGGGTAAAAATGAAATTTAAGAGCATGAGCTTTCTGCATATAAGGGCTTTAATTTATTGAAGAAACTAAAGTGTCCATGTTGAGAGTCTCTTAATGTGGGAAAAATAAAATGAAAAATCTGAAAACTGTTTCCTACACAAACTACCTCTCCAGATTGCACTTTCCTTTTTTTTAATGTTTATTTGTTTTTGAGAGAAAGCATGAGTGGGGGAGGGGCAGAGATAGAAGGAAACACAGAATCTGAAGCAGACTCCAGGCTCTGAGCTGCCAGCACGGAGCCTGATGTAGGACTCAAACTCATGAGTTGTGAGATCATGACCTGAGCCAAAGTTGGATGGTTAACCAAATGAACCACCCAGGCACCCCTTTACTTTTCTTTGAGTCAAAACGTATTAGTCTGTTCATAAGCTTAACAAAGATTATATGAATTTTCCTAATACAGATCCACATTCTATGTAAAAATTGTAAACTCTAAAAGAATTATTTCAAGTCTTCCATATTGGACTATAAATGAGCATATCGCTTTTCTTTCCCCATAGACTAGGATATTTATACAAGTATTCTTCCGAAGGAAAAAAATCATATGAAACTTACTTTATCACAGCCAAAATCAATGCACTGATATTTCTCTACAGTTACTGGACTTTGAATATTTTTGAACACTTTATTTAGAAGCCAAGAATTTGAGGATGTGCATTGTCATCCACACTTTGTCTGCATATTCTGAATATATCATACATGTTAAAAATACTGAAAAACATCATTAAAATTGAACTATTTTGACTTATAATATGCCTAGATACTAGTTTTAAATCTATCACATCAATTGGATCTGACCGTATAACGTATATGAGTTGAAATATTTCAAAGATAGAGGAGTTAACTCTCATCTACCATGTAAAATATAACTGAATTTGTCCACATTTTTAGAAGATTGTCTTTAAGCCTGTTCTAGCCATCTATTGAGGCATAACAAACTACCTCAAACTTAATGCCTTAAGATGACTAAAAACTTTTTTTTTGGTTCACACATCTGCAATTAGGGCAAAGCTCAGGGGGAAAGTTTATCCCTGCCCCATATGTCATCATCTGAAGAAGCTCAAAGTCTGGAAGCAACTTTCTAATTAGAGTCATCGAATGTACAGGTTGGCAGACTACAGTCCAGGGCCAAATCTGACCCACCAGCTATTTTTGTGAGTCAAGTTTTATTGGAGCATGGCTTTGCTCATTTGTTTATGTATTATTCTGGCTTTTTTGCACTATCACAGGAGAGCTGAGTATCTGTGGCAGAGACTATGTGGTCTACAATGTAGCTGGCCCTCACATTACTAGCTGGCCCTTTGCAGAAATGACCTCTGAGATCAAAACTCCTTCACTTACATGTTTGGAAGTTGATGTTGGCTCTTCATTAGAAGGGCCCAACTTCAGCTTGGACTGTGGCCAAAACTCCTACACAATCTTCACCATGTAGCACTTTGGTTTACTCATAACATGGCAGCTGGCTTCCCAAAGTGAGCATCCCAAAAAGTAAGAAATGGAAAAAGTTAGTCTCTTAAACCCTGAAGAATAACGTAGTCTAGATTTAAAGGAAAGAGAATTCATACTCCCATCTCTTAAAAAGAAGACTATCAAAGAATTTAGGTTTTAAAATAACCCTAAACACATGACAAATCTCAGTGATATATATTCAAACATTTATGGCATAGAAATTACTTACATATTGTTTAAATATTTACTAAACCCCTATAATGTAAAATCATCTTTATAAAAAACAGATACAATCCATGCTTAAAGGGTTATATACATTAGCATAAGTGAAAGGTGAATAATAACCATGTAAATGAAAAAAAAATGAACATAACAATTTTAAGAAACAATAAGTATTACAACAGAGAGTGAATGGAAGGGTTAAGAGGGGGACTACTTTTGGCCAGAGAGGGCCCTGCTCCTTGATGACATTCCAGCTGAACATAAATAGCTAACTCTAAAAAGATATGAGTGCTAAGGACAACAGGCAAAAAGAAAAGGCAAACATTACTTTTTAAAATAAGTGAAGGCTCAGGATATTCAAGGGGCAGGAAGAAGACAAGAGGACAAAAGCATAATGGGTAAAGGACCAAAAAAGAAACCTAGTCAAAGAAGTAGTTGGGCTCAGACCACATATCTCTTACAGATAATGTGGAATTTTGTTCTAAACCTAATGGGAAGTGCTTAGAATGTGATAGGGGAGTGGAATTCTTTGCTCTCACTTTAAAAACTTACTCTAGCTGTTATAGAGAAAGGATTATTAATTAGAGTGGAGGAGATAAAGAGAGCATTGAGCCAAATGAACATGGGGGATGAACATGGTAACCAGGTAAAAGAAAGGCCAATTGGTATAGTCAAGGTAAGAGACAATAGTGACTCCAACTGGTGTGCCAGCAGATGAGATGACATCAAACTGAATTAAAAAGAATTCTGAAAATACAGCTAGCAAGACAATGTGGGGTGTGTGGAGAAACAACTTGAACTGTATAGTGAGTTACTTTTGAAACTCAAGTTTGCTAAGCTATGCCCTATCCTGGAATGGAAAACTACTCATTTGGTAATTGGAACTCAGCTTCTACCAGAAAGGAGTTTCCTTCCCTAGCAGTCTAAATCTAACAAAGCTGAAGTTAGTAATAGCCTTAGAGATAGCATCTCTAATAGCCCAGGTGCGAGGAAGCCTTGCTTTATGTGTAAGTGACATAGATTTTGCCCCATATTGTATGATTTCAGAGGGACTAAAAAAATGATCTTTTGGGAATTATTTAATCTCTTCTACATGTATTCTCATCACATAAATTTTTCAGAGAAGGAATCGAAAGTTAGAATTTACAACCAAACTGAGCTTCTTAGAAAACTCCTTGCTCAGTGGGCATCTGAACCCAGACTGGGTGGTGTCTGAACTTTGACTTTTATTTCTCACAAATAAGGCTATTCCCATGCTTGACTCTACAAATGTAAAATGGAAGGACTCAGGGTATCTTCCCCTAGACCACGGCCCCAGTGCATCTGCCTGTAGCATTATTGCATTGTGTGCCTCTCAGGGAGATGAGGGGATAGGGGATTGTGTTAACCTTTGCTTTTAAATATCTCTATTGAAGCATATTCTTTAGGCCATATCACATGATACTAACCTCATCACAGAAAACAATGAAAAGGGAGCAATCAAGGGACTCCTTGGTTTCTTTTATTTGAGACAAATGGTCCCATTTACTGAGATGGAGAAGAAAAAGAGCAGTAGGGGTTTTTTTGTTTTAATTTTTTAATGTGTATTTATTTTTGAGAGGCAGATAGAGAGACAGAGCTTGAGCAGGGGAGGGGCAGAGAGAGGAAGACACAGAATCCGAAGCAGGCTCCAGAGTCTGAGCTGTTAGTACAGAGCCCAACCTGGGCCTTGAACTCACAAACCGTGACATCATGACCTGAGTTGAAGTCGAATGCTTAACCGACTGAGACACCCAGGTGCTCCAAGAGCAGTAGGTTTTACGTCTGTCCGTGGAAGGAGGAAGTAAAGTGAGAATTAAGAATTCCATTCGACCATACCAAAGTTTGGTTAGCTATAACACATTACAGTCACAGTTGGCAAGTACAGAGCTATACTGAATCACAGAAACTCTGAAGAGGACTAGAAAAGAAACAAAGGTAAGTTGAATCTGATCACAAACATACCATCAGTGATCAAATATCCTCCATGAGGTGTAATGAGAATGAGAGTTGTGGAAGAGGCAGGTAGCTCACCCTAGGCTCCAGAGCCTCTGATGGTCTATGGTCCCTAGGAGCTTCTCCTGCTTGATAGAGAGAAAAGCACACTTCCTGCCCAGAGCTTTGGAAAATGGTAGCCTCAGAAAGAAATAAAATTAAAAACAAAAGTTTTGAGAGATTGAAAATATTTTTTAACTGCATTCTGCCCCAGAAGCTAGGTTTCTTTAAAAACCAATATATAGAAAATGTTTACAAACTTCCCACCCAATCTGGTCACCAGTAGACTAAGTATAGGACTCAGTCTAAGGAAAAATGTAGAAAACTCAAGAGCAGAAGCCACTTGTTATCATCTCATTGTTTTGTTTGTTTGTTTGTTTGTCTTTCAATCTGGGAGAAAAGCTGGGAAGGGAAGACAGAAGGAAGAAAATCCCAAAAGCTAGTTATCTCCAGCAGTGAATTCAAACTCACCAAAAGGCAAGACCAACAAAGAACGGAAGAATCTTTATGCTAATAAAAGTTGAGCAGGGGATATAAGAAAAAGTACATGATAGCCCACATTGTGGGTCCCCCCTATCCACTATGGGTTAATAATCCTTGCACAAATCCTTAGGTTTTGTGTGTTTCCCCTGTTTATTCAGGAAGAGAGTGGGAGAAGGTCCTGCAGAGTAGCAGCTGGGGATGTGCATGCAAGCGGACATTCTGGGCGGTCTCTGAATTCCTCAGTTAAGAGTGTACTCTCACCTTGAAGTAGGAGAACCATACAAGGCCAAAGATAACTCCCGTGGAATAATACACACTCAGCTATGAGCTATAATCTTCAACGTGTTGTATGGTTTAAATGAGCTAATGCATAATCAAGTGCTTGGAACATGTCCAGGCACATAGTAAATATTCAAGAGCTATCAGTTAACAGTATTGTTTCTATTTTAGAGTTGCTGATTTCCTTGACTTCAATTATGTTTTTTCTTACTTTTATTTCTTCACGATGACACAGGCATTTACAGCTTCAAATCTGATGCCCTAGCCTGTGAGAAGTGACACTCTGCTAGAAATTATTTTAGAGCTGGTAAAAACAAGCCCTCACAGTAGAAAGCAAATGTCTGAAGACAGGAATGTGTACTAGAAAAGACAGTGTACACATGTCTAAATTCAGCTTCTCCTCATCTCACTAAATGTGGACACAAGTGCTGAAATAATACATTCAGATGCTTCCCCCTGAATGCACTGTAACAACATTTCAAACATTTTCAAAAATACTCTTTTTCTGCTTCAAGAAAGAGCTCCAAATTTTGATGATGAACAGAGATGCCCATTTGCTTGCTTGGATTTTCATCTTCACATTTGCTGAAACCTAGGTAAATGAGATTTAGGAAGACACAATACAAATAGCCTTGCACAAAAGATTTCAAATCAAATGCCTCTGGTTCTATTTCCAGCTGTCTACATGTACCTTTTTATAGTTGTCAACTTCACTATTCCTTTTAGAAAAAGGAAGGGAGTCCAGCTGCCCTGATTCATAGTTCCTCAGGCTTCACCCCAGGAATTTCTCTGCTCTGGCCAAGACTGAAAATGACTTGAGGGCCTTATGCCAGTAGCCTGTTAGTGAGCATAAATGATAACCCTAGAGATATCATCTTCAATGGTCCAGGTGCCAGGAGGGTTTGCTTTATGTATAAGTGACATAGATGTTGGCCCATATTGTATGATTTCAAAGGAATTAAAAATGACCTTTTGAGATTTCCTGAATCTCTTCTGCATATTTTCTGATCACAGAAATTTTTCATAGAAGGAATAAAAACTCAGAGACAATAACTAAAGAATCGGGGTTGGAAACAAGCATGTCTACTTAAATTCACATTCTGGTCATTTTACATATATGGGTCATATAATGACTTGTGTATATAACAGATTATATACCATACAATGGAACCTCTCCCTAATAACATGTATTGCCGTGGGAGGGGGAAAACACAACAAGGTTCCCACATCTCTGGGCTGGAGAAAACGTGCGGGAAGAAAGCAAATATCACATTGGGAAATAAGGAAAGGATGGGACAGAGGGGAGGATGAAGACAGGCATAAAGAGGGGAAATTAGGAGCATGGAAAACAGATTCGGCCTTTGTGAGATGATAAGAAGGACTTGTCAGTCTTTGACCCGTTCCTGATAAAGAGCTCCTGAAACCCTTGCAATTTCTTGTGATAAGAGCACTAGGAGCATCTTTGGTTCTAATATTTGATACTTGGTCCTTGACCCCAGGTTCCTGATAAAGAGCTCCTGAAATCCTTGCAATTTCCGGGGTGATAGGAATGTCTTTTGTTCTAATGAGTTGACTCTGGATGGGCTCCCAGATGGCTCCTGGATGAGGAATGGTCACTGGAAAGACTAAACCATGCTTAGAAGCTTAGAATTTTCACCCACCTCCCCCCTTCTCTGGAGAAGGGAGAAGAGCTGAAAATGGAGTTAGTGATCATCATGCCTGTGTAATGAAGCTTCCATAAAATCCTCAACAGATAGGCTTTGGGAAGCTTCCAGGTTGGCAAACACATCCATACTGAGAAGGTGATGTACCCAACTCCCTTAGAGACAGAAGTTCTTGCTCTCAGGACCCTCCCAGACCTCTACCTATGTATCCTCCCTCTGGCTGCTCATCTACATATGCATCCTTTATAACATCCTTTAATAAACTGGTAATTTTAAGTGTTTCCCTAAGCTCTGTGAGCCGCCCTATCTAGCAAATTCATAAAACCCAAGTGGGTAGTCATGGGAACCTTCAATTTGTTACCAAGCCGGACAGTAGTAGTGACTAGCTTGGGGAACTATTCCTTATGATTGGCATCTCATGGAACTAAGCCTTTAGTTGTGGGATCTGATGCTATCTCCATGGAGATACCATCTCAGTGTCAGAACTGAGTTAAATCATAGGATATCTAGCTGGTGTTGTAGAGAACTGCTTGGTGTTGGACCACACATTTGGTGACCAGAAGTGTCAGAAGTGTTCTGTGAAAGTAGTAAAGAGTAAAAGCTTGGATGAAATGGCCCATAGAATCAGAGCTGAGAGTTGCAATTTGGGAAGTCATTGCACTCTCACTAACAGGTCAGGTATACATGTTTTCCACAGAACAGATGTGGAATGAAAGAAAGAACAATGGAACCAGCACTGAGTCTTATAAAAGGGACTTTTTCTAAGATGGCAATGGGACTCCTTCTGAGAAAGTCTGAATGAGAATGAACTTTCAAGAAATCAAGGGCAAAGAGAGAGGGCATAATCTCTTCTTTAAAAAAAAAACAGCAAGTAAAGAAACCTCAGTGTCTGGTGTCTCTGAAAACCCCACAGCAATGCCCATGAGTGAAAGAGCATAAAACATCCACTGTGGTTGACATAATCAAATCTATGGCATTCGTTTGGAACTTAACAACCCCTTAACCTTTCCTTTTTTCCTTAGGCACCTTTCTATATAGACTTCTAAAACCTAGGTTGCAAGATGGCATTCCACAGTAGGGTAAAATGCACAGCCCTTTACCCACTGCAAAAGTTCTGCTGCTGATGGCTGGCCCAAGTTGGTGGAGAGGAGGAATGTTGACTGAAGTTCTGAATATTAATTACATGGTACTGGACATAATGATTATTGATCAAGGGTGAAAGGGGCTTGGGGGCAATATGCTGTCTGAAAGTGATCACTGGATCTGTCCTAGATTTCACCCAAGTGATCAGACACAACTAACCCAACAGTAAAGATATTAAGTGGATGTTATCAGGAAAGAGCAACACTGCTTACTCTCCCACTCTAAAACTCTGATTTTTTAACATAACAGCAACAACTACTTTGGTCTCAGGCTTTAATGCTGACAATTCATTGCTACTCTTTTTCTCTAAGCAGTTAATGGAAGCCCACTTAAGGACAGACTAGACCTCTCTAAAAGAAAGGCAGCTGTGGGTCACATGATGCAGTTCTCAGAGAGAAAAGAAGACATAGGTAATAACCCTGTGCATCATCTTGTTGGGGTTGAGTAATATATGGAAAGAGAAATGCCCTCTTCAAGGCAAGGAAAAAGAAGCAGAGGGAAAAGGGATGGAAGGACTCATTCTAGGGGTATCATGGTGAAAATACACATTATGAAAGGCACTGTGGAGATTAAATGTGTATCACACTATACCCTTTGAATTAATAAGGACATTTTTGTACCAGCTTTGGTTCCAGTGTTTACCACATTTCATCTATTGCAGCCAGCTGCACGGTTAGAAGATTAAAAAAGGTTTAATTTCAGACATTTGCGAAAGAGCGTACTAGAGTATTTGCAATAAATAGGTAGTTTGACATAAAACTCAAATTCCCTTGAGGCACCTGGGTGGCTCAGTTGTTTAGGCAGCCGACTCTTGATTTTGGCTCAGGTCATGATCTCACAATTCGTGAGTTTGAGCCCTGCGTTGTGCTCTGCACTGACAGTGTGGAGCCTGCTTGGGATTCTCTTCCTCCCTCTCTCTCCGCCCCTCCCATTCTCTCTCTGTCTCTCAAAAATAAAAAAAATAGAAAAAAAATAATAAAAAACTCAAATCCCCATGCATCTCAGGACAGTGCTTTTAAAGAACAGAAATAGCCCAGAGGATGCTTTCTCTTCTCCCAAGTTTTGAAATTATAAAACTTTTAGGTCTGGAAAAACATTTCCTAAACATTTCAGACTATGAGTGTGAGTCCATTATGTCTGCTCCAAGCCACATAGGCTAATCTTGTCATGAGGCTTCTGCTCACTTGTTTTTGTGTTCAACCTGACAGCCATGAACTGGCTGAAACTCGAGTCCCATATTTACCTGCTGTACTTGCCCAGCTTCTTGTCAATCTGTACTCCTACCTGGGCCACCACTGCCATCCAGCCTTCCTGCCCCCATTTTGCCTCAACAGCCTACTACCTACTAATTACAGAAGCCACTCATAGGACAGCATGAGTCAGAAGCTTCATCTCTAGCCACAGCTTCTGTCCTGGCCATCTATACCTGTGAATAGAAGAACTGCATGCTTATGGCTGCAGGGTCTCTTAGATTTGTACAAGTCTACCATACAGATGAATTGAAAAAGTTCAATCCTATCTGATTTCTAGAGGGATACAACCTAATCACATTTTTCCTGAACCAATTATCTTTTCACTAAGGCAGGAATCGGATTCTTTGCCAGTGGGCTTAACATTTTCTGCCAAAAAGTATTTTTTTTTTCTCATTCCACATAAATCCTAAAAGCAAACCCTGATTTTTCTTTGCAGACTCAGATTCATTGATCATGTGACATTGTCTATCACTGGCAGTGCTATTATAAACAATGACTGACATGAAACGAATCACTCGATCTGATAGGTGCTAGTTGAGTGAGGTGATAATTCACCTTTGTTGGACCCCTGAATTTCCATTGCTTTAGGTGAGATATGTTATACACTTTATCTAAGCAGAAACACAGCCATAGAGGCAATTTGTGGGTTTTGTTGATGTTTTGAAACAGCACTGGCACTTTTCAAGACTTAATCGGAAAAACCGAAAGCTCTTGTTTTAATCAGATGGGAATTCATTTCCCCTCATTGGCACAAAACATAGTTGATGTATCTTTAAATAAAAGTTGGTGATTTCCTTTCACTTCCTATTTCTACTTGTAAATATAGATTCAATCAGATTATTACCATGACAAATTTGAATCTACGCTAATGTCTTCACCTGGCAAATATCCTTTACCAAGAAAACTTGGCTAATATCACTCATTTCACTATCACACCTTGTTCTAACACATGTAGGTTGCATATGGATAAATTCTTGCTCTCAATCATTTTTTAATGAATCTTTCTAGTTTTACTGATAAATAATTGACACGCAACACCATGTAAGTTTAGGGTATATAGCATAATGACTTTATTTATATATATTATGAAATGATTACCAGAAGAAGTTAAATCCATTATCTCATATAGACACACACAAAAAAGAAAAAGAATGTTTTTTTCTTACAATGAGAATTCTTAGGATCTACTCTCTTAATAACTTTCAAATGCACCATGCAGAAGTGTTAACTATGGTTATCACATCATACATTACAACCCCAGTACTTGTTTATTTTATAGTTAGAAGTTTGTACTTTTTGACCACTTTTATCCAACTCATCCAACAGTTTCTTAAGGCATAAAAAATATTAATACACACTTTGGGTCAAATGCAGATATGAATACACATATAGGATGACATTTTGGTTTCATAACCTTTATTCCATCTATAAACCTCAAGACACTGTGGGCAATGAGTTTTAAACAAGTTAAACAATAGTCAAATGTTCATTTGGATACTTTTTTTTTCCTTACAAATCTTCACTAGATTATTTCCTAAAGAGCAGTGGATGAAGACTTTTCCATTCCATTTAGATGTTACCCAGTGAGAATTTCTGTGGCTTGTATGAAACTTAAGACCAGTTCATGCATTGGATCAGACTGACGATGGTCAAAGGCAACAAAAAAGTTGACCAGAAAGTGTGTTTTCCACAGGTGAGCCATGAGAAGGGTGCGTGCATGCATGTGCAGCCTCAGCCACAGTGTTGGCTGTCACGTTGGTGCAGTGCCTGATCCCATAGAGGATGTGACTTGAAAAGCCACAGTAAGTGGCCCAGACCTAAAATGAATCTTTCACCTATTAGTCACAGTCTAAAAAACCCACTCTTTTGGGAATAGTTCACTTAAATTAACCCCTATGATTTTTTTAATAGCCCCTCTTAAAAATGCAAATTTCTCTGGCAGGGATAAAACCTCATGTCACTGACACTTCAGAAAAAGTGAGTTTATCTAACACTGCTTGTCCTGACAGGGGAAACATGGAGGCGGCAGTAGGTCACTAGCTGTCACAGGAGCATAAGTAGACTAGACAATGAAAAGCAGTACAAAAGCTGAAGATAAACTTTGCTAGCTTCACAGTTTTTCCCAAGATGGTCCTATTCAGCTGAATACGTCTCTGAGGAAAGATCACAAACTGCAACTTGTCTCAGCCTATTTTTCTTTCATAAAACTATGTTCCGTCTTGACTTCTGGGCAAGTCTATCCATGATTCTGAAACCCTAGTTTGTCTTAAGTGTACCCCAAGCTTTGGGTCAGAGCAAATGGATGTGAATACCAACTTTGCCACCTGAAGACAGTATGATTTTGAACAAATTCTTCAGCCTTCCCGAACTCCAATTTCCTCAGGGATACTAATATCAACCTCTCTGGGTTGTTGTGAGGATTAAATAAAATGATGCCTATAAAGGGCTTAGCAGAGAGCCTAGAGAAGCTACTGGGAACAGAAGTAGCTACTAGATTTATCAGGGTCATGGATGGAGTGGGGAACAGGACAATGCAAGTGGTCAGGACAGTGGCCGGTAAAATAAAGAAGAGAAAGAGGTTGAACAGACCCTTGAAAGAGGAGCAAAGATGTAAATCAGTCTTATTCATGGTGTTTGTCTTGTCTTAGGATCAATCACGGTACTGAAAATACTCTGCCTGTCTTCCCACATCCAAGAGCATCCCTGAAATTTCTTAATGGCAGACAACATTAAAGAGGCTGACCCCAACATGCCATGCAAGCTAATGGACCAACTGGAACATTCTGCTATTGAAATAACTGTATGTGGTGTTTTCCGCCCCACCCTCTTCTTTTCATCATGGAAATAATTGCTTTGGAATAATCTATCCGCAGTCCCTATCCCTCACATCACTACCACAAGTACCACAAGCCCAAACACCACTTCCAATTACTTTTTAATGTAATTTAACCAAAAAATGAGGACTGAAGTAATTAGAAAACACATAAGAACATCACAACAAAATAAAGGCCTCACACATTTGATTAATAAAAAATTAATTCATCCAAATTATAAGGAATCCAGACATAAAATCATGGTTAATTTATATTTGCGTGGACTTGGAAATCTATGGACAGATTCTGCTTTAAACAAATATGCAATTAGAAATTTCAGTTAAGCCACAGCATGATGAATTTTAATAATGTTCTAATTTATATATCTCTGTGTTTTTTCATGTGGATACAAATGAAAAATATTAATAATTTTCACCAAGATATGTTTTTAAAAAGATGGGTCATTCTAAGAATCAATGTCCTAAGGACAATTTTGAGATAGAAATATTTAAGCAGTAAATTACGTAGATGGCGCAAAAGTGGTGGTGTCTGTTTCTGATGACCATGATGTATAATACCAGACCAACAGCTTGTTGCTGAGGGTGGTCAGAAGCTTAGGGACCCAGGAAGTTTCTATTTCACAGAGAGATTGACATGATAATCATATATAAATTGACACTAATTGAAGTAATGATTATCTTTTCATTTGGTTTTGCAGTAGCTTATTTTCCTTCTTCCTGTCTCTACCTATTTAATTCCATCTTCATACCATGATCACACTAATTTTCCAATAATGCATCTCCAACAAGTTTATTTCCTGTTCAAAAAACTTTGAGTGTCACCTATATAAGATTGCTTCAATCTGCCTGCCTTGTCCCAAATACACAAATACACTCAGCTGTCAAGAGCATTTAAATGACTCATTCTTCTTCATTGGCACCCCACCCCCATTCTAGGATACTCTCTGTAGCTCGTACTTCCACTGAGTAAAGTTGAACGGAAAGACAGTACAAAAAAGTAATTACTAGTGTAGTTCCTGGTGTTAGACACCCTTGAGATCACACAGTGGTTCTACCTGATTATTTTCTTTCCATCCTGGAGACAAAGTTACAAAAAAAGACTTTATCACTTCTTACAAACATAAACTTGGACAAGTGGTAACCTCTGTATCTATGCATTCGAAATAATAACTTCTACTATTTATATGATTGCAGGGAGGATAAGTGAGCTATTTCATGCAAAGCTCTTGGTATAATGCCTGGCACATGGTAAGTTTTCTACTGATGTCAACCTTTGGTAATTCTATTTTTACTCTATTTTTTTAATTTTTTTGATTTTTTTTTATTTTTGAGAGAGAGAGAGAGAGAGAGAGCATGAGTGGGGTTGAGGAAGAGAGAGAGGGAGACACAGAATCTGAAGTAGGCTCTAGGCTCTGAGCTGTCAGCACAGAGCCCGATGAGACCACGAGATCATGACCTGAGCTGGAGTCAGACGCTTAACCAACTGAGCCACCCAGGCGTCCCTTTACTCTAATTATTTATTTTGAAGCCCCCCTCCCCCACCTAAATCTTCACTCACAACAGTTAACTTACTCTTCCTCAAAGTGGTATGTGAACCTGTATCATGAGAGGTAGACAAAGAAGCATGGTTGTCAGATTGAAGAGTTTGAACATTTTATTTTATTGGGAGTAATTGAGTTTTCTGGTAAAAAAGGGCCATAAACAGGGCCATAATCTGTAATGTTTAAAGACAATATTTAAAGCAGTGTATAAGGTATAGGAGAACAAAAAGAGATGAAATGAAGGCACACCAGTTAAGAGGTCAATAGAAAATTGCAGTAAAATATAATTTATATCTATCTGTTTGGCAGTGACAGAAGACATTGAAGAAGGATATAAAATATAGAAGTGAGGCAGAAAGAATAATATAATTCCTATGTTCCAAACTTGAATAAAAACAAAATATCAGAGGATAAGGTGATGGGTGTGTACTTCATTGGGTTAAACTTCAGGAACCTCAGATTATCTATAATGGAGATGTGCAGCCAGCAATTGGAAACAGCATTCTACATCAGAAGAAATAAATCAGTGCCAGAAACAAAATGTCACATGTATATATTGTTTGAAACCATAGAATTGAAAAAAGTTGCTGAAAACACTATAGTGTTCTGCTGAGGTAATCCAAGGCACTAGTTAAGAGGATCCAGTGTCTCAGTCAGAGAGACTGTAAAAACAAGCAGAAAAGCAAAGTGTATGAAGACATGAGAAAAGAGATTTTACAAGAACGTGTGGCAGAAACTTGGACCTCAATGTCTAAACCAGTGTTTCTTCTTTGTGGGCCCACATTTCCTCTCCCTGCCTCACAGTTTAATGTAGCCATTAAACTGGATTCTAGATAATGGAATTTGAGCCAATTGGTATACACAACTTCCACACCTGAGGCATAAAACCTGCCACTTGTGTTTCTCTAGGTTTGCGCAACTGAATGACAAGTCTGAGAGCAATCTAGACAACTTGTTGAAGATGATGAAGTGTTGAAGACAACAGAGCTACTCTCAAACTGGGACCCAGAATGAAAGTGTGGAGCTGATCACACCAGTCCCAGACCCCCACCTGGATGCCCATGGGTCCACAAAAGCCCACTAAATACTTCTATTTAGCTGCACCTGTAGTTGTACGGTTTCTTAGTCACAGCAGTGAACCTTCCATAAGTGATACTGAAAGGCCATTTACAAGTCCTGACTGAAGAAGATGAGGGCTGAGAGGTCTGGAGATTTAAGGTTCTTCAGGAAACAGTTTCAAGAGAGTGAAGAGAAGAAACCTCTGTTTTTGCAAGTTCAAGAGTGATTGGGAAATGTAGAAATGGAAGCAATGAATGCAATTTTGGGGATGGGGAAAGATTCCTGCTAAATAAAAAGTAACAGATGGTACAAAATCCTGAGCAGAACACAGGGTGAGAAAGGCTTTGATAATTGGACGGTTTCAATTTGGGAATCCCTAGTCATCCCATAGATATTTCTGGAGTGGCTACCATGTGTCTGATGTTAGGAATACAGATATATTTGGGGAAAAGAAACACACAAATAATTATAGATTGTTAAGTTCTATGAGTGAAATGATCTGGTAAGTAATTTAAAGAGAACTAAGGGACTGAGGGGAAAATCATCTTTCGATTACCCACCATCCTATATCAACACTGCTGTTACTTTAAATTGATCAATTATGAAGGATGATGAGTGAAGCTGTAATCATTTCAGTGATTTGTCCAAAGTTATAACATTTTGGCCATCCATCCTGATACCTGGCATTATCATTATAGCAAATTTAATTTCAATTAGACCGTGTTTGAACCCATATAGTTTCAGAAGATATAAAATGGTTAAAAATTTGTTTTGCAGTGTGTTCCTTAAGAGCATATCTTGATAGAACCTTGTTGAGATACTATTCCATTGAAACAAGTGGGTACCTTTATTTTAAGAATTTTGTTTTGATAGCATGTGCTAATATTATGTGCATGCACACACATGCATATATAATTTAAACATGAATATATATTAATATTTAATAGTTAATATTGATAACAGCATGTAACAACATTGGTTGGACTGTTATTTGGCATCCTTTATCTCGGTGAAAACTTAAAATGTGCAATAACAATAACTCATACATTGCCCTCAACATATGTGAGTTTTAGAGAAAATTCTTTAGAAAGTCAGTTTTGCAATATATTTTTTACTTCATTTGCTGGAATTATAAGAGATAAATCACAACAAAGACAAAATAAGAAATAGATAATATTCCACATGTGATTGATTTACCTTTTATCTCTAGAAGCACTATTTTTCCTTTATGTGCTGTAAAGCTTTAGTCAAATGGCCAGGAATATAAACTGTTTATGGTTTTTTGGATTGGAATTACAGTTTCTTGACCTATCTTATTCAGGCTAGATCCTTGTCACAGCTTATGAATGAATAGAGAAAACTTCTGAAGATGTTTAGATTCTGATTTTCTTTTACACTGGAGCCTCAGAGAGCTTGAAAAGACATTCCTCTTCCAAACATAACTATGATTTCACAGATTATATTCATTTCCATAAAAGAATAGAGTACATTTCAAAGTAGCACTCTGATTTTCAATGGAATAAAATAATGAGTTATTTTGAGAATATCTCCAATTTTTAATATCATAAACTTTACTTCCTTACCAAGTCTTCCAAAGTAATATATAAAGAATTGAATATGTAAACAACTTCACCTGCTCTTTTCTTTTGCCTATAAGAATCTTCTCCCTGGTTTGAAATAGTTAATTTGAAGAAAATAAATCATGCCATATTTATTTGCTTTTACTATATTTACTATTTTCACTTAAATACAAGTTTCTAAAATGTAATTTACTTTGCTATTTTGTTTGCTATAATTTCAACCTCCTCTAGTATTAATTGTACATATCACAAACTGACAGCTATAAGAACAAATAGACTTACACAAAGATTTTTTTCAAATCTCAGGCCAAAAAAATTGTCTTAATTCTCAATATATGTTGCCTTTTCTACCCTTAAGTATTCTCCTTTTATAAATGTTCCTTAGCTGTGATGACAAAAAATTAATTATGGAGTCATAAATTTGAATTAAATATTATGTTAATATTATACATTATGTTTTTACTAGTAGTACTTTAAATTATGTTGTGCCAATTCTTATTAATCAGACATATATATATATATATATATATATATATATATATGACATGTATGTGTAATGCATATAATATGTAAAACACATAAGATACTAATAGCAGAAACATCAGTAAAACTAAGTAAGTTATGAAGATAGTTTGAAATCCCTCAATCAGCTAAAGATCATGTAAGCTTTCCCTAGGCAAAACTAGAAGCCATTACACATAGAGCTCTAAAAACAGATTCAGAACTATCTTATTATAACCTCTATAATGTCAGAGCCAAGACCGAATTTGAAATGGGGGCTATCACACATGCTGAAATTTCTTTTCATCAAGTTTTCCCCATCCATTGGCCTATCCTCAGTGATGTTGATAAGCTGGAGTTAAAAAGTATTTCATTAACTGCTCAGTGACCGCATATTTAAAAATAAAATATTAGAAGCCTTTGAAATTCATGCCTAGATTGGATGACAACTGTAGTAGACTAGATCACTATTAAGAGAATACTTACTTCACCTATACATTCCACCTCCATACTCCTCTGCTTCTTGCTTCTTGCCTTAGGGATGGGCCATGAGACTTGTTTTAACAACAACAACAGCAACCACAAGTATATTATTATCTATCTATCTATCTATCTATCTATACATACATACACACACACATATATATATACACATATATATTAGCAGGATTAAAATGACCTTGCATGTTTGAGCCTGTACCCTTGCATTTTTGCCATCTCTGTGAAAAGAATATAAGAATATGCCCCAGATGTTTTTTGGTCCCAGAATTTTGAAAGACATTTGAAACAGGTCTAAATCTATTCCATAACCCAATGCCAAGCAGTCAAGCCCAGCCTAGATCTGCTGAACCACGGCCAACCTGAAGACCTATGAGTGAGAAATAAATATTTTATTTTATTTACCATTGAGATTTTGCAGTTGCTTATTCTGTAGCAATATAGCTATTTAATACAAGAACATTTGGAAAAAGGTGAGTGAGTCATAAATTTCAAAGGTGAAGGATGTAGGCAAAAGTTATTACTCCCGATCTTCTAAGATCAGAAATTTTCTTTCAAGTTACCCATTACGAATGTTTTTGTTTCTCACGTGTCACTGCCTCTATGAAGCGGAGTAATGTTACATATGCTATCTCTAATCCTCACAAAAATGCTTCATATGAGATGGTGCGACTTCCATTTTGTACAGGATCAAAAAAGTTAAAGGAGTTGCCCTTGTCCCCACAGGTGACACAACACAGAACAGCTGCCCTGAGTGATCAGAACTCAGGGGAAATGCATGTCAAGAAGTTACAAAGAGAGAGCCAAGTAATTTATGACAATGTGGAGAGAAGAACACTTCTGGATAATAATTGTAAAATAGTGCAGAGTAGGCAAGCATTTGTAATCTGGCACTTATCTTTCGGTCTAAGATGACAAATGAGAATATTTGTTCAAATCACTTTAGTGTTCATCACACAATCATTGTTCATGATATTCTCCAGATGAGATGTTGGTTTCATACAAATGAGAGTCACGCCATGTACAATGAGAAAAAACATATTGCAAAGATACTTAAGGTATAGAGGGCCATAAACACACAAGACAGTTCTAGAATCCCTTATTCTCACAGTGCTACTGTCTCCAATTGTGCATCTCCTTCTATCTGACGTTTTATTCCTTGTTCCCAACAGGCCAATCCATCTTGAATTCTCTAATCAGAATTATGGAAGGATGCAATCTGTTTGCCTCAGTAAATTTCTACTCTTTAAGAGCTCAGGATTATTTATTATTATTTCAGAGGTCAGAACTTTGAGTACAGAATCATTGTACTAGTCTATGTTACAAGTGGGGTCCTAATGGGTTAAGTCAGGTTAATTGATAGTGATCCTAACAGCCTGGGCAGTCTGTCTGAACAGGGTGCTGTGGGCAAGGCAACCAAGAGGTCCTACTGGACACCACAGATATTGACCACCATGTCTACTGCAGGCAGTTACGTCATACTGAAGAGCAGACCATCCTGAGGAAGAGTAGCTGACATTTATTTTCGTGCCCCTGAGTGGGTTTAGGTCTAAGCAGTCTCCTGTAGATTGAGGCACAGTCTATATTTCCAAATACTGAATGGCACAGATCAAATTGGAAGCATCATGTTTTACTCCAATTAATTATAAAGAGCTCATGCCATGTGTAAATCTTTCTCCTACAAATTTGGAATTTCTAAACAAAACAATTGCTGTTCAAATCTGATTTTCAGTAGCTTCCGAACTAAACATGTATTCTGCAGAATCCCTATGTTTTCAAACACTATGCCAAACAAAACACTTTGATGGGCAGGATCACCAGTTTGAGAGGAAAAAGCTCTGTAAAATAATGGTGTCAATGGTTCTACTGCCTGTTCCTTTAAGCTTTCTTCAGATGCTCCGAGATTAATTTGCCGTCAGAGCAACTGACAAGCATTCATTTACCGAATAATGATTTTCTAAATTTATAATTTATCTTGTTATGTGATGTCACTAATTAGGTAAAACTATAATTTATAAGAGTGGAAATTCCTTTCAGCTAATCATTATCATTGGTTTGAGTAGTTGGAAGGGAAGTGAATATTTCTGTACACAATGCATCCAAGAGTTCAGAGACTAGACAAAAACAAAATCCAGGGTCACATATATCCCACCCATCATCATATAAACTGCATTATGAAGGACTTATCTATAAATATAAGGCTCTGAGGAATATTAAGGAAAATATAAATGTGACCTGTATGGGCGTTAGGAGAGACTGAATAAACGTTATGAAATATGCTCTTGGAAGGGAAGATATATAAGACCAAAATAATAAAACAAAGAATGTTGTGAAAAGCCAGTTCAGTAAAGGAATGGAGTGGTATTATATCTAAAAGAGTTTTAATATTTCCATAGCCCATGGTTCATCATTTTCAGTGTGTGCCTTTTAAAACCAGAAGGAAAATGCAGCATGCTAAGAAATCTAATAACCAGCATTATAAAAGTAAATCTCAACCCAGACTATGTAAAGGGTGGCCTTTACATAGTCTGAAAGTTCTGAGTTTCAGCAAAGAAAAAAAAATGTACTAGTTTTCAGAAAGACTAAAATCAAAGGTGCATCCCCAAAGAACATACACTGAGCTTACCCTCCAGTTAAATGGGAGGAAATGATTATATTAGCACAGATGCTGGCTTTCTGATTAAACTGTAAAACTAAAAGATGTTTGAAAGCATTTTAAAGTTTATTCATTTATTTTGAGAGAGAGAGAGAGCAGGGGAGGGGCAGAGAGAGAGGGAGAGAAAGAATCCCAAGCAAGCTCCACAGTGTCAGTACAGAGTCCAATGTAGGGCTTGAACTCAGGAACCATAGGATAATGACCTGAGCTGAAATCCAGAGTCAGACGCTTAACCAACTGAGCCACCCAGGTGTCTCTGAAAGCATTTTAAAGACCACATGAGAAAGTGTGATTGGTAGCTCACAAAAGGATCTTTCTTAGTCATTTATATATAATGATTCCCATTTAAGAGGGTGAAAGACACTACATATTTTCCCCAAATTGCTGGAAAATCATTTTGTTTAAAACTGCTACGTTAAGATTTGTGTATGTGGACATTTCCTAAATAATAAACTCCAAATTCGTGACATTTGTGTCAGTATGCAGGTCAGGGAGAGTGGGAATTATTTAATTCAAACAAAATATTATATTATCAGTTTAATTTTATTCTTCAGGACAGACTCTTGATACTCTTGATGACCTTTCCATTGGAATAATTGGTAATTTTGTTAATCAGTCCTGTTTTATGAGATCTTAATATGCTGCCAAAAAAAAAAAAAAGAAAAGAAAACTGAGCTTTATATTGCAATTCTTACTCTTTTACAGCCACATCCCTTTGAATATGTTTAGTTAGATTATAACACAAATACACATATGTTGAGAGCTATATTATATATCAACATATCAGAGACTTTTCCCAGGTTAAAACCACATGTTTACCATTTATACTCTCAAATTAGTATTCAGAAAATAGTACTTTCCCCAAATGTCTATCATACAAATAAATTGCCCAAGCTGCCCATATTACTAATAATCTGATAGTTTTCTGTTTCCTCCAAGGAGAGAGTTGAACTTCACAGATAAAAGTCACCGCTTGAAGCAACGTTTAATGTTAAAGGTCCATCTGACTAACATTTATGCATATCACTTCTAGATTCTGGGATTATTTCTAAGTCAAACTATGTAGCTTTAGGGAATAAACCAACTACAAGCTGTCTCTGGGTACATGTATTGGCATGTTTTATGAAGGAAACAAAACAATACAGAGCGAGGCAGCATCTATTAAATCAAGTGAGGAAGACGAGATGGCCAGGCAAATAATTATAGTACAATATAATACAGTTTACAGAAGATGGATATAAGGTATTTTGGGCCCAAAGTTGGGCACCCTCAACTCTGCTAAGCTGGGAAGGAGAGATTCTTGGGAAAGCTTTACAAAAAGATGATATTTTAGCTGAGCTGGGAAGAGTAATTGTAGTTGACAAGTAAAGAAGGTAACAAGTAAAGAAGAAGAAATTCTGAGCAAAGACACCAGTCCATGTAAAATACAAAAGCCGAGGGAATAAAAGAATAAGCTTAAGAGGAAAGAGGTTTGACTTTCATTGTAGCCTCATCCACTTATTCTTTCTGCTATCTTGGGCAGCTAGGTAGCCTCTCTTTGTTTTCCTTTTAAAATGGAGAGAATGATTGTATCTCCCTCTTAAAGTTGAGCAAAGATTAAAAGAGACAAACATATATTTTATACATCCCCTGCCATGATTCTCCCTTCCAAGTACTTCTTCCAGTCCCCTTTGAGGTACTGGAGCAGGGAAAGAATAAAAGTAGAAAGCTAGAGGAGAGGTCGGTGTAGCATAGGTACTGTGAAACATGAGCATCAGAATAACAGATATCTGGATGTTTGTGGCCACAGATAGGACTGCCTATGGAAGCCTTCAAGCAGAAAAGAGATGAAATTGGATTTTTTTCTAGAAGTTTAACTTTGCTGGCAGCATGAAAACCAAACACATAAGGGAGGGGAGTGAAAGCAAGGACGCCATTGAAATAATGAGAGACATGAACAAAGGACATGCACATCAGAGTAGACTGAGGACTTAGTGCATGATTGCCTGAGGAAAGACAATAGAAGAGTGAGGTTGACAGGGAGCATGACGAGTCCAGAAACATTGCCAAATGTCTATGTCTAGCAACTCGATAAAATAAGAAACAGATAATATACGAAATAAAGTATAATAAACTACAGACTCTTGTGTGGCTCTAAGTACCAAGGCTATAGAATCCAGAGCTGGAAGTTTTTCCTGGAAGCAAGAGCAGTAAGAGGGATAGCCTTTTAGAAGAAGCTGATCCTGAGGCGAGTTTGATAGGTGAATAAGATGCACATTCGTGATCCGTGAAATGAAGTCATAAGATGGATTCACAGCGTAAATGCGCTAGGCTGGACTGAACGGCTGCACGGTAGAATGTGTCATCAGGTACTCCTTTATGTACTTACTTACAGATTTATTTATGTTGCACTTGATTCTATACAGGACTGGAGACAGCCAGTGGTTCGTACGTAACAAACTGCAGTTTGGAAAGAGTTAAGGATAACCGAAAATACTGTGAGGAAAGGATGCATTTGAAACACAAATTCAAATAATACAGCACAGAAGTACATAGTTTGCCAAGAGTGTGGAAGTTGTTTTGCACTGGTCATTTTCAGCAAAGATACTCGGCAACTGAAAGATAACCAAGCAGAGCTTCAAGTAGGTAGCAAGTCTAGGAATAACAGATTCACTTAGTCGATGAGTTCTATCATACTCAAATTATAATCATCGGTCTAGTCTTTAAAATTACCTGCAGACACATTATTTTCCCAAATGTTATATTTCACATGATGGTGGTCATTAAACCACATTTTGCAGAGTCAAATTATTGCCTTTGCTATTCTTTCAGGTTAAATCTAATATTTTCGTTAACAGAGACTCGATATGGAAATATCACACTCATAAGAAGTTAAATGTTAACTGATCAAATAAACAATCCAGCCAACAACAACGAAACTACTATGCTTTTAGTCTACATCACCAAAACTAGAAATGTGAGCAGCTCAAATCATGTGACACGGTGAACGGTGAACCACCAAAGATACCATACTCTGGCCAAAAAATGTATAAAGGGGACATGGTAGTTAATCTCACATATTTGAAATGGCTTAATCAGAAGCTGGAATTATGTGCTTTATATGACCCCAAAGAGTAAAATATGTTTGTTGTTGGAAGTTATAGGTTGATTTGCTCCAATAAAATATGTCTAAGAATTTTTTAAGAAAGTGGTCTCTATGATGCTGGGGTGGCTCAGTCGGTTGAGCATCCGACTTCGACTCAGGTCATGATCTCACGGTTTGTGAGTTTGAGCCCCTCATCGGGCTCTGTGCTGACAGCTTGGAGCCTGGAGCCTGCTTCAGATTCTGTGTCTCCCTCTCTCTCTGCCCCATCCCTACTCATGCTCTGTGTCTCTGTCTTAAAAATAAATAAAACATTTAAAAAAAATTTAGAGAGTGGTCTCTATGAATGGAATGATTTGTTTCATGTGGCATTCATGTCCACATTTCTGAAAGCTCAAAGAAAGCTGAATGACCCCTTTTCTGAGTGTTGTAGAGGGAATGCATTCCAAACTGATCCAAGGAGCTCTACTACTGGCCAGCAGGAACATCTTAAGATGTGTTATATTCCTTTTGAGCTTCTTTATTCATGGTAAAAATGTAAAAGTACCACATACCCTGCAGGGTCATTATGAGGAATATATTTGATTAAAGAATCAGAATGTGCCCAATGCATAAGGGGCACTTGACAAATGTTAGTTGAATATCAATCTGAAAGATTCCACTGGGTTTGGGTCAGGAATCACTTAGAAGATATCTCAAGGAATGAGCTATTTGCAGATATAGATAGATGATAGATAGATAGATAGATAGATAGATAGATAGATGATATTTTTCAGATAGATAAATCTGCATATGCCTTTTTAATGTAAGTATTTTATATCTTTCATTAAGCTTTATAGTGTTCATATACATGCATATGTTTGCAGATACTTTTTTTTTTTTTTTTTTTTTTTTGCCTAGTCTCAATAGAAACCTAGAGCAGAAATAGGATAGCCTGGTTAAGTGTTAAGTTCACCTGCATTCAGAAACAAGAACTAACAGTTAATTAAATAATGTAGTAGTTTATTTCTCTCTTAGATAAAAGAAATTCCTAGTAGCTCAATTATGGTATGGCAACTCCATGTTCATCAGGGTCCCCATCTCCTTTTCTTTTGCTGCTCTAAGCACTTTTAGCGTACTGTCTCACAGTTCAACATAAGTGCTCATTTTTTCAGGTATAAATGTTCCCTTTTAGGCACTAAGAAGGAAAAAATAAAGGGATCTAAGAACTAGATATTTTGGAAGTTGCACACAATGCTTCCAATTACATCTCGTTGGCCAAAACTTGGTCATTGGCTATATTTATCCTCAAGTGATCCTGAGAAATAAAATATTTTGGCTGGTGGGCAAAATGCCCACTTAAAAATTGAAGTTCTTCTTGGAATAAAGGGGGAATATTGGAATGGCACATCTGCCATAGGTGACTAGACTCAAATATAGACTTTTCTTTAGGAAGTATCTTTGGACTTGTTTCAACCCCTGAATAAATATAGCCTTAAATTCCCAGCATTTTATGTCATAAAGTATGGCCAAAATTATTTTTCCCTGGGAAGCTTTCAAAACAGGAGTGATCAATAATCCAAGAAGACACTAAAAAATGTCTAAAGAGTCTCAATTTAGCTGATGCTCAGAAATATGATTTGTCACCA
Source organism: Puma concolor (assembly GCF_028749965.1). Classification (NCBI taxonomy): domain Eukaryota; kingdom Metazoa; phylum Chordata; class Mammalia; order Carnivora; family Felidae; genus Puma; species Puma concolor. The sequence goes on along the minus strand of NC_141678.1, from coordinate 50,964,835 downwards.
TACCCACCAAGATGAATTAGTCAAACATCATACCCTCCCTTGAAAACCAAATTAATTGACTTGTTACATGAAGTTATTAGACATAAATTATTTTGGGTTTTGAAAACCATCTGTTAATAATAATTCTTTTAGTTTTAGAATAGTAAGTCATTTTCCCTAACAATATTTAATAAATAAGATCAAATATTTACATGCAGTCCATTCCTTTTTTTTCATAAAACCATGTCATTGGTTTACAGAAGATATTTATTTTTATTTATTTGGTTGGAGATAGTTTATTTCAAAATGGCTTCAATAGGAGTCATTAAACTGTAGTGAAGGGAAAAATAATTTCCCTCTGCCCTTTTAATTTCTGAGAACCCTGTAACAAAAGATAGACGGGGAGGGGGGGGGAAACAGAAGTTTATTAACATGTATATCCAAGGTACTCATGGGAAATAATCAGGAAAAAATGAAAATGGCCAGAGCTGTCTTAGAGTTAGCTTTTTTTTTTTTTAATTTTTTTTTTCAACATTTATTTATTTTTGGGACAGAGAGAGAGCATGAACGGGGGAGGGGCAGAGAGAGAGAGGGAGACACAGAATCGGAAACAGGTTCCAGGCTCTGAGCCATCAGCCCAGAGCCCCACGCGGGGCTCGAACTCGCGGACCGTGAGATCGTGACCTGGCTGAAGTCGGACGCTTAACAGACTGCGCCACCCAGGCGCCCCTAGAGTTAGCTTTAAATACCATCTTCAGCAAAACAGAGAAGAGTGTCGGGGAGGCCAACTGTGGAGAGGTAACCAGAAAAAGTATAGTAAAGAGAGTAAGGTTCGTTATGCAGATTTCAAGCCAGTGTCTTCTCCATTGGTAAGAATCTCTTGTGATTTAGTCATCCTTTTCTGCCTGATCCAGAGAGAAAGACATACTTACAAAGGAAAATTTCTTTCATAAATGGAAATTTCCCTACAGGTGAGTAATTTCTAGTCTATTCTCAGAGTTTTTCCTGTAAATTCTTTCTCAAAATAATCAGCTCAAAATGACCCTTATGCCAAAGAAACATTATTTTGAGGGTGACTTGTTCTGCCACCTGTCATTCACATGACCAATGATCTAATAAAAAACATTGTTTTATAAGGCTCAAGGTAGCCGTTTTGTCTACTTAGCTGATATTTCTTCTTCCCTAGTGTGACCCTAGTTTTAAGTTGCAGTGTACCTATATCCATGATTATCAAGAGAAAACAAAAAACAAAAAAACTGTAGTTTCTCTCCTCCAAAAGTAATGATTATATGGCAAAGGAAAACATTTTACTATATCTGTTTTTTAAAAATTAACATTTTCAAGTTAAGGGATTTTTAAATAACTTACAATAATTTAGAAGACATTAGTCATCTAAAAGTTTATTAATGAAGAAGCATCAAGCCTTGATTTTATTCTTTATGTTGTATTCATTTCATGAATTATTTTTAAAGATAAATCTGTACTGTAGTATAAATACTCCTGTCCAGTACATTTTAGGAAATATTTATGAAATATAAAAGTACCGTAATTAAAACTATAAATCTTTTTTTAATGTTTTTAATGTTTATTTATTTTTGAGAGAGAGAGACAGAGTGTGAGCAGGGGAGGGGCAGAGAGAGAGGGAGACAAAGAATCCAAAGCAGGCTCCAGGCTCTGAGCTATCAGCACAGACCTGACCTGAACCGATCATGACCTGAACAGAAGTCTGGTGCTTAACCGACTGAGCCACCCAGGAGCCCCCAAAATGTAAATACTTTTAAGTTCACTGAAACTAATAAGGTAAATCTTGAAAAATAACCATCCCACACAGTGCTAAAAGAAATGAGATATCAAACCATGAAAAGATATGGAAGAATCTTTTTTTTAAATAAATAAAATAAAATTTATTTATTTATTTTGAGAGAGAGAGTGTAACCAAGGGAGGGGCAGAGTTAGAGTGAGAGAGACAGAGAGAGAGAGAGAGAAAGAGAGAGAGAGAGAGAGAGAGGGAGAGAGCATCCCAAGTAGGTTCCATGCTGTCAGCACAGAGCCAGATGCCTAGCTTGAACCCACAAACCATGAGATCATGAACTGAACTGAAAGAGTTGGACACTTAACCAAATGAGCCACCCAAATGCACACCCTTTTTTTAAATTAAAGTTTATCGATTTATTTTGAAAGAGAGTACAAGCAGGGCAGGTGCAGAGAGAGAGAGAGAGAGAGAGAGAGAGAAGAAAAGACAAGGAGGAATCTTAAATGTATATTACTAAGTGAAAGAAGCCAGTCTGAAAAGGCTATATTTTTTATAAGGATAACATAGGACATTCTGGAAAAGGCAAAACTATGGAAAGAGTAAAAAGATCAGTGGTTGCAGGGATTGAGGGCAGAGGGAAAAGAGTAGGGACAGTAAAGAGTATTTTTAGGGCAGTAAAAATACTATAAAAGTGGATGCATGTTGTTATATATTTGTCTAACTCCACAGAATATACAACAGCAAGAGTGAACTCTAATGTAAACTCTAGACTTTGGGTGATAAGGATGTGTCAGTACAGGTTCAGCAATGGTAACATATGTACCACTCTGGTGCCAGAAGTTGATAATAAGGCAGGCTATGCATGTGTGAGGGCAGGGTGTATATGGAAAATCTCTGAATCTTCTCCTCAATTTTGCCAAAAAAAATAATAACTAAGCCTTAATTTTTAAAAAGTCCACATTGATACACAGTAATTTTCAATTTTCTATCCAATTCTCTCCTTTATTTCATATATATTTCAATTTATTTGGAATAGAAATTTTCAGAGTGTAACAAGATAACTTTAGAGAAGCTAGAAACATTCATTATCTGAGATATGAAAATGTCTCAGAACAAAAATACATTTTAAAAGAAGCTTTAGAAACATGCTTAACATAAATGGATGTTAAATCTGCATTGAACTCAGTGTTATTAGCAAATGATAAACCTCTAAAATTAACTATATTGTCATCTGCTTAAAATGTGGAACTTCTAAGCTCTCGAAGTTTCCATTCTTTGACTTTAATGTAATACAGTGAGAAGTTCATTATAATGTAATGTTCAAACCATTACTGAGATACAAAAATTATCCCCAAGTTAAAAAATGCAGTTTGCTGTTAAGCTGACATTACAGTTTATAAACAATTTCAGATGGGAGTTCTTGAAGTTTTTAATGGCATCCATCTTCAACACAGCTCCTATTTATCTCACTGAAAGTGTATTACATTTCAAAATCTAAAATTAACCAATTGAAAACATTTACAATTAACAACATAAATACACTGCCTTAAACAGAAGCTCATTATCTCTCAGGAAGACTTCAATAACAATCCTAATGGATTTCCTACCTCAAACTCCTTGCAATGCACAACAAAAAGTACACTAACAGGACAAAAATTTGCAATAATATAAGGTAATTTCTCTTTGAATATGCCAAATTAGCCAAGACAATTTTTTGTGTCCACTGTTATTATTTTTTTTTCTGTATGCATCTTTATTCACTATATGGAAATTCTAAGTGGAGAAAATAACAATCACCATTATTTATTGGGCACCTACCAAATTCTGCTTTCTGTTTTCATCACTTTGCTGCATTATCTCTTCTCATTCTTACGTTACTATAAGAAAGCCATTGCTCTTCTGAAACAGAATTCTACAGAAGTTGTTAAACTGCCCTGAACTTTCTTTGTTAATAATTAATGGCTGACTGCGATTTAGAGCCAAATATGTGATTCCAAATGTGTTTTCTTAACCATTATACTGTACTGCTTTGCAGACATTCCTGAAAAATATAAATATTAAAAACCAATCGTTTTAATATATTTGTATATTTTGCTTTATAACAAAAGTCTCTTGTTTTACTCTTTTTTTTAAAAAAAAAAAAGTTTATTTATTTGTTTTGAGAGTGAGAGAGAGAGTGCGAGCAGGGAAGGGGTAGAGAGAGGAAGAGAGAAAGAATCCCAAGCAGGCTGCATGCTGCCAGCGCATAGCCTGATGTGGGGCTCAAACCCATGAACCATGAGATCATGACCTGAGCTGAAACCAAGAGTTGGATGCTTAACTGACTGAACCATCCAGGGGCCCCAAGATTCTTTTGTTTTTAGTTATATATTTAATATTTCTAACCATTAGAGACGTGTAAGATGTAAGTTAAATGGAAATAAATTCCAACTTGTTTCCCTTGACATGACTAAGTTTCACATGGTTAGGAGATGATGGATGCTTTCAGAAGATAAAAAGCTCTTGAAAATATATGAAACAATGGGGCGCCTGGGTGGCGCAGTCGGTTAAGCGGCCGGCTTCAGCCAGGTCACGATCTCGCGGTCCGTGAGTTCGAGCCCCGCGTCGGGCTCTGGGCTGATGGCTCAGAGCCTGGAGCCTGTTTCTGATTCTGTGTCTCCCTCTCTCTCTGCCCCTCCCCCGTTCATGCTCTGTCTCTCTCTGTCCCAAAAATAAATAAACGTTGAAAAAAAAAAATTAAAAAAAAAAAATTTTAAAAAAAAAAAAAAAGAAAATATATGAAACAAAAAGAAGAAAGTATGTGAAACAAATTAAGATGAGATACATCTTGTGCTAATAACCTGAATTGTTCTCATTGCAACATAGCTTCTTCCGACATATACATTGTGCACCAACCCTATACCAGAGAATATCATACCATGTGTTGTTCTTCAAATATTGGAATATTATAAAAATTGCTTAGATTTTATACATTTATCACTTCTAATGGAGAAAGAAGTGACTTTAGGATCCCAGGGGGCCTCACCAAACATTTGTGTTTCTCGTGACCCTCTCTTGTTTAAGCTTAAGACAAGTGGTTGTGTTTCTTTGATGTAACTTGAAATGCCTTTCTCATCTATTTTTATTAACTTGGAAAGAAATCGGATGAAAACGATTCTGTGCTTTGCTTTATTTTACCACCCTTCACTAAGCAATCTGTTGATAGCATTTTAAACACGATTTAGGAAGAAGTTATATTAGATATAACTAACAAAAGGGGCAAGGGTAAACTAAAACACAGCTAAGATCCCATTTCTGCCTTTTTAGCCATGTGAAAGCAGCAGTTTTACTTTCCCCATTGACCGTTTTCCTGGGAAAAGCAGGCTTGGGTTCCTATTGGTCTGCTGGTAGAGTAATTGAGGAAAGCAAAGAGAAGAATAAGACAAATATTTTAATAACTGAATTGCAGGGTAGGATATGGTAAGCATCATAAGGTACATATTTACTAACTGCATATGGAGGTTCAGCTGAGACAGAGACCACAATTTCATATTTTTGTCATGCATAAATGATATTTCAGATTAGTCTTAAAGAAAGAGATCAAGATTGAGGTAGAAGAGAAGCAGATAAACATAAAAAGTACAACTTAACTTATGGATGTTTGGAAAATCTTAGCTAGTCCTCTTGTGTCTGTGCTCAAGGAATACTCTGAAGGCTAATATGAGATAAAACTGGAAGTCTTCACATTTTTTGAGTGATGTAGTTGGACCTAAATTTTAGAAAGATTAATGTCAGCAATATGGAAATTGAACTGAGAAAGGGAGGGATGGGGAGGAGAAATGTCAGCCAAGAGGAATGATCCAAGTCAAGGAAAGAAATAAGGAAAATCTGAATTAGGATTGGATCAGTGGGACTCTAAGGAGTAGAGGACAGAATTGACGAAATCTGCCATAAAGTACAAAAAATGGAAAACATTTTTGAATAAAAAATAGAAGATCAGCCTAGGGTTCAAATGTTCAGAAAATATAAGTTACAGAAAGTCAAAATGGACCGGAGCAAATTGGCCCAGAAATAATTCGTGAAATCTACTCAAGCTGAAGAAGGTGGAATCTCAGAATGAAAGTCTCCACCAAGAAGGCAACAAAATGAAGGAAAAGAGACTCACAATTAGGTGATGGGTATAACTTGATTTTATCTAGAATAAAATAAACATCTTAATGGCCTTAAAAAGGTAAAGATGGGTTTTTGGTTCCTGCGATACCAGCATAGGCCTCAGGATATTGGAAGAGTTTAAGCCAAAACATGGATATCAGACCAAATTATACAACTTGTATCAACAATATGAATGACAAAATTAAGAAAGAAGAATAGAAGAGATCCCTATATGCCCTGTCTTCTCAATTTGGTCAAGTGGTAGGTATCATAGCTTTAAAGATCTGAAGATGAGGGGGCGAGGCTTTGTTATTTTTAAGGAACAAGCTCACCCACAAATGCCTTGAGACAGTTACAAGGATTTCCACTTTACAGTAAAACAATGCAAGGGGCTCAGTCGGTTAAGCGTCTGACTTTGGCTCAGGTCATGATTTCGTGGTTCATGAGTTCAAGCCCTGCATGGAGCTGTCTGCTGTCAGCATAGAGCCTGCTTTGGATCCTCTGTCCCCTTCTCTCTCTGCCCCTACCCTGCTCATGCTCTCTCTCTCAAAAACAAATAAACATTAAAACAAACAAACAAGGAGAATCCAGTATGCAAAAACAGATTCTGATATAATATCTAAAATGTGTGGCACTTTTGCTGACAAAGAAGGAAAAGGAAAAAGCAAAAACCGTGGACCAGAAAACAAAAAGCCTGGTCAGGGAACACCAAATGCAGCAAATACCCAAGGAAATTCAAAATCAAATCCTCAGGTGCCTGATTACCTTCCAAACTGTATTTTATTCCTTACTAATCTGCCAAAGGAGACTAATGAGATAATGTTACCCATGCTGTTTAATCAGTTTCCTAGTTTCAAGAAAGAATGTTTGGTACCTGGGAGGCATGACATGGCTTTTGTTGAATTTGCAAACGATGAACAGGCTTGAGCTGTCAGGGATGCTTTACAGGGATTTAAAATCACACCGTCCCATGCCATGAAGATCACTTATGCCAAGAAATAACATATGTTGATAGTTGTCTTTAAAGGATTTGGTGTTATTTATAGTGTTTGTTTTGATAACATTTGGTCAGACCACTTTGACAGTTGGGGGTGAGGGGGAGTGAAAGTTAAATTTTGTGAATGATTCCAAAAAATACCTAGTCTTTGTTTTGCATCAATGAACTATGAAATATACAGGCCTGAATTTTGTATAATAAACTTTTATTTGTATTCAAAAGAAAGAAAGAAAGAAAGAAAGAAAGAAAGAAAGAAAGAAAGAAAGAAAGAAGAAAGAAGGAAATGAAGAAGGAAGGAAGGAAGAAGGAAGGAAGGAAGGAAAACAAGTAACCAATAAAGGATCAGGATACAAAACATCCAGAGGCTTTATGTCCAAATCACTGTAACTTTTCTTTCTTTATTTTTTAAACTTTTAAAAATGTTTGTTTGTTTGTTTATTTTTGAGAGAGACAGAGTGCGAGCAGGGAAGGGGCAGACAAAGAGGGAGACAGACTATGAAGAAGGCTCCAGGCTCCGAGCTGCCAGCACAGAGCCTAACGCGGGGCTCAAACATACGAATCGCAAGATCATGACCTGAGCTGAAGTTAGACAGTTGGCCAACTGAGCCACCCAGGCACTCCTAGCAAAGCCTTTAAAATTGTATGGGAGAATGATCTCAAATTATAATTTTCCATACAGACTGCTAGTCAACTGTGAAGGATGAATAATGGCATTTTCTGATATGTAAAGACTTCAAAAAATCTCCCATTGATCCATTAACAGCAAAGAGTAACTGGAAGATATATTACAGTTAAAATAATTAATTTACTAAAGTTAAAGTAATTAATTTACTACAGTTAAAATAGTTAAACTAAGACACAGACAACACAGAAAGTACGGAATCCAATATAGGAAAGAGATACACAAAGGAAACTAACAGGAACATGGTGAAGGCAAATCCTAAAACAAAAGTTGCAAAACAGGTCTAGAGGACAATCCATACAGACAGGAGTTGGAGGACAGTGACTTCCAAGAGGGATACTGCCAAGAAGTTAATGTTCATGATAGAGCAACTGAAGTATTTCGATGTATTTTCTGGGTCATCCGTAAGGTCAAAGAAGCTGGTGATTAATAAATTATACAGGAAACAGAGAAAATAGAAAACCAAGGCAGTCATTAATTCCAGGACAAATAAAACATTGCCTAAGAAAAGTCATTGTAATCACACTACAATACTTCTCTTAGCTCTGAATAATATTTGCATTGTCATAAATTCATGAACATTAAAAATTAATTCAACCAAAAAGAGTGATATAAACTACATTAGGAACATCAGGGAAGAGAAAGTATTTACCTCAAAGAGAAGCAAATATATGTCTTCCATAATAGAGAGTTATTAAATAATATCTAAAACAGAAGGACCAAGAAATGATAATTTAAAAATGAGATTCATAAAGGCACAGTGTAGGGAATATGGTACTGTAATAACATAGTATGGTGACAGGTGGCATCTACATTTGTGGTGAGCACACATAACATATAGAGATGTTGGATCACTATGTTGAACACCTGAAACCAATGTTAACATTGTGTGTCAACTACACTCAAAGAAAACATTTTTAAATGTGATTTATAATATGGAGGCAACCAGCAGAAGTAACAGCTCTAAAGGTTAAATGTACAGCCTCAATGATGAAAAGAGGGCAATAGAAAATACTAGGCTTTTGCTGTAAGCAGAGTACAACTATTTGACTTTCAAAATTATTTACATATATAACTTTGTTTAAAGAAATAATTAAATATAGAAAAGATTCTTCATGTTTCCAAGAAGAAGATAAATAGGACTGGTAGAAGAAAAGCTAAAATCTGCAATGGATTAAGAAAACAAATTGTGACTTAACATTTGTATACAATCAAGCATTGATGCTGTTTAAGTAAACATCAGATATTTTCAAACACTCGAACCTGCAGGGAATTCACCACATATAAGGTCATCTTTCAAAAATATTAATTAAGTAATTAAATGATTTTAACATAAAATGGAGCCAATCAAAAGCTCAAAGTAATGGGACAAAATGCAGGGATGATGTTTACAGAACAGAATACAATGTTATAAAATTTGACAATTAACATATATTAGATCCTTTTCTTAAATTGAGATTTTTGGAAAGAGGTGGTGGAAAATGTGTGAATATGGTAAAGGTCCAGGCACGTGGGTGGCTCAGTCACTTAAACATCTGACTCTTGATTTCTGACTCTCAGGATTCCTGAGTTCGAGCCCATGAGGGCTCCTGGCTCCACACGGAGAGTGCCAGGCTGAAAGTACAAAGGCTGTGTGGGATTCTCTCTCTTTCTGCCTCTCCCCCACTGGCACTTTCTCTGTCTCTCTCTCTCAAAAGTAAATAAATAAATAAATAAATAAATAAATAAATAAATAAAATTTTTTTGAGTGATAAATGTGTTTCAACACCTGTCTAAAACTGAAATGTGTGTTTCAGGAAATAAAACACAATGATTTCAACCTTTTAGTCTTTCTCATGTCTTTTTTTCTATAAAGTTAGAGGTATCTATAGAAAATATTTATTGAATTGTTTGCAATTTCTTTAGTTTCTTCTTTTTATAGTGTCTTCAGTTTTTAATAAAGTAAAATAAGGTGAATAATCTTAAATTAGCCTTCATAGCACAATCCTGTTTAGTAGCATTTTGCTTCCCTATCAGATGATGATCTTTCCATGTGCACCTATAAAAAGAACAATATCTGAATGTAACTTAATAATAACCAGGGTTATATGGAGAGTATTTGTTTTTCTTTGTATTCTATTTGAATTCTTTATAATGAGGCTGAATTACAGAAGTCTAAACCAATAATTTTTTTTCTCAAAGGGAAAGAAGAGGCAAACCATAAACATCCATTAATGTCAGTGAGGAGAACCCAGTCCAAGTTTTCTGTTACGTAGGCTGGCAGAAGTTTTTCCCAATATCTGGAATCCATGACTATATTCTGTGGTTATTGTAAGCAAGGCCCCCTCAGGTGTTTATCTTAAATTTTATCACTCTGTCCTCCCTCTGCTTACTCTATATGACAGGGGACTCTGCTGGAGTCTGTGAAGACATCGTGTCCCTCTCTGTACCCTTGAACTCCCATCTTCTCAAGATATTTTAAACTCTTTTTTTCCCTTCCTTGATACATGGTTTATTCTATCAGACTCAATCTGACTGAGAGCCCAAATGTTCAGGCACTTTCATTTTATCCACTTCTACTACAGTCTCCAGTTTTCAGTCAGAAAGCTCAATGTGCCTCTCCCAATCCACTGCATCTTTGCCCTTGTCCTTTGTGCATTGCTGTCTTCCACCTGGCTTCTCACTCTTGTCAGATTGATCTGGAGGTCACCTTCTGGTAGTGTCCTAACGGGTCTTCTGCTCTGACAAGCAGGTTGATCTAATTCCTCACACACACCACAGATTAGATTCTGGCATCCATCCTGTTTCTGTGCCCTGGTGAAGCTCGATGGCTCCTCCACCCTTCCTCACTAACTCCGTCTGGTGCAGGGCACTGAGGGCAATTCCTGACGAGCCTTTGTGCCAAATAAAAAATTTCGTTAAACTTATTCAAAAGGGTATTTTTCAAGTTAATAACCAAAGGCAAAAGCAGTAGCCAAGAAAAGAAACTAAAGTAGGGTACCAGATGTAAAGACATTAAACCAGCGGAGTGAAAAGACAGAAATAAGTGGAGAGGTCACCAATGAGGAAGATGGTGTAACAGTAGAATGAAAAATAATTTCTACAGAGCTTACTAATCTAGGTGGTTAAGAACATAAACTGGAGGATTGTCTCAAGCCTTAAATGGGTTAAATCTATACTTGTAGGAATGTAGAATATTTCACACATTTAGGACTCACTGTGTGAACCAGCTAAAATATGTCTTCCTCAGCTCTGGGTCTTGCTTGAAATGCTGGAATCCTTATACATAACCAAGTCTGATGTCTGGTATAACTGCTACAATGCACAAAATATCTGTTCTAGAAAGAAGTATATTGGAATAAGCATGGTGTTTAGCCTTCAGTCTCTGTTCCACTGGATCAGACCTGAGTCCCTGTACCATCCAAGATGGGGCAGTGGAGGATCTGATTCCAGCTTGTGTATTTGCTTTGTTCTTTTAAGATACAAGCACAAGACAGATGGAGAGGCCCCTCAGCTACTGGGGAGTCCTTGTACCAATTCATCTCCCAACACACTGAGAATCTCCCAACCTCTACACAGTTTCTATCCCTGAAGAAGGGGAAGAGCTTATGGATCCCTACTTTCCCTACTTTGTCACTTTGTCATGTACAATTAATAAAGTATACTGTGCCCAGCCAAAAAAAAAAAAAAAAAAAAAAAAAAAAAAAAAAAAAAAAGGATACACCATGCACCATGTACCCATTTAGGGAATCCCTGTCTGGAGAAGCACAGTATTCCTCTCTGTTTTATTCTTTAGATGGATCCATGTAAGTGGGGCTGTTCTAAATATCAGCATACACACCTCTCATAGACTCTTTGGTTTGCTCCTAATTGGTTCCTGACGCTGAAAGCAGCACATTCAAGTCTTTTCTCTAATAGGAAGAGAGTTTTTCAATGTGTATGATATGGTAAGCTATAGTCAAGAAAGCAGGTGGGACTTCCCTCCTCAGGCTGATAGTTGTTTTGTCTTCCCTTGGCAGCTATCCCAACTCTATCTCACAGATGCCACAAATAACAACACGTTGCCATCTAGCTCTGAATACACCTGCATTCCTCTACAGCAAATGCCTCACAAGAATTGCTTGCATAGACAATCTGCATTTTCTCATCTCCCATTCTTTCTCTCTTTTTTTAAATATGAAATTTATTGTCAAATTGGTTACCATACAACACCCAGTACTCATCCCAGCAGGTGCCCTCCCCCATGCCCATCACCCACTTTCTCCTCCCTCCCACCCCCCCCATCAATCCTCAGTTTGTTCTCAGTTCTTAAGTTTCTTATGGTTTGCCTCCCTCCCTCTCTAACTTTTTTCCCCTTCCCCCCCTCCCCCATGGTCTTCTGTCGGGATAGAAGGAACATACTTAAACATCATAAAAGCCATTTATGAAAAACCCACAGCTAATATCATCCTCAATGGGGAAAAACTGAGAGCTTTCCCCCTGATACAAGGAACACAACAGGGATGTCCACTCTCTCATTCTTTCTTGAATCTCATCTAATCAGGCTGTCTCCAGAATTCCACAGATCACTTTAATGGAGGCTGCCAACACTTTCATATTAATAAATACAATAGTTAATGAGACTATTAAGATATATTTTGAGACATCGAGAGGGTTACTTTTACATGAAATTCAATGTGAATAGTGCCCTCAGAATGCTTACAAAACAGTGACCCTGGTATAATTTTCTAAGGCTTAATTAAAAAAATTTTTTTTAAGTTTATTTACTTATTTTGAGAGAGACAGAGACAGTACAAGTGTGTGGGGGGGGGGGGGCGGGGGTGGCAGAGAGAAAGGAGAGAGAGAGAATTCCAAGCAGGCTCTGTGCTACCAGTGCAGAGCTTGACATGGGATTCGAACTCACAAAACCATGAGAGCATGACCTGAGCAGAAACCAAGAGTTGGATGCTTAACCAACTGAGCCAGCCAGGTGCCCCCTAGGACTTAATTTTTAAAGTCAATATTAATCCATTAAGTTGCATCAATGTTGTTGCACATGGCTAGGTGTATTTATTTCACTGTTGAATAATATTTGGTTGTCTGAATATACTTCGTTATTCATTCTTTTTTTCCTTCATTTTCTCTTGTTTTTTTGTATTAAAGATGTCTCTAACTTTTTAGTAAAATATTCTTGTACATGACTTCTGGTATATATATGCAATGTTTTCTCTTGAGTCATTTGGTATGGGGATGTTCATCTTTACAAGATAAGGGCAAAATATTTTCCAAAATTATTATATATAGCAATTTATAAGAAGTATTTTTTAATCCACATCTTCAACATGTTGCAGCATCAGACTAATATTTTTTTTGCAAATTGAATGGGTATGAAATAATATTTATTTATAATCTTGATTTGCATTTCTCTGATCATAAAAGAGGTAGAACATCGCTCCACATGTTTACTGGCCAAATTCAATTTACCTTCTGCGAAATGCATGTTCACATATTTTGCCCACTTTCCTAGTAAGCTTGATATTTCCATTAACTTAAAGATTTTATTTATGTTCCTGACATAAGGTTTTGTCAATCATGTAAGTCATAAGTATATTATCTCAGCTTGTAAATTATATTTTTAATTTCTTTATGTGTTATGATAAATTATCTAAAATGTAGAAATCAGGCAAAAATATGGGCAGCATAACCTTCCAATATCATTCAGGGGCAAAGACCACTCAATAGCTATGTAGGAGAATATATACTTAGCTAAACCCACTATGTATGATTATTTGAAGGTTTGGGATTGACAAGTTTCATGTTAACCTTCATATGTTGCTCTTGGACAGAAAAGATAATTTCAACTCACTGAAACAGATAACTCCTAAAACTATAGGACAAATCAAGATTGTTCTATTCATGCTAGGCATTAGCCAGCTTTGTATCTCATTCTGCAAATTTATCCTAATATGTCTTTATTAAATTACATATTGGATTAGATTTAACCATAGAAGCTGAACCAGTAAAACACATATATCATATATATAAATATATAAACATATATACCGTTATATATATAAACATATATACAATTACATATATACAGTATATATATATATATATATATATATATATATATACACACACACACACACACACACACAGTTTTTATATACAGTTATATATATTGGGGTGCCTGGGTGGTTCAGTTGGTTAAGCATCTGATTCTTGATTTTGGCTTAGGTCATGATCTCTCAGTTTGTAGGATTTAGCCTTGCATTGGGCTCTGCCCTGACAGCACAGAGCCTGCTTGGGATTCTCCCCCACCCCCTCTCTCTGCCCCTCCTTTGCACACTCTCTCTTTCTCTCTCTCTCAAATTAAATAAATAAATAAGTAAACGTTATATACAGTTACATATACAGTTATGTAGAGTTTATATACATACATATATCATATATATATGCATAAACACACATATTTACACATACCCATATACACAAACATGTATCTATGTTTTCAAAATACCCTTTCAATTGACTTTAACGTTATAATGCTTCTGTCATTATTTAATAAGTTAAACAGAATGTTTAAATGTGCTCATTTACATGAAATCTATGATTTTAAAAATTGCACTCATGATTTCTGGAACTTCTACTAAACTAAGTAGTTTGACCAGATGCAGCTCAGCAAACTTCTTGCCAAAGAAGTGCACATATGCCAAGACCAGGTAGGTGTTTTCTTGCCTTGCATGGTGAACTCCAAGCTGCAAAGGAATTTTAGCTTTATCTTTTTATTTTTGTTTTTATTTTATTGTAAATGTTATTTTGGGGGTGCCTGGGTGGCTCAGTCAGTTAAGCATCAGACTTTGGCTCAGGTCATGATCTCACAGTTTGTGGATTCAAGCCCCAAGTCGGGCTCTGTGCTGACAGCTCAGAGCCTGGAGCCTGCTTCAGATTCTGTGTCTCCCTCCCTCTCTGCCCTTCCCCACTCACACTCTGTGTCTTTATCTCTCTCTCTCAAAAATAAATAAACATTTAAAAAGTTTTTAATGTTATTTTGTGTTTTATTTGCTTTTGGCACAAACAATAATAATTGAGGATTTGGTTTTCTCCTTAAGTATTTTGTAGAATACACTAATGATGGCATCTGGACCTGGAATTTACTTTTTAGGTAAGTTTTCAATTATAAATTCAGTTTTAATAGATGGTTGTTCATGTAACCTATTTCTTCCAGAGAGAGAATTCTTACCTGTGTAATGAGATTTGTTCATTTTATAAAAGTTTTCAATTTACTGGCATAAAGTTGTCAATTATATGCCCTTTATTATCTTTCAATTTTTTTTAAATTCACCAATTCTTTTGTTTACAAGAGCCAAAGCATATTTTATGCAGTACTCTCTGGAAAGCTAAGGTAATAAATTTTGCTACTATTTATGCATTGAAAAGACCACTAAGCATAGTTAGAAGGAAGACCTCCCTAATTCAATAAAAAAAGATTTCCTTCTTTTGAGAGAAATACTATTTTTTAATATCAGTTACATATGAATGAGTTGCAGTATTTAATTCTTCACATATAGTCAATAGTTTTTAAATTTGTATGAGAAATTAAATGCTGAGCCTATTCTCAGCCACATCCCTCTCCATTCCCTCATTAGCATCTGTCCCAATATCAGTGAAGACATCTTGCCACTCTGTAGAGGAAGCTAGTGTTTAAAATTATTCATGTTTCATTAAAACATAGCTCCTACTCACTACCCAGCTGTTTCTTTGGTGCCCAACTAATTAGTCAATGATTGATTCTTCCAACAGGACTTTCAAAAGAATTGTCAAGGGTAAGACGACTCTTAGTACAGCCCATACCGGTCACCCTGATTTCTCTGACATCCTATGGACACAGGTGAAAAAACTCCTGCAGAAACTCACTTCCTAGGATTGCCATGTGTCCCCATGTTCCCACAAATCCACTTAAGACAATTTCTGTATACCAAATAACCATAGGGAAGAAGGGGGAGCTATTAAATGGACTGCCTGGCTAGGCTGATAAAGCTTCCTATTCCACATTGCACTCCAAGTTTGAATAGATGTTGAGAAAGCCCCTCTGGTGCTTCCCTTATCTATTCTTCAATGTTCATCTTTTATGTAGACCAGAGTTTCTGACCTGTATAATCTTCCTTCTCTCTGATGAACTTTTGACATTGTTCACAATGTAGGTCTAGTGGCAATAAGTTTCCTTGAATTTTGTTTTCTGAGGAAAGTCTTTATTTCTCTTTCACTTTTGAAGGATAATGTAACAGGATATAGAATTTTATATTGGTGGGTTTTTTTTCTCTCAACACTGAATATTTCCTTCCATTAGTTTCCAATGAAAGCTTCCAATAATTCTTCCCCACTCCATATGTGCATGAGACACCTGATATCAAGTGGGGCAGGAGTTTAGCTTTCCTTTGCCTCTGGGCTGTCGCCAAAACTTGTTCTAGAAAATAGAACGCAATGAGAGTGATGTCTGGGGACATCTAAGCCTAGGCCTTAAGGAAACAGGGAACCTTTGGGGTGCCTGGGTGGCTCAGTTGGTTGAGCGTCCGACTTTGGCTCAGGTTATGACCTTGTGGCCTGTGAGTTCAAGCCCCGTGTCAGGCTCTGTGCTGACAGCTCAGAGCCTGGAGTCTGCTTCTGATTCTCCCTCTCTCTCTGCCCCTCCCCTGCTCATGCTCTGTCTGTCAAAAATAAAAATACATATTTAAAAAAATTTTTAAAAAAAGGAAACAGGGAGCTTTCATTTTCTGCTTTTTGGAACCAAATCAGTAACTGTAAGAAACTAAAGTTATGGGTGTGGGGGAGGGGGGAATAAAAGGAGAAGGAGAACCAAAGTGTTCCTATGGATAGATTCCAGAGAATACCCAGCACCAACTGCAAATCATGTGAAGAGTCATCTTTGACCTACCTCAGTAGATTCCCCGCATGACTTGGAGCAGAAAAATCATCTGAGCTCAAACCACACAATCAGAAGAAATAAGAAAAGGCTTGCTGTTTTAAGCCATCTGAGTGGTTAGAATTGCTATGTAACAGTAGAAAACTAAAATATAGGCTAATTTAATATATGACTTTAAATTTTCTTATCATCAGGATGGCTTCAAATAGAAATTCTAAAAATTCTGCTTCCCCTCACCCACACAAAAAGTTAAGTTAAACCTAAAAAGCTGTCTTGAGATAATTTTTTAAAGAGGATCCATGGGAAATTCTTTGTGAATAGGCTAATATTTGTTATAGTTTTCTGTGCATTGCCAGGACTGTAGGACATAACATGAAAGAAAAAAACAGAGAAAAAGTCCATGAGGTAAGATTAAAACTCTTGGCTGCAGTGAAAGAAGTTTTATTGCCTGGGAAAGTACATAAAATATTTACATGGGTATAGTAACAAAATATACTTAGGGTTTGGTTTCTTTTCTAGTACGATCATAATTCTTATCAGTAAGATGAATCAAAGTTATATACCAAAATTCACAAGTATTTAATCTATGTTAGTCACAGAAAAATAAGAGAAAAGTCTAAAAAAATAGAATGGCCTGAGGTTTGGGGAAAATATACAAATAAATTCTTATTCAAAACTTTAGTTACTTATTGTATTTACAATTGTAACTGTATTAGAAGAACATGAGCAAGAAGAAGTCATGCATTATGGAGCACAGAACATTTTGGAAAACAGGAAATTATAAAACAGAGCAATATTAATAATTAGAACTTAAAACATCAGTCTAATTCTGATATTTTGTGGATGACAATATAAAATTAAATGACTTTGAAAAATTGATTTTTGACAGATTCAATATTAAATTTAGAAGCCCAGGGGTACCTGGGTAGCTAGTCAGTTTAAGCATATGACTTTTGATCTCAGCTCAGGTCACAATGTCAAGGTTTGTGAGTTCAAGTCCCACATCAGACTCTGCCCTAAGCGCGTGGGATCTCTCTCTCTCTCTCTCTCTCTGCCCCTCACCTGCTTGTGTTTTCTCTCTCAAAAATAAATAAATACATACATACATACATACATACATACATACATACATAAGCTTAAAAAAAGAATTCCTATAAATTGAGAAGCCCATAAAAAGGAAACAGGGTCAAACATGCCATAGCACCATCTGCTTTAGACTTTCTGTAGACATTGCATTTGCTTATTTGAACAATCCTGTCAATCTCATATGAAAGTCATTTCCAACATTGACTGGCAGCATGTGGACATGAAACACCTCAGTCTAAAGCCTTTTGACTCATAGTTCTGATGGAGAGGTAAGTGAAGGTACCAAAGCAGTAAATTATCATTGAGCGAGAGGGGATATGACTCTAAACAAGAAAAGCATATTCATAGAGAGCATAGTGAAGTGTTTTATGACATAAATGAGATATGCTGGAAAAAACAAACAGCATGCCCATCCATTTGGACAGGATTACATTTAGAGACAATTTTCAGAGCTTGTGAGAAATATTGGCAGCGCTGTACAAAGAGCCTTCAAACCACTATTCAGCCTCTGTTTAGTTCTGCTAGTCAAAAAATTTTAAATTCACGTGCTCTTTGACCTACATATTGGATTTCAAAGAGTTTATATATAGGAATACACAAACAAACATTTTTCAGGGTGTCTGTATTAGGATGTTTATTGCAACACTCTTTGTAGTGACATAAAAATGAAAGAACAAAACATTCATCAGTAAGGGGCTTTAAAATAAATGATGAGGGGCGCCTGGGTGGCGCAGTCGGTTAAGCGTCCGACTTCAGCCAGGTCACGATCTCGAGGTCCGGGAGTTCGAGCCCCGCGTCAGGCTCTGGGCTGATGGCTCAGAGCCTGGAGCCTGTTTCCGATTCTGTGTCTCCCTCTCTCTCTGCCCCTCCCCCGTTCATGCTCTGTCTCTCTCTGTCCCAAAAATAAATAAAAAACGTTGAAAAAAAAATTAAAAAAAAATAAAATAAATGATATACAAAAGAATGGGATAATATGGTATTATGAGGAAGAGCTATATGTACAGATATGGACTCTAAGAATCATTCTAAGGGGGAAAGTAAAATGGAGAAATATAGATATAGTGTAATCATTTTGGGGGAAAATGTAAACAAACATATGAATATCTGTATCTGTAGATATAAATATATAGATAGGTATACACATTTATTTCACAATAAAAGATGACTAAAAGATTCCTAATGGTACTTGCCACTGGGGAGGAGGTCTAAGGAGGATAGAGAAGAGAGATGGAGTAGAGAAGCTGTCACTTCTAAGCAGCCAAAATAACTCAGATGGGAGAGCATTCGATTGGAGAAGATACCACTTTGAATTTTGTGCTTCTGTATATTGGTTCAATATTTTGAATTACTAGCTTGTATTATTTTTTTTATCAATAAAAATTATCTGGTGCAAAAATAGGGGACCACATGTCTTCTTTGAAATTATCTATGTTAAAAATATTTTGTTTAAATATACAAATAATAATTATGGAAGTTCAAACACAGGCACAATTAGCATGAAGTAACCAGACAAAGAAAACAAAACAGACAAAACTAGACAAAATTTCACTTTAAAGCAGGTAAACATAGGTAGTAATACTATCAGCAAAATGAAAGGAATGAAGAGTACAGTGCTCAGGGCTGCAGGTATTCTTGAGGATGAAGTTAGAATTCTCAGTCAGGTAAGTGCATTCGAGAGGCTTCTGTCACATTGATAACGGCTTGTTTCTTAACATGGTCTGTGGGTATACAGTTGTTCAATTTATTATTCTTGTTTAAATATTGCCTTTAGATTTTATGTATTCTCTTATATATATTACATGTGTTATATGTATATACATATGACACATGTAATATTATATATTATATTATAGAACATATAACACATGTATTATATATATGTGTGTGTGTGTGTATATATATATATGTATATATATGTGTGTATATATATATATATATATATATATATATATTATAGTTTGTTTGTTTTAGCACAGCGCTGTTTCAAAAATCGTTGGTTGATTAGTTTTCATGACCAGTCATTCTGAGTACGTGTTGTCTTCTTGACATTACCTGAAATATCTCACTTCTAACCCATGTCGTCATATGAGGTAGGAACTATTAAAATCCTATCATATAAATGAAGAAACAGAGGCTAAAGAGTAGAAGCAATTTGCTCAAGGTCATTCAGTAAGTTGTTTGTATTTAATTAAAACTTGTTCTGACTTCACTGTCCAATGTTCTAAACATAGGAGAGACTGCCCATTAAAGATACAAATGCACAAAGTGCTTCCAATTTGCTATTTCTAACTCATTGTTTGATGCTTTATGGATCCTACATCTGGATAATTCTATCATGTGTCATGAAAAATTATATGTAATTTCATCAATCACAAGTTGGCAGTTAACCATGATAACATTATGTAAATAGCAAACATTTAGCAATCAAGGTACTAAATAAAATATAAGAACCTAAAATAGAATTAAGAAAGTGCATTTTGACTCTTAAGGTAATGCTTTGGATCATAGAAACCTAAGATTATAATTTCATCTTTCACTGAAGTATTTAAAATAATATTATTTAAAATTAAATAATTGTATATAATTTTAATTTTATATTTTAATAATTAAAATATTATTTAAAAGTGATCTTACTGGGACATACACATGAAGTTATTTATTTCACTATTTGTAGGATTTCACACAGCAGACTTTCGTTTTCCCTCAGTGTATTCTCTTCTTTTCTCATCCACCTTCTGAATGGGCCTTTCTTCAACACCCTTTTGATGAAAATTCCTATTCTTTTAGTTCAAGCTGTCAGTTTCCTCATTGCCAGAGATATCTTACAAATCATAGTGGAAGTCAGATTTACTCGTTTGTACAATACTGTACAGCCCAGTTTTGCAACTAGGAAGCTACTCAGCAGCTGTGTGACTTTGGGCGTTCACCTCTTAGTACAACTCATGTGTTTATTTGGGTTTTCCCCAAATCCTGCTGCCCACATGGCTCTCTGCAGCATCCAGGGCCCAGCCACAGGTCCAGGTCATTGCTTTGTACCCTCAGGCATAGGATTAGGACATCTGATGCAAAATACTAATTCATCTTCTGGGAGATACACTTCTAGATACGAGTTTTGAGAACATTTATGGGCTGCCTATATTTTAAAAGTGTCTGTGTTGTTTTTTTTTTTCTTCCATGTTAAAGCAAGTTACACATCTGCTTTATAAAACTCTAAGTGAATTGTGAGATATTCTAGGTTAAACAGTTAAGAGAAGAGCCAGACTAGGACTGTGACCCAGAGACCCTACCTGTACGCACAGATTACTGCGTGGCCAAAATAGTTGTTTTGTCTACCTTAGCAAGCAATCCAGAGATCCCTCATGATTGCTTCAACCTTAGTGATTGGAATTGATTGTGAAAGCAGCTGAAGTTTTTCAGTTACTCTGCCTCCAACTTGGGTGATGACTTATTACTGCAGCTATAAATGCTCTAGGTCCAGAAAGTTCACAAATAATCAACTGTTTCTCTGGTAGCAAATACTTATGATGGCAAGATAATAAGAACATGGGTGTCTGAGCACCCATGTTGTATAGAACAACAGAGGAGACACTATTGTGCAAATACAAGAGAGATGGGAGAGAAAAAATATAGAAAAGACATAGTCCCTATCCTTCAGAATCATACAATGTCAGCCCATTGACAATTGACTGTATCAGGATATTTTGTCAAATAGCCTAGCAACTATTTTTCTATCTTTTTTTATAATTTATTTTGAGAGAGAAGAGAGAGCATGCATGGAAGGGACCAAGAGAATCCCAAGCAGACTCCTCATTGCCAGGGCGGAGCCCTACCTGGGGCTCAAACTCACAAAACATGCAATCATGACCTGAGCCAAAACCAAGAGTCTGATGCTTAACTGACTCAGCCCCAGGTGCCCATCTATCTTTTTTATATTATACCCCATGATTTAAAATTTTCACCCATTCCATCTATCTAAAGAACAATAACAACAAAATAGTGTTGATGACTAGCATCTTTATATATGTGTGTTATGTATGTGTGTGTATGGGGGTATGTGTGTATTACATAATGGTTCTCATGATCATAAATAATGTGCGGTGTTATCATATTCATTTTCTCTAGTGTTTGAAATTTTTAGTTGTGTTCAAACCATGCCATTGAAATGTACGTTGACTCAAATGTGAATAATGCAAACCTACTTTTTGTTTTTGAGTAGTTTTGTAGTCAACTTTTAAAAGACCTGCTTTCACAAACTTTAGGAAAATAAACTTAAATAGCTAAATAAAATAATAGACTTAGTTCAGCTTCAATTAAAATTACTGATTAATTCTCTGAGAAAACAGGCTATATAACAGCTACATAGCAAAGATCAGATGAGGAGCAATGTTAAATCTTACTAGTTTACTGAAATTTATGTGGTAGCCATTAGAAGCTAACAAAATTTGTAAAATAATAATTCATGGGTGGACTGAAACACCAGATCCAGCAGATTGAATTTGGCTAAGGCCAAATTGAAAGCAAGTGGAGGGTTTACATACATCACTCAAATATTCTTAATTTACCAACTGTATGATTCTATTTCTGTTGAGTTATATTAACCCTATTTTAATTTCAATTACAGCTTTGTTAAAAATAAAAGCAGGAGGAAAGGTTTAAAAGGGGCAAGAAGAAGGGAATATTCAAATTCAGCTTGCTCCCATTGGGTCTTTAGAATAAGGGTGGGATAAATTAAAACAAAGTCACTTGCAATAATCTATTTATTTATTTACATTATCCATGCCATGTGTCAATTCTCCAACACAAGAGATAAGAAGATAAGAAGTGTTTCCACCTCCATCCCTCGCCCCTCATACCTCTTTTTGTTTGTTTGTTTTTTCCTACTGAGACAGGAGATTAATCCTGACAAGGTGAGGTGACACTACTGCCCAGGGACTGTCCTTTTATTTCCCTTTAACTAAGTCTGTCTCTGAGATCTTAGGACCCAAAAGATACTGAGGATTCTATATAGTATTACTGTGTCATTGATTTTCTGCCTGCTAGATTTGTCAATTACCTGGTGAAGGATGTTGAAGCCTCCAACTATGATAGTGGATTCATCGACTTCTTGCAGTTCTATCAGTTTTTGCCTCATATATTTTGAAACTTGTTGTTAGGGGCATACATGTTAAGGATTGTTATGTCTCCTTGGAAAATTAAGCCCTTTATTATTATGTAATGCCCTCTATATCCCTGATAAGTTTCCTTAATCTGATGTTTGCTTTGTCTGAAAAAAAAGCTACAGTAGCTTTCTTTTTTATTAGTGCTAGCATGGTATGACTTTTTCCATTAAAAGTGAGTTTCCTATAGAAAATGTGTACTTGGATCTTGTTTTTCTACCCACTTTTTATTGGTAATTTAGGCCTTTAACATCTAAATTGATTATTTATAAAATTAATATCTGCCATGAATGCAATTGCTTTGTATTTATTACACTTATTCTTTTTTCTTTTTTAAAAAACTTTATCTTCTTTTGCTTTCCTCTCTGATTTTAACTGAGAGTTTTGTATGTTCCATTTTTTTCTCCTGTCTTAGCATATCAATTATACTTTGTTTTTTGTTTAGTGGTTGCTTTGGAGTTTGCAATATACATTTACAACTAACATAAGTGCTTTGAAATACTTCATGGGTAAGTACATGAACCTTATACAAGTATTCCTAATTCCCCCCTTCCAACCCTTGTTAACAGCGCTGTCATTCCTTTCATGTATCCATACGATATTATCACCCACTACATGTCACTATTACTTCTTTGAATAGTAATCTATTAGATTAGATAAAAATAAGAAAACCAAAGGTTTTATTTTACCTTCATTTATTTCTTCTGTGATACTCTTCCTTTCTTTATGTGGATCTTAGTCTCTGATCATATCATTTTATTTCTCTCAGAAGAACTTATTTTAATTTTTTTTTAATGTTTATTTTTGAAAGGGAGAGAGTGCACATGTGTGCAGGGTAAGGGCACAGAGTGACAGAAACAGCCATCTGCGCTGTCAGTGCAAAGTCGGAAGTGGGGATCCATCCTAGAAACCATGAGATCGTGACCTGAGCCGAAGTCCAACGCTCAACCAACTGAGCCACCTAGGTGCCCCAAGAACTTATTTCAACATGTCTTGCAAAGCAGGTCCATTGGCAACAAATTCTCTTAGTTTTTGTTGCCTGTGAAAGTCTATTTCTTCTTCCCTTAAAAGAAAAAATTTCACTAAAAACAAAATTCTAATTTAGTGGGTTTCTTCTGTCAATGCTTTAAATATTTTATTCCAGTCTCTTCTGCTTTCTTGTTTCATGTAATTCTTACTCATGTTCCTCTTTAGGTAAGATGTTCTCTTCTTTGAAGAATTTCTCTCTAAATATGGTATGCTTAAACTTGGATTTTTGTTATTTACCATGTTTGTATTCTCTGAACTTCCTGAATTTGAGGTTTGGTTTCTGTGATCAATTTTGGAAAACTCAGAGCAATTATTATTCAAAATATATCTCCTGGTCCTTTCTTTCTTGCTTCTTCTTCTGATATTCCCATTACATAGATGTTACACCATTTGTAATTTGTGCCGCACATTGTTATTTTTATTTATTTATTTTTTGTCACTTGTTTTTCTTTTTGCATTTCAGTTTTGGGATTTTCTATTGACATATGTTTGAGCTTATTGATTCTTTCCGGCGAAGATATGCTTTCATGTTTGTATTTATATTTTTGGTTGCCAGCTTTTCCTTTTGGTTCTTTATTATGTGCTTTCACCCATCTGCTTACATTGCCCATCAATTCCTACACACTGTCTACTTTTTCCATTATGGCTCTTAGCACACTAATTGTAATTGTTTTAAATTCCTGGTCTGGTAGTTCTAAAATATCTGTCATGTCTGAGTCTGGTTCTCATGCTTTGTCTCGCCAGGATTTTTTTTTTTTTTAACCTTTCAGCATGCCCTGTAATATTTTGTTGCAAAGTGGACATAATGTATTGAGTAACAGGAACTGAAGTAGCTAAGTTGTTAGTATGGGTTTCATGTTTATCTGTCTAGGAGACAGGCTGTGTTCGCCTTTTACTGTAGCTGTGTATGTAGCTTCAGTTTTACTAATGTCCGTGTTTTTATCTCCCCTGTTGGCTTTGGGTTTTCATTTGGATTTCTCATTCTTAAGCAGAATTTAAGCCTTTCGGTTCATTGTTGCAATTCATTATTGTGATACAGGAGACCTGTTGCTGTGGCATTAAGTTGTAGGGAAAGATTAGATCTCAGTATCTGAGTGGGTGTGTGCCTCCAAGACATGACCTTCACAAGTGCTTCTCAGCTTTGCACCTCCCCTCCCTTGTCTGATCCAAGAAGGCTTACAAGGGTTAGAGTTGGGTAATTTTCCTTTCTTCAAACCATATTAGGCTCTGGTGAAGTTCTTTGCCTCACTGAGTATGTATTTGTCGTGGGCAATGCTCTGGGCTTATTTCAGAATGGTTACCTTTCCCTCCTTCTGGCCCAGCATAAGG
Organism: Puma concolor; assembly: GCF_028749965.1. Taxonomy (NCBI): domain Eukaryota; kingdom Metazoa; phylum Chordata; class Mammalia; order Carnivora; family Felidae; genus Puma; species Puma concolor. The sequence continues at coordinate 50,939,809 of NC_141678.1, read as the reverse complement.
AGATTTTTCTCTAATCTTTACCTGAGAATCTAGTGGTACTCCTAGAGGTAATGCCTGGGGAAGTGCTGGTGTCCCCTTAGCCTAGGTATCTGGGTGATTATAACTCTCAAGTTATAATCTTCAGCCTCCAGGAATTCATTAGAGTTACTGTTTGAGTAACTTCCAGTTACTGGCCCCAACAACATCTGCTTCCGACAAATTTATCTGTATTCCCTGCACCCACCTATTTCTCCAGTTTCGGGGAAGGCTCTTTGTTCTGTGACCTCAATTCTCTTGTGAATCTAAGAATAGTCATTGGTTTTCAGTTTTTTCAGTTTTGTTCTTGTTGTCAGGATAGGAGTGATGGCTTCCCTGCTCTTTACGTGTTTGAGTGGAAACTGGCAGTCATCTAATTGTGTCTTAAAATATCTTCTACGAAGCTAGATGTCATGTACTTTTGTTTTATCCCAATGATTTACCATAGGTTGAGAACTTGAGACCAATTTAACAAAGGGAGAATAATTTTTGCCTATTCCATCCATCATATTAGCTGAAAATTAAATGAATAAATCCCTGTGTGAGATAAAGATTTGGTTATTCATGTACACACAATCAGCTTAGGACAACTTTTTGTTCCAGAAAACAAAAAAGATACCGAAGATTACTGGGGTCAGTTCAAAAGTATGAGAGGCAACAGAGGGGGCTTACACTGGCCTAAATTGAGAAACATAGAACACAGAAGAAAATTATTGAAGTTGATTAAAACATACAAATATCTTTTAAGAGCCCTGACTTCATCATTAAAAAAAAGAAAGAAGGATGAAAGAAATTGAGAAAGACAAAAGAAAGACAGAACTTAGACAAAAAAAAAAAAAAAAAAAGAAAGAGAAGGAAAAAAAGAAGAAAGGGAGGGAGGAAATAAGGGAGGAAAGAAAGGAAGAGATGAGAACAGTAGAGAAAGGAAAAGTTGGGAACAACTCCATTGGAGATTACTCCAATGAGTAATCAGCTCATCATGCCTCATGAATGAGGCATCAGCTCATTACTCTGAAAATTTATAACAAAATGTTTAGATATAAGCATCAGTTTTGCCTTTTTCAGGATTAATAATATTTCAGGATAACAAATTAGCTTTAGTATATAAAGAAAATTTCTTCTATGTAGAATATGTCAAGATGATAAGCATACATAATGGATTAAAAAAGTATCACTTTGCAATTTCTAATGAAATCATTGCTTAAAGAATTCAAGCAATGGTCAATCAATGGATGGTAAACCACTGGGGAAAAGTTGATGCAAAATGAGAGCATAAGCTGCCATAAGCACATAACCTCATGGAACAATACTTTTTTGATGATTTTAAGTATAAAGATAAAATTGCTCCCTCCTTGAGTATAAATTCTAGGGTGCTAGGATCTGATACTTCTGAGGTAATTAATTGTGCCAGTCATATACAGCAAAGGCTTTATGTCACCTCACTATTCTGGTGCCATAGAGCCCTTGAAGAATGACTTCATCATACTCCAACATACATTCACTTAATCTCCACAGTCAATGAACTTTTAAATATCTATTTCAGCCAATGCTCTTAGGTTGCAAGATATATAGATATGAATTGAGTTGGTAGGATTTTTGGTATATGAATACAATGGTAGCTTGAAATCCTTAAGATATTTTCAGAATATTTCTATGATTATGTTTAACAATATAGTTCTCATATAAACATTAAGTGAACAGATCTTTCGTTGTTTTGCCAGGTTACCACTATTCTGCTACTATAATAGTCCTTTTTCTAATCAAGAGGCCAATATAAGTTGGAGCCTGCTGACAGAGATATTCCAAGCTTGCAGAGAGGAAATTGCTTTACCTAAAATTTTATAATTTAATTTGCTGACAGGACTCAGTAAGATTTGGTGCAAAAGAAAAAAAAAAAAAAAACACCAAAATGGTGTCCTGTTTATCTTCCTCTGAACAACCTGCTCTTAAAATATTAATTTACCAAACATTTATTGAGTACTCCGTAACCTTTTTGTTGATGGCAATGATGAATAAAATATACATGTAAATGGCACGCTACTGACATATACCCATTTCAGAGAAATATTCCTACACTGCTCAAATAAATGAACAGCTCCATCTCAGTGAAAGTGTGTCAGAGTTATCGTAACATAATTTTATTTTGCAATTTAAATAGTTAGGTTATTCTTAATAATTAATTCTCTATTTCTATTACAGGCCTCTACTCCCTATATAGCAACCTTTATCAGTATAACATCAAAACCTGTTAATCCTGATTTTCTTTCTCTGGTGAATTCCAGAGAGCTCTATTCAAGACTGAAAACAAGCTACTCCATGTCATTCCTGGTGGATCTTACTGTTAAAATTGTTGTCATTTTATTCATTCTATGGAAGCATGAATCTCCTTTTAATGTAGATACAGCAAACTTTTTGAAAATTCTGTTATTTAAGTGGATAGCACAATTCATCAGGGTTAGTTAAATGTAAATAGCTTTGAAGTAGCCTAACTAGACAGTAATTATAAAAAAAAATATAAACTAATGTGGAAGAATAGAATATCCCCCCAAAATGCCATAATATTTTACTTTTCAACTTGCAGTGTGTATATCTAATTGATTAAGTGGCTCATGAGAACTGTTAATAGACAATGAAATAATTAGCAAAGGCTGCAGAAATTTCACAGTCACACATTTATACAATATTAGCATGTAATCGCTTAATGGCACCCTATGAGCTGAGTATCAAATACCTATTTTTAAAGGTGTAATCACAGTTTTATAAAATAGATTCTAATGATACTAATCAATTTTGTGCATGCTGTTTGGAACTATTTTAGGGAACTATTAAAACACACATATACCTACAACTTAGGGAAAGGAAGTGTGGTAACATGAAAGACCTAGAAAATCTCAAAAGAGACAAGCAATTATGAGATAAGGCTAAAATTCTGGGCATTGCTCCATTTGCAACTTCTACAATACATAACTTTGAATTGGCCTTATAATGTGAAGTAGGAAATATTTCTGTTCAATTACCTTCTTTCTGAAATATTCTGTGGCTTCATATATATTATATATATATGTTATATATATATATATATGATAAATGCATATCTGGATAAATTTAGGATATATATTTATAGAGAGAGTATATATAATATATGTATTATTCTAAATAATATATATACCATAAATAATATAATATATATTATATATATATATATATATATATATATATATATATATCCTACACTGTTACTACATTGGTTTTTTTGCGATATAATTGACATATTATGTTAGTTTCTGGTGTACAATATAATGATTCTACACATGTACACACTGCAAAATGATCACCACAATAATTCTACTTATTTTTAAAAGAGAAAGGAAATGTGAGCAGGGAAGGGGAGAGGGAGAGAGAATCCTAAGCAGGCTCTGCACTGTCAACATGGAGCCAAACATGGGGCTGGAACCCATGAACTGTGAGATCATGACCTCAGCCAAGATCAAGAGCTGATTGCCAAACAAACTGAGCCACCCAGATGCCCCTGTGTGGCTTTATACTTAAAACTATATGCCATCAATCATACAGCTTACCATATTTACTTGAGACACAAATGGAAGTGTCTTACTGACAGATACAGATTTATCAAATCTTCTTGCTTCCATTTATGGAGGAATCCAGGAAATGAAAATTTGAGTTTAAATAATGTTTATATAATTTGAACAATGAATAGCGCCACTTTATTTGACCTTGGACATGAATCAAGTATAGTCCAAGGATTTTTAACCATGAAATCGGCATAAGGAACCCATGCAATTCAACAAACTTAACCATTAATTGAGCACTTTTACTGGAAAATGCCCCTGATAAGATAGTACAATAAATTTTCTCTCAGTTTGGTTTTCATAACCTTAAAATAATTCAGTTTTTCTATAAGTAATATAGCAAAATCACCCAATAATAATCAGGTTTTAGAATCAGCAAACACAGTTTCTGATAATCATTGGATGATCACATTGAGCAATAATAAATCTCTTTGATGGTTTCTTCATCAGGAAACTGGGATAAATAATATAATCTAATTAATGTGGCTATCATGAGGATTATTTATGTATTTATAATGCATGTAAAGTTCATAGCATGGTGACTGGCACATAGTAAGTCCACAATTATTATTACCTATTATGTGATTTTGATACAGTTATGTTTAAATGCTTACTAAGGAGGAGATTAAATAAAGTACAAGTAATATTGAAGCAAAATTCACTATGGAGTTCATTTTATTTATTTATTTTTAAGTTTATTTGTTTAGTTTGAGAGAGGAGAGAGGGTGAGTGTGCAGAGGGGAGGGGCAGAGAGAGAGGGAGAGAAAGAATCCCAAGTAAGCTCCAGTGTGGAGCCTGGCATGGGGCTCAAACTCACGAACCATGAGATCATGATGTGAGATGAAATCAAGAGTCCAATGCTTAACTGACTGACCCATGCAGGTGCCCACAACGGAATCTGTTTTAACAAGTGTTATCCACCTTATATGAGGATGATTCAAGTGAGAAACTTCACAACTGAATCTTCACCCACTTAATTTCTTATGCCCACATGTGGGCTCTTTATTTCATGCTGTGGTGGTACCAGTCAGACTGAGTTCATGTCCAGGTTCCAAGAGGAGAATACATTGTAACTGTGCGTAACTGACACACAGCCCCTTGTCCACACTCATAGTACCCTTTTATCTTTACTCACAGTGAAAATGCAGGCCTTCTCTGGAGGAACCTACTCATTGTTCCTGGCCAGAACCCTGTTGGACTAAACATGCTGAGGGAGCCTGCTTGGAGGAGAGAGGTTAATTCCTGCTGGTTAGGTTATGGAACGTTGCCTAGAGTAGCGAGCACATGGCACACCTGAACAAGGGTACGAAGTCAAGAAAAGATAATAGGCAGGGAGAGAAAAATTCTTGTGGGAAAATGATTGTGAGTAGGAAAGAGGGCAGTTCTGTGCGCAGAGTGCGGAAAGAACTTTAGTGTAGCTGACAACTAGAAATGATGGCAGAGTGGAGTAATAAAGGCTAGAAAAGTAAGTTTGAGGAAATTTGAGCCACATAGTAAGAAGCTCAATCTGTATTTGATCGAAAATGCACTACATTGGAAGACTATCCATATAAACATATTACTTCTCAACTTGGGGGATGAAGCCTCCATTTGCCTGTTAAGACTAAACAGAGTTTTGTTTAATCAAAGACCTTTACAAACTAATAGCCAATTATTTGTGAGATCTGAATGCAATTTGTGAATTGTCTTGTGCTAAAAAATTTTACACATATTGTTTTCTTGAGTCCTTACAATAACCCCCACGAAGTAGATACTGATTTTATTCTATCGACAGCCAAATACACTGATATTTAGGGAAGTAATATAACTTGCCCCAAATTACCAGCTAATTGTGGCAAAATCATAACTAGAACACTAGTTTATCAGAGGCCAGAGCCCATTTATACATTGCATTTACTAGGTAGAAATTTTGCATTGGTGATTTGTTTATAAGTAGATACAATAGTTTGATTTTAGAATTAATATCACTAAACTCTTATATAAAAACCATGAGCCTGATAATTATTTTTTTATTTTTTGTTTAATGTTTATTTGTTTTTGAGAGAGACAGAGACAGAGTGCAAGCAGGGGAGGGGCAGAGAGAGAGGGAGACACAGAACCCTAAGCAGGCTCCAGGCTCTGAGCTGTCAGCACAGAGCCTGATGTGGGGCTTGAACTCATGAACTGCAAGATCATGACCTGAGCTGAAGTCAGATGCTTAACCAACTGAGTCACTCAGGTGCCCCAAGTGCTTATCAACTGGCATTGGTACCCACGTTTATCAAATGGCATTTGGTACCCAAGAATGAATTTATCATTATCCTGGGTCTTCTCTCTGTATATTTATACCAGATACTCAGTATCTTACCTCTAAGGCATATTGTTATAGCTCCAACTTAAGAGTAGATTTTAAAAATTGCCTTCAAAAAGAATAACTAAGAGAGGTATATTATTTTATGATAAAAATACACATTTTCCATTTAAAGCAAATAATAATTTTCAAAGTAAAAAAGATGGACTATGTTGAAAATGTAATCTCAGTTGGTTAAATTTAAGAAACAGTGAGAGGGGAACAGCCTTCACTGCAAGCACATTTCCCAGGCCTGAAACAGTTTCACTTGATTATGCATTAAATTCATTTCCATTCACTTGCTACCATTTTTTTCCCTCTCATATTGAAGTATCAATTTGTCATGTTAAGGTATGTCCTTCTTTGAAATAGTCCATTTTATTTGTTCTGCCACTTAAAATGCCTCATGTCCTGGAACATATTCTCAGTGATTTTTGGAAGGGACCTATTTATTTTCCTATATTCCTTTGTTCCTTCAAGTATTAATCAGATTCTCTTGCATCACATCTCTTTCTCATCTGTATAGCCTCTTTCCTTTGGGTGTGAACATGTCCTTTAGGAATCTTAGGGGTAGCTAATCATATCACGAAGGAGGGGGAGACTGCATATCACATATAAAACAACCATATAAACACAAACAAATGCCAATGTACTTTCAAAACTTGAATTAAAAATAATAAAAACATTTTCCTAAAATGCATTTAATGCTAGTACAGTTTTTCATATGCTTCAACACTTTTTCTCTTGAACATCAATAAATGCTACTAAGCTTTACTATTCTTCCTCAATGCAGCATAAAACAAGCAATATATACTCTTTTTGAATAAATTATCTGGAAATAATTGAAACCAACAGAAAAGTTGAAAAACACTACAAAGAACTCCCTTATCAACCTCACCTGGATACCTTTGCCTTCAACATTTCACTTCATTTGTTCTCACTCTGCCTGATTCGCCCTCACCTTCTTTCTATTATTACTATTAATGGTAATTGTAGTGGCCTTTTCTGAATCAAATGAGAACAAGCCCTAGATATAATACATTATCACTTCACTTAGGTGTACTTTCTTAGCACAAAGACAACCCTTTTTGATCCTCATAAACCCTTGAAGTCAGAAAAACAACTCTGGGGCACATAGGTGGCTCAGTCAGTTAAGGCCAAGTTGATTTCAGCTTAGATTTTGATCCCAAGATGATGGGATCTAGCCCCACATCAGGCTCTGTGCTCAGTGTGAAGCCTGCTTAAGATTCTGTCTCTCTCTGCCCCTCTCTCCCGCCTTTTTGCTCTCTCTTTCTCTAAAAGAAAAAAAGGAAAAAAAAAAAAAAGAAAGAAAGCAACTCTTACATGTTACCATCCAATCTCCATTCAAAGTTCAATAGCTTTCACCAAAAAAATCTTTATTTTCTTTCTGTTCTGGGATCCCATCCATGAAAATGCGTATCATGTTGGTTTTGTTTCCTCCAGTCTGACAGTTTCATGGTTTTCCCCTGTCTTTCTTATCCTTGATAGTTTTAAAGAACACAGGCCACATATTTTGTAGGATGATCCTTACTCTTCCTGATCATGCTGATAGCTCAGTGAGTCTCACCTAGGACAAATTTGCTCCCCAAGGGTCATTAGGCTTGTCTGGATACATTTATGGACTATCAGAACTAGAGGGTAGGGGAAGGTACTGCTGACATGTAATGGATAGAGGTCAGGGATGCTGCCGGACAACCACCATGTTCAGAAGAACCCTCAACAACCAAGAATTATCTGGTCCAAACTGTCAATAGTTCCAGGGTTTACAAACCCTGTGTCACATACTATTCATAGATAACCCTTCAAGGACAGTAGGAGAAAGAAAAATAACAATATAATTTCACTATGAACATGGGATGTAAAATTTAAAATATTACTAAAACAAATCCAAGAATAAATACAACTGTTAAGACTTCATGACCAAGTTGGGTTTCTCCCAAGAAAGCAAAGTTAGTATAACTTTAGGAAATATACAATTTCAAAATTTATAAAGTATAAAACCTTGGACAAGACTAAAAACAGATTAGACCCACTTAAGGAATATAGTAAACAACTCTTAAGACAATTCAGTAGAAATTATCCAGAATTCAGCATACACAGAAAGAAAAGAAGAGCTGGAAAATGTTGAGATGTTAAGAGATGTCGAGATAAAACATGGAATGATAGGGTCTAACACACCAAAGTTTCAAAAGTGGAGAAAAATTTATATTTGAAGATGTAATGGCTAAAAATATTCCAGAAATAATGAAAGACACTCAGATATAAGAATCCAAACAAATCCAAAAAAAGATTAAGGGAAGAGAAATTCACAACTGGACACTTCAGAACACCAAATAAAAGTTTGTCAATGACACATTGAGAGAAAAAAGAGGTACTCTCTCAAGGAGCAACAATTAGATTGACTGCTGACTTATCAATAACAATAATCGAAGCCAGATACTAAGGGAAAATTATTGTCAACCAAGAACTGAAGAGCTGGGAAACAATCTTTTAAGTACCAGGGCAGAAGGGGAACATCTTCAGCCTGAACATCTTCAGGACTGAAAAGTACTTCATTTCACTGAAGAAGAAATTGCAATGGCCAAAAAAGGAAAAGATAAAACAAATAAAAAGATACTCAGACTTATTAGTAACAAGGAAAATATAAACCGAGAACAAAACAAGAAACCATTGCATCTATCCATAGGTATATTATTGGTAAGAGCAAAAAGCTAGAAACATAGAAACATTTGTATTGAACAAGAATAATGGAATGAATAAATGAATTCTGGGATATTCCTTAGTGAAATAACAAACAATGGTGAAAAGGAATGAATTATAACTACACGCACAGCTGAATCTTAGAAAAATCTTGTACAGGAAAGAAAACCATGTTGCAGAAAGATACATAAGTATGGGGGTGCCTGGGTGGCTCAGTCAGTTGAGCATCCGACTTCGGCTCAGGTCATGATCTCGCAGTTCGTGAGTTTGAGCCCCGAGTCAGGCTCTGTGCTGACGGCTCGGAGCCTGGAGCCTGCTTCGGATCCTGTGTCTCCCTCTCTCTCTGCCCCTCCCCCGCTCATGCTCTATCTCTCTCTGTCTCAAAAATAAATAAACCATTGATAACAATTTTTAGAAAAAAAAAGATACATAAGTATGATTCTATTTAAATAAGTTTCAAAATTGTCCAATATTAACCAACAAAGACTAGGAATAGTAATAGATATGGGGAAAGATATTTTTTTGAAAAAGCAAAGAGACTGCAAAAACAAAAGCAGGATAGTGGTCACCTCTGAGCAGGATAGAATAAGAATTGTGATCAAGAAGAGCACAATTGGAAACTTCAGAATGTTCAAGATATTCCTTTTTCTTAGAGTTGCAGCGTGTGTGGGGTGTTCGACTGTGTTCGGACACCTTATGCCCGGCATACATTATGCCGTCTCTGGACAAGGCATTACATACGCAGCACCTCATTTGATTTTCACAACTATCATACTTTCTCTTTTTAAAAAAACTTTCTAAGGCTGAAAGTTTTTTTTCTTTCTAATCCAGATAAATAAGAGAAATATCTTCTCAAATTTCATAAAAATGTCTTTGTTGACATTACAAATTGGATTTCATTGAGCACATCGGTTTGGGGGAAATCTGTCATTCTAACAAAGTTGTGTTCTTCCCTTTCTATCAGAAAAAGTCTGATTTCATCTTTCCATTCGAATAAATGCATTGATACATGTCCCTTTGACGAGATTTTCACTTCTCGGCTCTACTTCTAAAACAGATGAATTGAAAAGACATGACAGCCCGCCATGGTCATGTTGCCTACACAAAATAAGGTGCTGGAAACTTAGGATTTCTCACTGAAACTCTGCTTTGATCTCATTGAATGCTCACTTATGACAGGTAAGTTCTTTGATCCTATTGGGGAATGAAAAAATAGTTTGAATTGTCACATTATTGGTGGCCCCAAAGATTCTTCACCCTGGGGACAATACCTCAGAGTAAGATTTAAGGTAGAGAGAGTCCTCATTTCTAAAGTCATCATAGTCTGATTGTCAGGAATTTTGCATGCCAACCATTAAACCCGTCGTTATAAAAAAATTAGATTAGATAAAGTTACAGTTGCATACGTTATGTTTAAAACAAAGGTGATAATTATGCAAAAATATCATTTTAAATGATTTTGCTATGTTTCTCTGTATTCTCTGCTCTGAAAATTGTTTCTGCTTGTCGTGTGTATATAGTGGAAATGCTGTGTAAAGTCATGGTATCGTGCATCTCGTTTAAACTCTGCATTCAGGGGCGCCTGGGTGGCGCAGTCGGTTAAGCGTCCGACTTCAGCCAGGTCACGATCTCGCGGTCCGTGAGTTCGAGCCCCGCGTCAGGCTCTGGGCTGATGGCTCGGAGCCTGGAGCCTGTTTCCGATTCTGTGTCTCCCTCTCTCTCTGCCCCTCCCCCGTTCATGCTCTGTCTCTCTCTGTCCCAAAAATAAATAAACGTTGAAAAAAAAAAATTAAAAAAAAAATAAATAAACTCTGCATTCAGTGACTTCATTCTCTATCATTAATCATTTTTCAGTCTATTGGATCTCTCAGATTCTGAGAGATGTGTCTTGAATTGCCCCAATATGACAATTATCACATTTTCCTCATGTTATTCTGTCTTCACTTCATATATTCTGATGTTGTGCTGTTTTGTAGGTAATGATTAATGATGGTTAAATCTTTTTTGGTGAATTATACTTACTAGTGTGAAACAGAAATCTTTCTCTTATGTAATATCTTACCTTACTTTTTACTTTCTCTGGTATTAATATTTCTATTTTGATATTTTAAAAATATTATGAGATCTATTTTACATATTATAAACCACATAACAGCTATCTTTTTTTTCCCCAATATGAGAATCTCCACCCTTTCCTAAGAACATGTAACACTTTCACATGTATCTTCATCCCTAATATGTTTGATCTAACATCTGCATCAACAATTTTGCTGCAATACATTTTCAGATGATTATTTTGAAGTCCTTTTCAAGTTCCATCTCCAGCACGTGTTGTCAAACTAGGATAAGTTTCCTCATTATGCGTTAATTATTATTGTGAACCATCAAGAAAAAAAACATGGAGAGTTTCTCATCTTGAAAACACATCTTGAAATAGAATGACAGTTTTAATTAACAACGGAGCCCAAGTATCAATAATTCTCCAGAAACTCCTTCAGTCCCAACAATGATTGCTACCAAGAAAGTAACTGCTTAGGTTAGCACTACTGCTTAGGTCAATTCTGGAACTCTGACAGTGTCTGAAAGCTGACAATCTTGAAATCAAAGCGTAGTCCCTGTAAGACCTCTTTCATCACTCATGCAAACCTTTCAGAGATGCTGTACTGAAAATGGTTTTCACAGCACCATTAAAGCAGTAATGTCCCTCATCATTTGAACTGCAGCCACACATCTGTTTTAAGGATATTGTCACTCTTTTGAGCTTTCCCATAGCTTAATATGTAATCTATATTCTGAGTTTCAAAGGCACATTTTTTTTTCTATAAACATGAGGTTACTCGCACTGCTCTCTGAAGATGTATTATAACTGGCAGCATGAATTATATATTTAAGCCTATGACCCAGTAGTATTAATTAGCATTACATTTTAATTCACACATCAAGAAAATACTAGTACTGTGAAAAGCTTTTTTGCCTACCATGCAAAAGTCTATCGTTCACAAACTAAAACCAAAGCCAGTTTAACACTGCAAGATTCTTCCCCCTTATAATGCTATAAACATGCTACTATGCATACGGTTTATTGCAGTTGCGTTTCCACAGACCCCTTTGTGTTAGGGATGTCTATAGTTCAACAGTAAACTGGGCATCAGAAATCCTGGCACGTAGCCCCCGCTTCAGTACTGGATAAAAACGTGACCTCAGGGAAATCACTTAAAGTGTCACACCTACACTCCAACATGTATGGATTCTTCAGTGATGTTTAGTTTTTCGGGGTTCGGTGTGTTTTTTCTCTCCAAAAGCTTTGTGCATGCTTCTCTCTCCACCTGGCCAAACCTCCACCGCCTTGCCAATCTGGATGCCTACATTGTCGTTTTTAGCCTCTACTCATTTACCTCCTTTCTGAAGCCCTTCCTTGTTCAACCAAGAAGTAATTGATTGATAGCCTATTCCTTGTGATAAAGTGAAAAGTCCTGAAGAGCAGGTACGGTGGATTCTCACTTTTACACCTCTGGGGCTTAGCCTAATGCTTTAAACATGGTGGACACTTAAAAGTATTTATTTGATGACAAATCAACGAATGCATGAGCATATATGTATGCATGAACACCTTGTAATTAAGACCATGTGACTAGGAAATAATTTTGGTTAAATTCTTTTTTCCTTTTTTTTTTTTTTTTTTTTTTTTTTTTTTTGGTATATAGAAAAAATATCACCCAGTGGACAATTGGGCTTCATTTTGGATTTATGCATGCTTGAGAGATTACACTTTTGTGATGCTCACACACTACCTTTAACTAGCTTAGTGTTAAATCAGTGTTAATGCAGGAGGAAACATTCTGCTTTAAATAAACAACAAACAATGGGCCCAGCACTTAGAAAAATGGTAATAAGACTAAGCTTGGATCCATGCATTCAGAGCTCCTTCTCTGGTCTTTTTATTACGGAAACTAGAATGAATGGCCAACCTTTGCCAACCTCAAACTAAATTCTTTAGTGCTAAGAGATTAAGGTGAGTGTATTTACATTTTAATTAGCAAAATGAATTAAAGTCTTCTGTATTAAAAGGAGCGCCATGTTAATGGAGAAATGACAGCTACCAGGTTATTATTTTGTGTCCGGGAACTTGCCAAAAACACCCCACAATTGAATACACAGTCTGGCTGGCTCAGTGTAAAGTGGCTTCCAACCCAGAGACAGGTGGTCATTGTCTGTACCCTAGGAACTCATCAGGGGGAAAAAAAAGTCCAACGCATTATTTGATAGCAATAGGAGATGCCGAATTGCCCAGATGTCATCTTAAGGTCTACACCAAGTGATAAGTACCCAAAGAAAAATAATACATTTTATCCAAATAGAACTCCTTAGTTTTGTTATTTTCATTATTGATGTGATCTTTCTTTTTTTTTTATTTTTAAAATTTTTTTTTCAACGTTTATTTATTTTTGGGACAGAGAGAGACAGAGCATGAACGGGGGAGGGGCAGAGAGAGAGGGAGACACAGAATTGGAAACAGGCTCCAGGCTCTGAGCCATCAGCCCAGAGCCCGACGCGGGGCTCGAACTCACAGACTGTGAGATCGTGACCTGGCTGAAGTCAGACGCTTAACCGACTGCGCCACCCAGGCGCCCCGATGTGATCTTTCTTAATGAGCTATAACACAGATAGATTGTCTACTGACTAGTTAAAATAATTTTACAAATATCATTTTGTGATAATTTTCATTTCATGTATGCAGAACAATTTTAATTAGTAGGGATGGATTCAACTTACTTGATGTTTATAAGACATGTTGAAAGATAAAAGTGATATGTTGACAGCAGGGGTTTTTTTGGATTTTTTTAAAACCTTTTTGGATAATAAACAAGTTCATTAAATAAGTTTAATAACGGTAAATGTACTTTAATGAAGACATTGATAAAATGGGAAAAATGTGTAATATGCAAAGAAAATGTGATTATCAATGTTGACAGATCCAACATACTTAGATTATTCTAAGTATTTCAGTAGCATTATACATTCTGATTGTTATTCAGAAGCATATTAATATTGTCATTAGGAATCACAATCTGACAGCCCCAGGAGAGGAGAAAATTATGCAGACTAACAATTATAAAGAAAAAGCTATTGTCATGTTGATATCAATAGCAATATCAAATTAAAGTTACTTCTGGAATTTATGGTTAACACATTGTTCACCTTTTTGTCAATTAGAATTCCAATTAACTGATGTTAATAATTTAATATTGAAACAACCAACACAGTTTTTTAATCACAACCTGAGAACTCATACCTTAGATTGAAGGGCCTATTAAGAGAAAAAAAAAAAAAATGACATTTTATGTAGAAAGGTATTATATACCAGTGTTTATTCCCAGACTGTTATTACTATCTTAAGAAATTTATCTTCAAATTTTATCAAAGTATTTGGGTAGTTAGACAACAATCAAGTTAAAGAGTAAACAAATGGTTCACTGTTATCCTCTGAATATTGGGATTATGGATTGTTTTTATGTCTTTTTTAACCTATTTTTGAGAAATCATCTTTTTCTACAATGACCATGTAGTGTTTTATCACATGAGTAAAATATTTCAAGATTGTTTTTAGAAATCTTGAAAAGCCTGAGTGGTTCAGTTGGTTGAGATTTAACGCTTGATCTCAGCTCAAGGCATGATCTCACTGATTGTGAGTTCAAGCCCCGTATTGGGCTCTGTGCTGGTGGTGCAGAGTCTGCTTGGGATTCTCTCTCCCTCTGTCTCCCTCTTCTTCTGACCCTTCCCATCTTGTGCTGTCTCTCTCTCTCAAAATAAATAAACTTAAAAACATGATTTAAAAAATCTTGAAAAGCTATATACTTTTGGAATTTTTTTCCCTTAGTTTGATTGTACCTGGATTGATGAGAACACTCTTCTTAGGCTACTTCTGGAAATTATAATCCCACTAATGAGGAAACAAAGGTGTCAGAAGGTACCATGGTTCTGGTTGACTTCTCCTATATTCACCTCATATGGCATTTTAATTACAATTAGTTTATATATGTACTGATCTAGACGCAGCCAATCCTTGTGATTCAGCTACTCAGAGTCCTGTGATCAGACACCAAGTAGAACTACATAGACTTGACTTTGCTGCTTTTCCTAGTCAGTAGGCATTCACCTAACCAAGCCAGCAGTCTTGCTGTTGCTTTCATTTGGTCCAGAGGGATAACAGGAAAAATGAGTCTAACACTTTTTGTCCAGAGACCAGGCTAAAGGAGCAGGAGCACTATTTTTGTGGTCCAGGATAGGAGAAGGTCACAGAGGTCAGACTTTTGTACCCCGAACCTTTGAGGTAACAAGTGCAAATTATAACCAAGAGACAAAGCCAAATATCATAGCCACAGAGCAAAGTACAGAAGGCACCATTATAAGATAAGGACAAGAAGTTTTCAGGGAGAGAACAGCAGAAGACCTGGAATCAAAGGACAAGGCAGGGGGAAAAAACCCAAAACATCAGCTATAAAATATGAGAGGTACTGGGAACTCTTTCTTCCTAAATGATGACCTTGTTACCTGGAGGAAGCACTTCATATTCACAGGTGCAGAATCAGGCAGAAAATTGATGGGTTAGCACAAATCCGTCTCTATCCCTAGAGATGTCCAAATCACTTCCAATGGTGGTTTTTATATGGTATACAAAGCACGGCATTTAATTATGTAAACTTGCAGGTGGGTCCTTCACAATCCTTTTAGTGATCTATTTATTTTTGAAAGATTTTATTTTTAAGTAATCTCTATACCCAATATGGCGCTTGAACTTACAAACACAAGATCAAGAGTCACACACTCTGCCAAGTGAGCCAGCCAGGCACCCCATGTTCTATTTATTTTTCTGCAATCCTACTGCACTCATTAGATGCATTTAAGGACAGGTGTGAGAATAAGAAATGAGATATTGTTCATAGGAAAGTCTGTGCCTATGAAATGATACTACCATTCCTTTAATCAATCCAATGCATAGCTCTTGCAACTGCATAAGAATCTGCTACAGGTGGGAAAGTGTCTTGGGCAAAATAAAGGATTGAAGAATGAGAGACATATCCTGGGCAAAGCTTACTTTAACAAAAAGAAGTAGAAAAAGAAAAGTGCAGACTTGGACATTGGTGTTTGTACACAACTCATATATCGGTATCTGTATAAATAGTGTGAAATGTTGAACGCTGCTTCTGGCTTCTCAGAAAGAAACCTTAGAGAAACACCCCCATGTAGGGGTCCTGGGCTAGTGATGTGTGCTGTGAGAAATCCACAACACGAGACACCTGGTTTGTATTACACTTTCTGCACAGTTGATGATGCTCTCTTTTCTCTTCCACTGTAATTACTGCGCCCGTTTTGGTGGCTCTTAGTTACAAAGATTATTTGTAGCAAGTGTATATGTAGCATTATGATGCAGGTGTACTGTCTTTGTCTGCTGTGATTTCATTTGTTTGAGCGACAGAATAGATACGATTAAACTCCTGCTTCAAACCAACACAGATTGCATCCTCACAGCGCCGATTTTGGTGAGTCCATCTTAAGCTTCAGCATAAATAAATAAAAATGTAATCTATTCTCATGCAATTTATTACTGCCTAACATGATCACAAGAGGAATAAGATTCCTCAGCTTTTCTCACACTGGGATTTTTTTAAGTTGCCATTTACTCAATTATAAGATTGAGACCCAAGTGGGATCAATCTCTGATATTCTTTCCTCAGAAGGGTTTTGTTTTCCTTCCCTCATCTTTGGTAATAACCTCTGATTCTATTTCATAATGGCATTGAAAGGAAGCGACTATATAAGCTGAGAGCGAATAATTGTATTATTCTTTAAATGAGCCCATTGAAATGGCAAGGAAGGGACATTATAAATCTTTTTTACTGGGATATATATTGAGTTTTTATAGGCCCAAGTTTGTGAAATGCTACACCATATTACCATTTTCAGGATCCCACCGAGGGCTACCACAGTAATAGTAATCACAATAATTATAGACGTGGAGACCAACTATCTTCTAATCAGTCAGCTGTCTCTAAGCAACCAGCTTTAATAAGACTAACAACTGCCACCTCATATATCCACGTAAAAGTAAGACTCACGGAATTTAGTCATTACAGAACTAAGGTCTTAAACCCTCCAACCTCTGATGAATTTGTCATTTATTTCCAACGTCTGAGATCTAAACTAGCTTTTCCAATTCGTAGTGGTGATCATTTGCTCCCTTTGTGCCAAATACCTGATGGTTAATTCCAATGTAATTTTTGCTAAAAGTCAGTCATGGGGCTTATTAAATTCAAAGCAAATTATTCTTCCCAAACATAAGATTTCTATTGGGAGTTAGAATGTATAGAACCATATGCCATTGAACGGTTACCATATGACACATCAACATGCCTTCCAATTTTAAGCCATGGGGATCTATTCTTTATGCCATGTCTCATGTATAACGCCTTCAGCAGTTTTGACTGAATTAACAGGACAGTTAGCCAAAAATTTTTAAAGGGTGCCACTTTAGATAAAGTCTGTGGGAAAGTTGTTAGCATATCGCTGACCAATACCTTCTGTCCCTTAAAATCTGAGTCAGAGTAATTAACCCTAGAAACTATAAGCATATTCTTTAATATCAGCTGAACTTGCATCTGTGTAATACTGTATTTTTTTTTTCTAGCTCTTTCACATACAGAATCTCATTTGATTCTGAATCAACCCTGTAAATTAAGCAGGGCAGAATCTTTACTTTGAATTTTCAGGTAGGAAAATGCGACATATGGTTTACCCAAGGTCAATAGGGCAGAACCAGGGCCAGTACTCATGGGGCCTGATTCCCATCCATTCCTCTTCTGGAAATATCACATTGAGTTATTTCCTCTACAGCCAGGGCTCAGGTGTTGGGGAGGGGGAGCAGAGTCTATGCTCTGTGAACTTACCAGGCTGGATCACCTGTTTCTTCCGGGTTCACACACAACCTCACTTTGTCCCAAAGCTGTATGTCGGATTGGAAAACTTATGTTTTTTTCCGGTACCATGCCTGTGAGAGTCTTCGCTTTTGGCTACATGTAGTCTACCCAGTACTGGATCCAGTAGTGTCTATGAAATCTTTCTTTGTTTAGTTAATTTGGACAGGTCTGCAGGGACCTTGCTTTTTATTACATGGCTCACTCACTGGGAAACGATGTCTCGCCAATTGTGCTGCGCTGTTCATGGTCTACTTAAGTAATAGTGACATTTGGTCGAAGGAAAGCATCCCTTTGGCCACCCTTCTCTCTGTCAATACAACTGTGTATTCACAAGGGAAGTCAAACTGGGATTTATGCTCTGCTTCTGCACTCCCTTTTTTACTGTTGAAAAATCTCAAATAGAATAGCGGCAAGTGGTCATAAATGCAGTCATATCCCACATTTGTCTACATAATTAAATCTATTGGAACTAGCTACACTAGAAATGCACTGAAGGTCAACTTTATGTTAGCAGATCTACAACAGGTCCCAGGTCAAGTGTGACTGTGAGGGAAATATAGTTTATCTGCAGTAGGCTTTTCTGTCCTGTACTCTGCTTATATAGACTTCACAGTGCCTTTGGATCTCTCCTAATCTATAATTGCAGGTAAGACTTTTTCGCAGGGACTCATCAGAATCTGCTAATTTAACTAATTCTCACTGAAGTGTTAATTCTCAGTTAACAGTGTTAATTGCTCAGGTAAAATATTTGAGTCTTGAGAGAGGTTTTGGAACTTGATCCCATCCCAAGATATGATTTCCAGTGATAGAACTTTTGGTAATCTATCATGGAAATGTCACATATGTTAGGGCACAGTTGGCCATTCATCCTTCATGTAACATCATGCAGGTAGTTCTTAATGCCCCTATGGTAAGAATCATATATAAAGTTTTATATATGATATATATATATATCATATATATATGATATATATATATAAATCATATATAAAGTTTTATATATATTTATATATATATATAAAATACAGGTTCTCTTGGTATGGGAGAGAAGCACATATGTTCTAGCTGAGGACTGAATCAGAAAATTATGTAGAAACTACTATTTTCCCGATGAAGCATTTTTTAAAAAGTTTTAGACATACTTCCTAATTTATTTTTCTGATTTCCTAATCTATTTTTCTGATACGGAATTTTTGGCTTCAAATTTTTAGCAAAATTAACCTACCCTCACTTTCCAGTTCCTCCTTTATTTCTCTTTGATAGGCATAAATAGTAGTTAAGGTGAGTTTCCTTTGAAAGGAGGCAGCTATGGTAGCCAAATGCCTCTAACACATTATATGATTACCAAACCATGTTACATGTCTACACCCTATACGACCCGACCCCTATATCAGGTTTGCTGAGCTTTCTTTCAAATGCAAAGGTTTACAAGTCTTCAGCTTACTTGTTGAGTCTTGCCTTCAATCTCATTCCATTGTGTCTTCTCCAAGGCAGTGAATCCAGCAATCCATCATTTATTCAGTAACCATTTGAGGTAATTCTGTGTGGTAGGTTCTTCGGGTATGAAGTATGTATACAATGTATACCTTGCTTTCTAATAGCTTATATCATTTAGTATTCACACCAAGCATCCATAGTAAAATATAAAAGTGAATTATGCATGCCACTGTCATAGATCATGAACAAGGAGAACTTGACACGAAAGAATATACATAATTTTACCATAAACAGAAAGTAAGTGAGAAAAACAGGCAGACAGAATAGTATAAGGGAAAACACGGCTATGCAGAGGTGCATTAAAAGTGCAATGGTCCCCAAACCTGGAATCCATTAAAATACCCAGAAAGCTTCTTAAAATTTTTACTTTGTGGTCTGGGTTCTATTCAAAAAACAGTGAATCACGAGCTTAGCAAGATGGGGCCCAAAAATTCATATTAAATAGAAATTGTATTGCTGGCCTGACCAGCTTTTGAAACCAATGATCTAATTTGTTGGGTACATATATTCTTTCAGAAATTATTTACTGACCCCCTAATATGTGTCAGACATGGTTTTCAGATGCTTGCTCAAAATAGACAAAGATCCTGGTTTTGGTAGCTTACATCCTGGTGATGTGAGACAGTACAATACACGGGTTAACTAAATTCTTCTGTACAAAAATCTTATCAAGTCTTCATTTCCTGTATGAAGAAAGCTAAGGCACAAAGAGTTTAAATAATTAATCTAAAGTTACATAACTAGCAGGAGGGGGACCTGGAATTCTCAAAAGCGATCTAATTGCAGAGCTCTCATGCATGGCTGGCTACATAATTTACAAAATGAAAATGCAGGACCACTAGTTCAAAAGGCAAGAAAAACTGTTGTTAAAGGTACTAAAATATAAACTGTCTTCCTTTCTTCCAAACTTGTGATGTTTTTTATTTGCTACATAATGTCATTCTAAGAAAAACAAAATTAGATTGTAAATGGTGACATGACTGTTACCATTCATCTTTATATTATATAATGCCAGTTTTCAGTGCAAATATAAGAGCACTTAGTCTATATGCAGGATCCCTGAAATTACACAATTTATATTTCATAGCTTATCCATTCTTTCCAGAATAGCAGAAATGCTGCAGAAAACTAACTCAACTGTCTTTATTTCACTTCTTGATAGACACACATATTCCACCAGCACTCTCTACCTTCAGCTCATGGATGAGTAAGGAAGGATGGAAAGAAAACAGAACTATGGCTGCCCTTTCTTTCTCTTTCCTTCTACATCACTATTCTCCATGTAAGTGGTTTGCTAATAAGGGCAAATAATTCAAATAAGAAAAAATACAATGGGGTTCCTTTGTCACTCATGTGTCTTAGAGTCATTGTCTTCTTTCTGTGTTTGAAAAAAGTTCTAGTTCAAATGGAAAGTGTGGCCTGCCTTAGCTGTCAGTGCCCACATTTAGTCAGTTGCAGACAAGCAATATGTTTCCCTTTTGCTCACTTTGAGTCTGGCTGAACTTGCAACACATCGTGCAACCACCAGGATTCTGTGCTCAAGGTGCCTTATGAATGCTATACAGGAAAGAGTGGAAAGGAACAGTGGACATGTATATTACGCATATCTTCTCTACTTACAGACATGCTTCATTGTCCCACAGGACTTCAACAAAACACCACGTTAAAGATGAAATTGGGTAAAATTTCAAGAGGGCTATAGCAGAGCATTAAACAAGCATGACCCCCCCAGCCCTTCTGTGTATATGTATGTGTTTGTATATGTATATGTATATGTGTATGTGTGTATATGTATATACACAGGTCATATACCCATGACGTCGCCCTACCTGTCCTTAACCACCTCTCCATACCGCATCCAACATGAGGTGGTTTCAGCTTGATGCACCATCTTTGTCATTCTTGTCTTGGTTAATTGCTGTTTATAAATATCCTTTTGTATAGTGTATGTAGTATAGTGCCCGCAATTAAAGCTAGTACTCTAGATCTGGTGTTCTCAGGACTCAAAGCATCATCATTTCCTTGCTTAGACACTCACACTAAATGCATGCCTAGTTTCCTAATTTGCGTAGCTGCAGTGTTACATCTCATTCTCTTCCTTCAATGTCCATCCCCTCTACTTAGCGTAACACTACCTGTATTACCACATGCAAGTTCTCTTCAAAGTTCTTTACATAATGCTTATTAATCCTCATAGCAATGCTGTAAAGTATATGCTGTTTGTGGTAGGCAGAATAGTGGCCTCCCAAAGATGTTCATGTCCAATCCTCAGAACTGTAAAGATGTTACATTATATGGCAAGGGGGAATCAATATTGCACATGCAATTAAGCTTGCTAACCAACTGATCTTAAAATAGGGAGATTATTCTAGATTATCTGGGTGGACCCAATGTAATTACAAGAGTCCTTAAAAGTGGAAGAGGAGGACAGAAAAAAGGTTGGAATGATTCAATATGAAAAAGATTCAACTCAGTATAGCTGACTTTGAAGACTGGGGGAGGGGGGCGGGAACCATGAGCCAAGATATATGGGAAGTCTCTAGAAGCTCTCCAGACAAGAATGCAGACCTGCCAACACCTAGGTTTTAGCCCAGTGAAGCCTGCATCAGACTCTGACCCACCAAACAAGTGCCTTACATTTGTAGCTCTTATTACAGTTCTATTGGATAGTGATGATGTAGAACATTTGCTTTACAAATAGTAGCTTAATGAATATTTTTAAATAAATGATTGCTTTCAGCAAATATTAGTCTCTTCTGTGGGGCATTTTATGATGTAATGATCTCACCATTTAGCACATACCTGAACCTCCACTAATGATGAGCAATTGGAGAACATGAGACAGATCGTATTTTTGCAGCAACCTCAGACAAGCAGCTTTCTGGACATTTTGCATCCCCCATCTGTTTGTTTGTTGTTGTTGTTTCAAATTTGCTCCCAGAATATATTTATCTCTCTAAAATATGACAACTATATGTCACAGCTATTGTCAAGGGGACATGTAAGTCTTGAAGACATTTGTCAGTGTGCTGGACATTATTGCCTTTCTGAATGCATTGCTGGAAAATTTTTTTTCTTTAAAAAAATAGAGGATCTAAGTAAGCCTTTTTAGCACTTGCAAAGAAAACATCAAGTAAGAGCTGTTAACTTTGTTGTAGACCAAGCAATTAGCTGAAGTTGATAATTATTTAAGAAGCTTATTATAACTGCCAACATGGTAGCCCGTATTTCCAGGTTAAACAAATGGGTGTCTTTCCTAAGCCAGCTTTTGGCTTGCTTGTTTAGATTTTACAGTCTTGCAGTATTCTGTGCAATACACGCAATTTTGTTACATCTCTTGTTTCTTTATCACATGTTCTCTCGTCTCTGTTAGCACTCCTCTCACCTCTGCCAGGGCCTGGAAGCGATAGGCAGTTTTCACTACAAAGAAGCTACCGATGCAATATTCTCTGCATAATTTATATGTGCAGCAGGGGGAAATTACCAGCATAATTCCATTGTGCCGCTTCCACAGTTATACTCAACTGCTCTTCCCTAAAGGCACCAGCACTTTCGTTTCCAAACATTGTGTTTTCTGCCTCTGTCTCTCATCCCCTGCTTATATACTGGGTTGCTTCCCCCTGTCCAGGAGGTCAGTCCAAGAGGGTTTTTGGCCTGGTCTCTGATCTTCAGTCTTTTGGTTTGTTGTGACATCACAGGTTAGCATGAAACACAGAAGAAAACATGTTGTTCTCACCTTCAATCTTTGCTTTTTTATGAAGAATCATAAAATGTGCAAGCTCCAAATTGCATTGTGAGGATAATTGTTTTATCCATCATCTATAACTTTGACTTTAGACATTGATGTTAAAAGTAACATTATCCTGGCTAATAACCATCTTATATGACTGAATTTAAATGAAATCTGATCTATAAAGCTGATCACATTGATCTTGCCTGTTGAAATCCTCCCCATGTAAACACTCTGTGTTTTTTTCTGAAGATAATCCCCAAACCAGGTCATCTCTCTTTCCTCTGCCTTCCTTTTGTCCTTTGGGTTTTCTTATTCTGCGTCCAACATAGCCATCGGCGTACTGTGATTCATATATATGAAACAGTATTATTTCTTCCTGTAGTTCAACTGAAATTTCTTCTATCAAATTCCTCCTTCCCATTAATTGATGGGTCTGTTAAATAAGTCTTCACCAGTCGTCAGATGTTTTCAGTTACTGTCATTACTAGCATAGGCCCATTTTGATACTTAAGACTCAATTATTTTATTTAATAAAAGCTTCTACCTCAAACAATGACTGATTCATTTCCTCCTTCTGGCAACAGAGGCTAATGCACTGACTGCCACTTTTTGGTAAAGAGGGAAGGATAGGAGTAGTCTGGCTCTGAGAAAATGTCTCCTCCTGCCCTCTCCTGGGCAGTAATCCTTCCAGTGTTGGAGACTAGAAGGGACAGAGGGAGGCAGCAGAGACACACTTCCCGGACCTAGGAGGGGGGTCCCTGGCCTAACTCTTTTTCTGGCAAATTTAATCTCATACTGATGGTTTCTGCTGATGTGGAGGTCTATGGCAAAGGCAACTTCATGGAAATGTGATTTGTACAGTTGCTCACAGCCCCACTTAGAAGGGCCTTTTACTTCATGAAATGTCTTGTTGTTACCATCTTGAAATTCTCAGTGTTTGAACAAGAGGCCCATATTTTCATTTTCACTGGGCCCTACAAACTACGTAGCTGGCCTTTTCTCTGAGAAGGTGTTGATCTTGCTTTTCTTTGAATGCTATTCAATTCCATTAGGCACCATGCTTGATTAAGGTAACCCCTAAAGAGGGAAACTTTCTTCCTTTGACTATGCCAGCCATAATACTCCCTTGTTCTGAATTGGGCATGCTATTTCTTGACCTGGGTGGTCATGAGGCTACTATCCTCAAGCATTCTTCTTCACATTAGCTATTAGAACTAATCAGTATAATTTTCTATAACTTCTAAGGATCGCTAAGAACTTGGATAGATGGGAGTTGTCTCCATCCTCTTTCCAGATACAATATAACATAATTTCTTCATTTTAATAAGAAATAGGAACTTGAATCAACACAAATAAGTTTTCAAAGATTGAAATATTTTTATTATGGCAATTTTAGCAAATTATTTTAATTCCTTGTGAGTTAGATGTCAAAAATCATGCCACTGCTCTATCCGTCATAATTATTTAATAGTCTATGAGATGATAAATTGCTTAGTTCTTCTTTTATTTAGCTGAAAATGAAGAATCAGAACAATCTAACTTGTAAATGTGTATGTTAGATGTTCATTAGATTCATTCCCTTTTTTAATTTCCTCAAATATATTTCAATGTGTTCCTTTGTTTGATAGCCCAGAGGAATTGGTACCAAAAGCAATGCACCATAGGAAGACACAGAATAGGTTAAAGATATGGGTTTTTTTTTTTTTGTAAATTTGGAAAAGGTAATTTGGTATACTGCTGAATTAAATCACACTGTGCTACATAAAACAAAAACTCAGGTCCGTAAGTGGTAAGATACTTCAGAAGATCCCATAGCTAGTTGATTCTTCCAACATGAAATTAATATTTAGTGAGCCCCTTATACATCATGAGAGAGAGAGATTCTGAGTTAAACAAGATACAATTCTACATTCATAGGACTTAAAGTCTAATGGCAGATGTTGACTTTTTAACTCTAACTTTCTATTTCATCATGAAGTCCAAAAGAAGCATGAGGTTTCTGACTGTCTAAAATAATTGGTGATGCAAAATGGAGAGACAGAATGGATACAGAAGATATCAAAGTAATGAAGTCATAACATCTTAAAAAATAATAAAAAATAAAGTCACAACACATTAAGAAACCGAGATGAGCACTTTACTTCTCATTCTCAATTTACAAATGAAGGCACTAAGTTCAGACCTAAGAAAGGTAAGTGGTTTTCCCAAAATCCCTTTGTAACATGGACTCCATTGCTTTTTCCCTACCCAGAATGCAGTCCTCCTCCATTTATAATGACACCCTAACTTTGCTTTGAGGAATCAGTCCTCACACACTGACTGTATCTTGTGGTCACTGTCAATAATCAAGGAAAACTGCTCTCCTCAGCTAAGTACAGGTATGCATCCCAAGCCAAGATAAGCAGCCTCTCCCTGCAATTGGTAATGATTGAAAATAACTCCTCTCTACAGTTTTCCTAAGGAAACTCTATTGTTCTTGATACTTAGGTGTGATAGACTAAGAATGACCATAAATGATTTACAACCCATCCAAATACAAAGTAGCTATTTCTCCATCCTTTGAATCTGGGATGCCTTGTGACTTGTTTTGGCCAACAGAATGTAGATAAAATGATGATGTACAACTGGCAGACCTAGTCACCACAGAACTCTTCAACTTCTGCTCTCACTGTTTGGGAACGCTATCACCATGTGAAAAAATGCAGGGTATTCTCCTTGAGGATGGGAAACTATGTGGAGAGAGAAGTCCAGCTAAGAGCCACCCCCAACAAGGTGATTGAGGCCATCTTTTATTCAACCTACTCACCAATTAACTGCAGCCACATAAGAGATTCAGACAAGATAGGTCAAGAAAAAGTGAATTATTCTAATGAACAGCTAACACATCCATTTCTAAGTTGGGTTGTTTCCAATTCTCATTTTCAATTAAATGAAAAAAGAACCTAATCAAGTTATCATCTGATAGATTATTAAATATGTGGGGCTGATAGACCATTAGTATGATTTTTGGCACATAACTAGAAAGGAATTTAAATAATTTGAGTGTAGCCCAAATTACTGACCCATAGAATCATGAACAAATAAAATGGTGGTTGTTATAAGCCACTATATTTCGGTACTGGTTCTGCCATGTCCAAAATTTTCTCCAATTATTCTTTTTCCTCCATAAGCTGTTATATTTCAATAAATTTCTTTTTTGGTTAGGAAGCCAGAGTCAGATTTTCTTGCTTACAATAAAATAACCCTCAAGGTACACTTGGATTAAAAGGAATAACCTCCTAGGTTTCCCAGCTAACAACCCAGGATTCTTTTCACATACTTTCTGTTGATTTCCAAAAAATTCACAGGTTTTACAGAAATCAAATGCATATAACCAAAAGTGCTTTGGGGACAAAGTGAGAAGTCTGTGAGAATTGAAAGAGGAACAAATTAAAATAACTCAGAGATGCACTATGTTAGTCCTGTGTCAACATGATCGTCCTAGGACTTTTCCCCCGGAGCTGCTAGCACTCCATGATTATTTGAGGAATCCCATTTAGAACAAATATAGATAAAAATTTGATGCCTACAGAAAGTTAATAAATTAGAAATACTATGCTGCTGAGGCACCTGGTGGCTCAGCTGGTTGAGTGTTCAACTTTGACTAAGGTCATGATCTCATGGTTCCTGAGTTCAAGCTCCACATTGGGCTTACTGCTGTCAGCACAGAACCAGCTCACATCCCCTGTCCCCTTCTCTCTCTGCTCCTCCCCCCCCTCAAAAAAAATAAACATTAAAAACAAAAAAAAGGAAATACTATGCTCCTAACATATCTACAAAACAACTCTCATATGATTTCTATGCATCCTCTCTCCACAACTCCAGGAAAATTTAGATCATGCTGTAGATGATCTTGTTACCTGAAAGTGACAAGCCACTAGACTATATGATCCTAAAGAGCACAGTTTAATCAGTAGTGACTCTCTGTAAAGGACAAGTTCCCTGTCAGCAGGGAACATATCTCTTTCATGGATCCTTTTATCTTGTGTGCCCTGCACAAGAGTGAGCATACAAAACGTATGTGTTGAATAAATGAGTTGATGAATTAATTATTTACCTCATCTCAAATAACTGGCATACTGCTTGGCATAGTTGGAGAAATTCTTTCTTTATGTAAAAAAAAATGAAAGAAGAAATGAATACAAATGAAGAAACAGTTCTATGTTGTTGGGGCAAGGGTCAGGGGTCAATGCACATGCCGTGTAGGAAATCGTTCCCTTTTCTAGAAGAACTCAAGAGCTTATGTGGAGCACGGTGGAAAGGATATTCGACTTCTTTTGGCATGTGCAGTTTTCTAACAAAGTGTTCCTTACATTTGAGCAAAATAGCCTTACAGACATGATTAAGCAAACTATGGAAAGAAATCCAGGGTAAAAAAAAATCCAAATTTCTGATTATGCAAAGTAAACAGTTATACTCATTCTTCTCCCCCTGAAAAGCCACCACTAAATGTGCATTACAGTTTTTCCCAATTTCTTTCTATGGCTCTTGATGGGCTAGATAATAAGGAAAACACCTCATGTGAGAGGAGGTTAGAGTAGATTATTTAAAGGATCAAAGCTCCAGTACTTTAAGTTAAAATAGTTTAACCAAGAGAATTTTGTAAGCACGCTCCTGAGATAATAGGTAAGGTCTTTTTACAATTTTGCAAAGTTCCAGCTACTCCTTTAAAGTGTTTTGCCAAATGCAGAAAGTGGTGAAAGTCCATAAAACAAATATTGATTGTACGTGTTTATATCTCGTATTCTTCCTATATGTTTAGTCCCTTAATTTTCATGAATTACATTACATTCTTTTCCTTCATGAAATGCTGCAAAGTGTATGTGTCCTTTTGACTAAAAGCATAGGCTTTTATTTCAGGTGCTCATGGTCTAAACTTTCCTTGTATGCTATTTTTCTAAGACTTTATCTTGACACATGTTTCCTAAGATATTATGTATTTTCCTAAGACATTATCTTTCTTCTGTACATGCACTTCACATCTAGGCCTTATGGTGAAATGTATACATTCAAGCCCTGAAAAACCCTCTGTAAAATACAATTTATTGCACAATTGATATGCCCCAAACAGAATATCTCTGGATCTGACATCACTGATAACTGTATTTTTAGTTTAAGTTTATTTTTATTTATTTTGAAAGGGAGATAGAGAGCAAGTGGGGGAGGGGCAGGGAGACAGGGAGAGAGAGAATATCAAGCAGGCTCTGTGCTGTCAGCACAGAGTCCGATGTAGGGCTCGAACTCACAAACGCAAGATCATGACCTGAGGTTAAGTCAAGAGTTGGACGCTTAACTGACTGAGCCACACAGTTGCCCTCATTTTAATTTTTCAATAAATTACCGCCTTCTTAGCAACAGCTCATCACACTTAGTCTCTCCTCCTCTAGGAGCTAATTCAAAATGTCACACACTCAAGGTAATTAAGAACATTTTAAGTTTTTCACTTAAATTGAGGAGAAAGCTTTGGGTAGAGTAAAATCTGTCAAAATACTATTTAAAATTATACCCTCCATATCCTCAAGTCTGTTGTAAAATTGGAAGTAGATATTTCATAATCTTCTCAAAGATCCTCCAAATCTCAAATCCATCATGAGTGTGACCACTGAATTTCCACCAAGAAAAAGAATTTAAAAAATGGAGTGCATAGAAACTGAAATATTTAGACAATCTAAACACGGTATTTTCTATGTCTAGGCCTAGACATTTACTTCTTTTTAGTTGTTATTTCAAAAAATCAGAAAAGTTATACATAGCAAAAAAATATATATCTTTGACTAGAATTCTGAGTTTCATCAAATCTTAACATGTCTCAAATTTGTTCCAGACTTTTGTTATAAATGTTAAAAGTATTGGGGCGCCTGGGTGGCGCAGTCGGTTGGGCGTCCGACTTCAGCCAGGTCACGATCTCGCGGTCCGTGAGTTCGAGCCCCGCGTCGGGCTCTGGGCTGATGGCTCAGAGCCTGGAGCCTGTTTCCGATTCTGTGTCTCCCTCTCTCTCTGCCCCTCCCCCGTTCATGCTCTGTCTCTCTCTGTCCCAAAAATAAATAAACGTTGGGAAAAAAAAATTAAAAAAAAAAAAAAAGTATAAATAAAGTTTCTGGATAACCCTGTCTGATCTCATGCTCCTTTCTTCCTCTCCATGAAAACAGTTCTCCTAAAATTCTGTGTGAACAATTCCCTTGCTTTTGTTATACCTCTATGATTCAAAAAATCACGCAAAAAATTATGTCCCAAGTGCTTACAGAATGGTATTTTAGGTCCTAAGCAGTACACAAACCATATAGTTACCAAGGAAGATATAATACTTTAATATTTTGCGTTAATATATTACGCATATAATTTTGTACTCCCTGTTTTCATTAGCTTTATGTTTTTGAGAGACAGGCATGTCCATACATACTCCTGTAGTTCATTTCCCTTGATTGCTGGCATTGTTTGCAACTATGTGATAAGTCATCTCCAAAGTTTTGCTCTAAATGATGCTATAATGAAGATTGTTTTATTGTCTTACATATCTCCTTATACACATGTGCTTAAGAAGTTATATGCCTCGGATAAAAACCTGTGGGATGAAGAATATATATGTCTTGATACCTATTAGGCGCTGCCAATGTGCTCTCCTTGGTAAATGTAAGAACTTATTCTACACAGGTAGCATATAAGCATTCATCAGCAAATTTCCTAGACTTGGAACTTTGTGGCTGATGATTATAAAATGGTATCTAATTACTGTTTTAACTTGCATTTTCCTCAGTTACTGGCGAGGATCAACGTAGGTTGCACATAAAATATATTATCGCCTATTTGGTTTACTTTGTCTGAAATTCCTTTGCGACTACTTTGTCATTTTCTTTGGATGTGTTAGTTTTTTTTTATTGATTTTAGGAGTTCGTTATATTATTTAAATATAATTGCTTTATGTGTAGCATATGTGGCAAATATCTTCTCCCTATTTATCTACTAATTCTGTTTATGGTGTCTTTCTTGAATAGAAAATGGAATGTTGATTTAGTCAAATCCACCAAACCTTTTCTTTTTGCTTTTTTGAAGTGTGTTAAATATACATTTTCATACGTAGGGATTATTAAAACATTGTCCTTAATTGTCTCCTCAAGGTTTCAACATTTAGATTTTTACATGCGGGTCTTTAATGCACCTGGAATTTGATTTTGTGAAGGATGCTGACCCAGCATGACTTATTAAGTGTTCCATTTTTTTCTTACCAATATTTAAGTGTCCCTCTTACATTTCAAGTTTTCATAGATGTGGGTATGTCATTTAGCATTTTCCAATCACTCCAGGCTGTTTATGTGATCTGTTCCTGTCTCTGCATCAATACCATATTGTCTTAATTAGATTCACTTTTGGATACACCTTAATGTCTGGTAGGGTGAATCCCCTGGCCCTATTCTCCAATTCTTTTATAGTAGCTGTCTCTTTCTTCTCACACAGGAAATTTATAATTGGCTTGTGGAAGTTACAAAATAAAAGGTTGCAATGTTGGTTGGAAACTTTTTGAATTTATAAATTCACTTTGGAAACTTGATATACTTATAACATTGAGAATTCTTATTCATAAACATTATTTTTTTTTTCAACGTTTTTATTTATTTATGGGACAGACAGAGACAGAGCATGAACGGGGGAGGGGCAGAGAGAGAGGGATTCATAAACATTATTTACTTCATTTTTTGTTCAGCTCTTCCTTAATGTCTTAGAAAAGAGCTTTGTAATTTTCTTCATAAGGAGTTTGCATATTTATTACTAGATTTATTTCTGAATATCTTAAAGTTTTTTGGGTTTTTTGTCCCTTTGGTGTTTTTTTATTTGTTTGCTTTATTTTGTTTTTGCTGTTTTGTTTTGCTGCTATCATTGCTTTGATGCACTGACATATATGTACTAATTATCTTATTAATGATCTTGAATCATTCATAGACAATCATGTCATCCTCATGTACACATTTTTGCCTTTTTCTTTTTAATTCATACAGTGCTACTCCTTTTTCTTCACTAATTTTGCTGCCGAAGCTTCTAGAACATGTAGAACGGAAGTAGTATCAGAAAGCATCCTTGTCTTTTCCTTAAATTTAATGTAAAAGTTTCTAAAGTATCTCCATGAATTTTATGTGTGCCTAATAGTCTTTAAAATAGATACTCTTGGGATGCCTGGGTGGCTCAGTTGGCGGTTTGATACTTGATTTCAGTTCAGGTCATGATCGCAGGGTCATGAGATCAAGCCTCATGTCTGGCTCCATGCAGAGCATGGGCCCTGCTTAAGATTCTCTCTCTCTCTCTCTCTCTCTCTCTCTCAAATAATAATAAAAAAAGATACTCTTTATCAGATTAGAGGAGCCCTTCTTTCTTAGTTTTCCAAGTCTCAGTCTATTTTTGACACTTCTGTTGTATCTATGTATGTATCTATCTATTATGCCTCCATTCTGTCATTAAATGTTGCATTAAGTAAATCATGACATCAGCTCAATCCTAACATTACCTATAAAGACCCCAATCCTGGGAATTATAATTACTACTAGGTATATAATAAGAAGACATGTAATCCTAGTTATTTGTTGCCTATCACAATGGTGAGAATATGGCTAATTGACTTAAGAAAAGTGGCTGATAATCTGAAGTCTTAAGTAAATATGATCTTATCATTTTAATACAGGCTTGTTGTCTTCAGTATTATCAATATAGTTTTGTGATGTATTTGCTTCCAGGAATTTCCCTTTCCTTATGTAGGAGCTTCTCTGAAGAATAAGCAAATATTTTTTTTTGGCTTAGAATTCATGCACAAGTAAGAAAGTATTGAAGCAATAATGACTTAAAACTTAATTCACTATGAAAAAAATTATGCATCTCTGTTACTAAAAGGATTTACAGTTAGCATCATCCAATAACTATAATTTATTATATAAGTGACTCAAGTAATGTAACTATTGGCCCTATGAAAAAACTGGTGGAAACAACACATCAGTAAGCTGTCATTATAGAATTAATTCTTATCTTCTTATAAACAATAGTGATAGTACAGGAGTCTTTTATCCCAGTCAAGCTAAGATGCTAATTTATATCTTATCAATAAAGGGGTAATTTTATTTCTCGAATGAATAAAGGTATTCAGCATTTTGGGTCAATAACATTCTGCAATATTTCTTTTAGGAGACTTTCTTCACACTGCAAAAGAAGCCCATTTGAGTAAACTGAGTGTATGAATGCCCTACAGAGCCATCATGAAAGAAGAGGTAATTTCCCTTTGCCCTTTTCTGCTATTCTTTTTATTATAGCTTTATGGAATGTTATAATATTCCTAAAGACAGAGAAAGATACTCTGAATAGCTTGAATTACTGAGCACATAAAGATTTAAAGGTTAGCCTTGAGGGACATTATTACACTGCAGGTCAATAATACCTACTAACCTTTCCCTTATCTACTGAGAATAAATAAAAGTTCTATAATACTGAATTTTGCTCAAACTAAAAGTTTCTAGAAAGTCTGCTTTGAGGTTAGGAGCTTGGTAAAGAGTTCCTAGGAGAATTTTATATAAGGAGACCAAGGACATATGGAAAGCCAACAGTTTCCCCCACCATTCTCTGGCTTTAATAGAAAGAAGGTGCTGATGGGGCTCTTTGCTCCCAGTGAAACTTTCCAGAATAAATCAGCTGCCACACTGGTTCCTGTTGCCTTTTAAAGTGGTCCATCTTGGAACAGGCTATTGATAAAATAGCTCATCTTATGAGTTTTTTTGAAAAATTGGTTTAATATAAAGGAATGTTATTATAGAGCTGATGAGCTGCTTTCTTCTGTATTCTGAGAAGCTTGCCAAGACACCATGCCCTAACAACAACATGACTTACCATATTCATTGTGAAGTTATGTCAAGCCCAACAAGAGCTAGAAAATATATACTAGATGGGATCAAGGATCTTTATGCTGTCCAGTCAGCAGTCCTGAGCAGGGCAAGAGTTAGAGACTCTGTCCCCACTCCCTTTGGCCACCAGCTTCAGACCATTCTAGTCCTCAGTTGCCTCCTGGGTAAAGGGTCATTGCTACCAGATAAGAAGCAGTTTGGAGACACCCATAGTTCTAAATCATGATGATGTGTCTGCAAAAATGCAGGACTTTTTCAAGTTTTAGAATTCTTATATGTTAATATACTAGTTCCATATGTGATGAAATTGAGTATTACATAGAGGCCCACAGGACAAATCTGGACCGCGGTCTATTTTTGTCCTGCTTGTGAGCTGAGAATGGGTTTTACATTTTTAAAGATTAGTAAATATGTATGCATGAATATATATATACACATAATATACATATATACATACATATTTTATATATAATGAAAAAGAATACTTACTATTGATGAATCTTGCTAGGTAATAATAGCTTAGTTACTCTAACTTAGCCACTTATCCCTTTATTTTTATTTGGCCAACTTGTAATATTTAGGTGTTTTAAAAAATAAATACTTTTTCTACTCTCTGGTTTATCTGTTTTACTCCCCTTTTCGTGTCCCTTGGTGAGGAAAGCATGTAATGCACTGTATAGTCTCCATTAAGAAATGCTTTTGGCCTGGGGTAACAGGATTATTCTCCTATATGGTCTTCTGAAACGTTTAGACTTTTGCTATTCACATCTAAGTCTTGAATCCACCTGGAAATGATACTCAGTTTTGGAATGAAGTAAGGCTTGGGACTCAGTTTGGTCTCTTCACTCTATGTATCCAATTATCCTGCATCTTTTATTGATCTGCAATGCCATTACTCTCATAAATCAAGTTCCTATGTTCACACAGTTTAGTTTCTGGACTTTTTGTTCAATTAGTCTGTGCACCCTACACCAATACCAAGGGCTTTTAAGTATTATTTCTCTGTGGGAATATAAACTGGTATGGTTGTGTTGGAACATAATATGGTATTATTGGGTAAAGTTGAAAATGTGCCCATCATAAAACACAGCAATCCATTCAAGGAAAACTTGTGTGTGTGTGTGTGCACATGCATGTATGGATAAATAAATATATTGATATAAATGAGACATGAAATGTTTCCAGAAGCATTATTTGTTGAGGCAAGAAATTGTAAACAACCTAAAGTCTTATAACAGAAAAACAAATAATTTTTTAAATAGTTGTATGCATCTTATAAAAATTATATTGAGCAAACTTAAGAACAATGCATACAGTATGCTTCCACTTATGTGAAACATAAAAACCATGCAAAACTAAATGATGCATTTTATAAAGATATGTTCATATGAGTCTTACGAAAATGAAGCCAAGAAAATAAAATAAAAATGAAACCAAACAAAAGCATTCACGATCATGGTTACCTCTGGGAATGAGATGGTATGGCGGGTTCAGAGAGAAAACTTGGGAGATTCCAAAGGATTAGCAATATTCTATCAGTTAGAAAATTTACATGTATTTTAAATGGACAATAGACAAACAAACAATAAATTATTTATAAGTGGACAGATATGAAAGGCCACTGACTCCAAACCCAATGCTTTTATGTTACTTTTACGTTAGATTGACGTTAGATTATGTATGTTACTTTTACATTAGATTGATTTTATAGCATATTAAAGTTTCACAAAGATTATTAAACTACAAAATATTGCTTTTCTATAAAACTACCATAACATTATATTAATTATCATTTCTTATTTATGTATGTACACCATGAACAATGGAAAAATCTTCATAAACATCAATGTTAGTCTTAACATTGGATATGCAAGGCAAGCATTGTTATATACATTTCATAAATGATGAAATAGCAACTCAGAAAAATTAAGAATTTGCTCCAGGTATCACAGCTCACAAATGGCATAATTTTCTTCTAAACCTAAATTTATCTGGTTCTCAGTACTGTGCTCTACACATTTCACATGTATAATTCTGATGCATTATATGACACAAAGTGAAAGATTTACATAATATTGTAATACTCAGTTTGGAATACCAACAAAACTATCTCCATGGGCCATGGAAATTTCATAAAAAAATAATGGATTGAGATTGGTGTCCAATCCTTGGCAGTGTTTGTTTTGATGTGGTCTGTTTGTTCATTGTAAAGAAATTTTTAATTATCTGTACTAGCTCAGGTGAAATAAATGCAAACAATCTGAAATAATTAATGTTTGGTTGTAGACTATACCCTTGACTTGTAGTCATGTCAGTCTCTCTATGAATTCCTTCTAACTATCACCTTAAATCTTAAATGGAGCTGAGAAAGTCCTCAATTCCATATTTTCAGTCTCCTTCAGCCATTCATGGTGATCTAAACCCTGGTATAAACTCTTACTGAGAATACATGAGGCTCTACATGGCTTCTTCTCAAGCTTTTCCTGGAGAAGTCTTGGTGGATAAGCTTTGGGCTCTAAATAACATTTTCTTAGAGAACAATCTATGAGTAATAGAGGGGAAAAAGAGAGAGAGACTGGACCTATTTTCTTTTTATACTTCTATGTGTCAGGTAATCTATGAAATCTTTCCAACAAGATACCTAATTTATCCCTCCCAATTCTGTGGGCCAACCAGAATCATCCCATTTTTACTCTTGTGGGAAAAGACTTAGGAAAAGACTATTGCCTGGTTGTACTTCTGATGCCAAGTGGTAAAGCCAGGGACTAACGGACCTTACACTTTTTATCTTATGTTGTGCCTTAACTATTTTTAAACTACATAAACTTGAAGTGTCAATACAGTAGCCACTACCCTCTGGTGGCTTTTGAGCACTGGAAATGGGGCTAGACTAAACTGAGTTGTGCTGTAAGTACCAAAGCACACTGGAGTTCAAAGACTTCCTTAAAAAAAAAACTATCTCATGAATAATTTTTTATATTATTTACATGTTGAAATGATAGTTTTAGGATATAGTGGATTAAGTAAAAATATTATGAAACTTGATTTCAGTGATTTCCCTTTACTTTTAAAAATATGGTTACTAGAAAAAACTAAAATAAAATATGGTTACCAGAAAATTTAAAATTGCTTATGTAGTTTGTATTAAATTTCTTTTGGACAGTTGATGTAGACCTCTCCATTGGGGGCTGGGAAAATTTAGCTTGGGGAAACTCTTAAGCTCCTTACGGGCTGAAATGCCTAGAGAAAAATCTTATTTTAATTGGGCAGTGTATTTTCATCTAACAAAGATGGATAATAATAGATCCCCTGCAGGGCTGACGTTAGAACTAGAGGCAAAAAAATACATGAAGCATTCTCCAAGTATCTGGAACGTAATCAGCACTGGGGAAAGGGTAATAGAGGAGGAATCTCAAAATTTCTAACATTTTAATTGCCTGTATGAAACTTATTTATTTATTTATTTATTTATTTATTTATTTATTTAATGTTTATTTATTTCGAGAGAGAGAGAGTGGGAGAGGGGCAGAGAGCAAGGGAGAGACAAAATCCCAAGCAGGCTCTACACTGTCAGTGCAGAGCCCATTCAGGGATCCATCTCATGAACCATGAGATCATGACCTGAGTCAGAACCAAGACTTGAACTGAGCTACCCAGGTGCCCCCACTGCTTGTGTGAAATTTTAAATGCTGTATTTGAAGGCTGTTGGACTTCAAAAGTTATACTTTTTCCACTTCTCATATTGTTTCCATGTAAACAAAATGATTGATGGTACTTTCAGCATCACGAGACTCAAGAGGAAGAGGAAAGATGAGGATATTAACATTTCAGATAAGCAAATAATTATGCAGTAGGAGTCCTCAAAGCTGAAAGATGACAATAAAAACAAACTTTGACTCTGCTTCGAGGTTGTATTAATTGTTGACAATAAACTTGTCATCACTGTTTACCATAGATAATCTGTCCACAGATACTCACTATTTAACATTTTCCCACATCTGTTTTATTTATTTAATTATATGCAAAATCATCCAACCAGTAGTTCTTACCTGTTGCTAATGAAATATATTCCTATATGTTACACACCAGTTCAAAGTCCACTGAGGCAGATCTACACAAAAATCTTGCATATATGAGCCAAGTGGAGTTATCACCATTCTTGTGGTGATTTTTGAAGTTCAAGATTCATTGTATATTTTTTAATTCTTTTTTTATAAGGATGGCTACATGTACATTTTGGCATACAGCATTCCAGTAAGTAAAGTATAAAATTTCTACCAGGAGTTCTAATATCAATCCACAATTTCTTCTCACCAAGAAGTCCATGATAAGGTTAAATCAGCATAGCTAAGAAAATACTTCCGGTCTATCCTAGGCTTTCTTTTGCAGTCCCATGTTATGTTCTTTCTGTGGAAAATTCTTACTTAGGATTCTTACTATTAACTGCAGGAAGTCTGTACATTCAATTGGCAATTATTAAGGACAGCCCTTCATCAGTGGTTGCTGCTACCAAACCCTTTGCTTCCCATTAATGAACTCCACCTAGTGCTATTTTCCTGATTTTCTTATTATCCAAAAGCACTGTGTGGTTCTCTAAGATGCTTTCTCTAATCTAAACACTCTTGATCCGCATTATTTCAGAAGAGAAGCAAGTATGTGGCGCTGCTGTGATGATCAGAGAGATATTTTAAGCAACTTTTGGCATGGAAAGTTATTTCTGGATTCAAATCTGAGCTGAAAGGAATATGCCATTGCAGAAATGAGGGCTCTGTGACACCTTCCTGTGCTACATCATAAAATATCTTCTCTAAAGCTGCAGGGGGACATTAACATCGATTTATTCTCTGCCCAACACTGTGAACGTTACCTTTGCAAATAGCTATTTTCCTAAAGATAATAATGATGTTTTGTATCTAAAATCTTTTCTGCTTCCTTCATTACATCTGGGCTTATTTCAAAAGGGTCATCCTCTACACCTTGAACAACGTTGTATGTACAAAAGTACAAAATAAAGGAATGTTGAAGGAACCGGCACCAGATCTGACATTTGACCCGTTAAGCCACGTTTTTGTTTTTACTAAAAATGGATGGATAACATATACGTAGACTGCCTGGAGGAAGGTTCAACCTCTAAGAAAGTCTCATGACAGCACACACCTCAGCTATTTGGGCTGCGTGTTCTCTCCGCCCTCAACGGAAAGCAGGGATGTTTCTCTGTGATTTGGCATGAATTCCCGAGACTAACACCGCAGCGTGCCTGCCTCCTGCCTGTGGATACAAGGTTCCATCGCAGAGCGCCAAGGGCTTAACAATAGTTAATCTCTTAAAAGAAGCAGGTGGCCCTCAGCACTACTACTTCTATTATTGTCTAAGTTCCCCTCCAGTCTCTGCCAATTGCTCACCTGTCAAATTTGGCAGAAGCCCAGAGTTCGACTGACTTTGTTCTTATTCCCCTAGAATTCTTTTCTATGTCCATCTTTTAAGTGTTTTTTTAAATGGCCAGTGTCAAAAAATTGGTTGAATGTAGCGTCGAATTTGAAAAGCATATGTCTCATGGCTTTTCTTTTTTTACTAGAACAACCTCCACTCAGTGCCTGTATCTGCTGTCTTTCAGGTACTATTTAAAAGCTAGCACAAGAGGCAGGCCAGTGTCAGCCCTGAATTTGCATAGATCCACCTTCTGATGTATTTTTATTTACATGTAAAGCAAAAACCACGCACTGGCCATGCCATATACAACCCTTGGTTTTGTTTTTCTTTTGAGTTGGTAAGATCTTCTGATGAAAACATATGTTCAATTTCACATTTTAAGGAATTGTCTATTTGTGTGATTCTTCTAAAAAATACATATTTCAAAAGTAGTTGATATGAACTTGCTTCATCCAACATTCCTTGACTGTCATAAAGAGTGGTAAAATGGGTATTTAGTCTTTCTGCTTCAGCTCTTGGTTATAAACCCTACCTAAATATCTACAATCACAATCCATAGCTTTCTTCCAGAGCTTATTATAAACCAGCAGCACAACATGGACTATAATTTTCCACAAGAAAAATGCACTGTAGGAGGCACACCTAGTTTTCATTTAACTTCAAAAACATCAGTAAATTACCCAAGACCCTGAAGAAATTGATTCACTGTTTTGCAGGGAAGTAGAAATCGAATGGATCATTTCATATGCATGCATTTATTCCACTGATATCTAAAAAGCCTTTGGAACGGCAGAACCAAGTAAAAGGAGGGAGATTTTGGCTAAAGCATGTGAATTGTACTGCTAACCACCCTAGATCTGATGTGAAACCAGGTCCTTGGGTTCTCAAAACGGTAGAAATTGACAAGCGGCCAACTAGGAGCTCCAGGCCAAGGCTTTTATCGGGGCTTATGCTGGAATACAAGAAAGACAGCAAAAGGAAAGAGTCCTTCAGGCTGGTTCTCTGGCCCAGGACAAGGTCGGGGAGAGCTTTAGAGAGGCCTAGGCTGAAAAAGGAGGACGTTTAAGCATGTAGAGGTGGGGATTTATTGGCATTTGCACACTTAAAGGTCATGTTTCTTCATGCATCCCATGTCTAATTAGCATATTAAATCTTCACCCCTGGGCATGAATTTTAGCGTTATAGTAAGGGAGAAAAATCAATGAAAGGTCAGTGTTGGTGTACATCTTGGTTCAGACTTCCCCAGTCTTTGAGTCCTTCCTTTTGGTAAATTTCCTGCCTTTGCATTGCTGCAAAATAATACTACTCAAGGCTTAAGGGGTATAGAGTTTCAGCTCTCAGGGAACACTGGATTTTGCAGTCCCTGCTCTATCTCAAATCCATTTTAGAAAACAATGTCTTGAGAGGGTAGTAGTAAACGATTATATGTATACTTCCTTACTTACATGGTTTGTGTATTTACTGTTAACCTGTTTTTTTCTTTGGTAGTGCACGTTTTTATTTATTTATTTTATTTATTTTTTTCTTTTTTTTTCAACATTTTATTTATTTTTGGGACAGAGAGAGACAGAGCATGAACGGGGGAAGGGCAGAGAGAGAGGGAGACACAGAATCGGAAACAGGCTCTAGGCTCTGAGCCATCAGCCCAGAGGCAGGCGGGGCTCGAACTCACGGACCGCGAGATCGTGACCTGGCTGAAGTCGGACGCTTAACCGACTGCGCCACCCAGGCGCCCCAGGTAGTGCACGTTTTTAAAGACATTCCTGTGAAAAATTGCACACAAAATATAAAGAGAATTCAATTTGGTAATAATCACTTTGAGATATTTTCTGGCTGGTGATCAATATGTGGCTCCTTGACTCCTATTTTTTTAGATTCAAAATTAAGAGACCGGCTCTCATTCTTGCGCAGAATTTGAAAAACTGCCTAGCATCAAGTATGTATCCAATAAATGTTTCCAATGCATTCTAAATGCCACACGAAGTAATTGCCACTGGAAGGCTTTTCAAATTGTATGTGGCACAGAGAAAATAAAGACGTATGTGCTAAGGTCTGAATAAATAACAATAGATATTTCTTTAAGTTTAAAATCTATGTGTAGGCAAGTAAAAGAAATATATTGATAAACTAATCTTGTTCTTATTGTAATGCTATAGATAAATTTGAACCATCACTTCCCCCTCCCTAGTCTCATTTGTCTTTCTTCCTATACTTCCTCATTTCACACTCCCTAGGAGTACATCATACATTTTGTTTTTCCTTCTATGTTTTTGAAATTTTACTGTATATACAGATATATAATATAAACTCTGTATCACGTACTATAGCATGAGTGCGGACTGGAGTGTGTGTAAATGATATAAACAAAGGAAACATTCTGCAACTTGTTCCTTGCACTCAAGTGATGTTTATAAAAATGTGTCCACATCCATACATTTAGATTCTATCCATTCATTTCTCTGCTGTATAGTATTTCCTGAATTAGTCACTCTCTTTCTGGTAAGACATACGGATAGCTTCCTATTTACTTCTCTTACAAAAAATACTTCAGTGAAAATAATTTCATGTGCTGTCTTGAATACATTGTGCCAGAGATTTATATACCTAGTAAAGAATTGTAGGGTCATGTGGTATATACATTTCATAGATATTACCAAAAGATAATGACCAAACTTATAGTCCTACCAGCTGTATCCTTCATATTTACCAACAATTAATAATGTCCATCTTTTTAATTTTATTCAATATAGTGGTTCTAAAATAATATCTTTTTATTGTCAATGATTGTGTTTTTTACTCTGGTATTATTAGTAGAATGATTTTTTTCTTTTACATGTTTTCTAAATTGTCTTTAGTGACCATATACTTATTATGGGTAATATGTAACTTATTTCATAAATATGTTTTTATTTTTAAGTTTATTTATTTATTATTTGAGAGAGAAAGTGAGAGAGCATGAATGAAGGAGGAACAGAAAGAGAGAGTGAGAGAGAGAATACCAAGTGGGCTTTGCATTGTCAGTTCAGAGCCCAACACAAGGCTCGATCCCATGAACCAAGAGATCCTGACCTGAACTGAAATCAAGAGTCAGATGCTTAACTGAACTGACTGAGCCACCAAGGGAGCCTTATAAATCTTCTTTTTTATCTTTTTCCTCTCAATTCAATAAGTATGCATTTTAGCATTGTGTTAATTATTATAGACATAGAAATAAAATATTTTTTATGAAAGATACAGTTCTTGCCATCAAAGAGTTTACAGTCTAATTAGGCTAACAGAGATATAACAAACTGCATCATTGTTTGGTAGTCACAAAATAAAAATGTATGAGAATATAGAAGTCGCAGAGGATTAGGACTTATTAGCATCAAAGGAGGCAATTCCAGAGAAGTTCTTCTGGAGACGTAATGGAAGAGCTCATATTAATTTTTCTTTCAGGATACTGTAGGCTCCAACTTAGGATCTAGGATAACAGAACTGGTTAAAACAGTAATATGCAAATAGAAAATGTGGAATAATGGTAGAATCATCTGAAAATGAATGAACACTAACTAGTCATTACAAGAAAACAGGGTTAGAGTAAACTGGTAGAGGCAGGTTGACTCAGAATGCCCCCCCCCCTTCAAGGCCTCACAAATATCCATTATATCAAGGTTTATGGCAAAGTTTCTGGGCCCATGATGTAGAACCAGAACAGAGTGGGAAGAAGAAGCTGATCATGACACCCTGTTACAAGTTCCCCATGCTCGTGATTGGGAAATCACAATGAACATGATTGTATGCCCTCCTGGCAATGAGAGATGATAACCCCATGACGCTATGGATGAACCAATTCTTTCTGGTTCACCAAGCACTTTCAAGTTATTACTTCATTTATCCTTCTCTATGCTCAATTAACGAGGGAGAGGAGTCTCAGAAAAACTTTAATTGTGCAAAATTATGGAATTAAGATATAATTCAATTGAAATGAAAACCACAGGACCTTGAACTCTAAAATCAACCTTCACAGAAGTCATTTTCTCTCTTATAGAACTTAAATCTAGATACAGATATTTGCCCATAAGTTATCCAGATAGATAGATGAGTAGACACCACCTCTCCTGCATGCACAACAACAACAACAACAACAACACACACACACACACACACACACGTAAGGGATTCTTGAGTCTTCATTCTTCTATGGTGAGCTTTTTGAGAGATATAAGAATGCACATATTCAGTGGTACACCTCTACACATAT
This sequence comes from Puma concolor, assembly GCF_028749965.1. NCBI lineage: Eukaryota > Metazoa > Chordata > Mammalia > Carnivora > Felidae > Puma > Puma concolor. Next base: position 50,897,365 of record NC_141678.1, on the reverse strand, counting down.
TGTCCTTTCCCTTAAATTTTGTATTATTTTCTACTCTTTGGAACCTGTGGGCGTATAACTAGAGCTTAGAGTTGAAAATGCACTTAATAACGTTGATGATTGACTAAAAGCATTTCAGCCAGCATAGACTTATAGTCAAATTAACAAAGGTTATTTGAGAGAAAAAATGTCATTTTCCCTTTTTCCTGTAAGGAAAAGTGATTTAATGCTGCATCCTGACAAGGATTTTTATCCATGTATCCAGTCAACAAATATTTGTTGAGCACTTACTATGTACCAGTCAGGGTTAAGTATTCTACCTAAATTAATCTCACACTGATTATAATAACAGCCCTATGATATTGATATTATTAATTCTATTTTAAGATAATTAAATTAGAAGTAATACTAAGTAATTTAATCAAGCTTACATATTTTTTAAGGTAAGGGGTATAACTAACCTCAGAGCTTATTTCCAATCCATGACGCTATACTGTAAATATGTTTTGTTATATTTCAACAATTATTTTTCAGGCTCCTGAACTTGAAAAGCAGTAATTCTCTAAAGAATAACAAAGATGTTCAAATATCTATGTTTCCAAAACATAAAATTCTAAATGATCTCATTAATGAATAATTACTAATTTTAAGTAGTCTTTAAAAACATAATGCTAGAGGCATTCACATACACTTACGAAGAAATGACTTTGTATGCACAATAATGTGTTAGTCAAGGGATTGCATTATTTTATATTTTTCAGAGAAAGTCAAAGCAATTGTGATTTCATATGAGAAATATAGCAATACTCACATTGGAATCTGGTATAACTATTACATTGTGTCTATTTCCATGAAATCAATCCAGCTTATATATGATGAAATGGAAATATGTTGTAAAACTTTGTACATTTACCTCCTACAATGGTTACAATGGTATTTACTCACCATTTTGGTTCATTTGAAATGTTCTACATATGCAGCTTACAATTTTCACATTGAACACCATATATAAAGCCACTGGTTGTTGTAAAAGGTCACCTTTCTAATTGGTGTAATAAAGCCCAGCTGGTAAGGCAATCTCTAAAATAACTTGGGGCTAACACAGCCGTGGCAGCAGAGTGAAGAATGTACTTGGTAAGAAGGAAGTGATTTTAACCATATGTCCTTTATTTCACATATTTGTAACGGCCAGTCACCAATATCTAATTTTATTTAAGGTAAAGCATCTTTGAATGTTCAAGTGATTTGTACTGCAACCTGTGTCCTCATGCTAATCATAAAAGGATAGACCTATCATGATGAATATAGAAAGGGAAGTAATTGATTCTTTGGTCTGAATTTTCCTCTCCGTTAATAGATTTCCCCTTTAGCAACAACAAGGCAAAATAATAAGGAAGCATACAAGATAACTTAAGTATAGCTAGCATTGGGACTGCCAGTCACTGAAAGCTTATCTAGCATTTCCAGCCCTCTTCATGAATTCTCCTCCTGCTTTGTGTTTAGAATAATAAAATCTTATAGTTCCATAAGTGTTAACTTCATCTTATAGAAAAATAATAAACATGAATTTGCTATGAGGCGTAATTCCCTATTTTGCTTCTTGACATTTAAGAAGAATTTTATAAGGATATCTATTCTGAGATAGATGTGTTGCCTACTTTTAAATTGTGACAACACTTAACAATTATAAATATAATTCAGTATCTATATCAAATACAATCTAGGACTTTTACTGCTATAATATTTTTTTAATGCCTCAAGGAATCCTGGTGATTTCTCAAAAGTGTTTGGACAATATCAAAAATGCTCTAAAATAACAATACATTCATCTTATGCAAAAAATTGTTTTTTGTTTTTAAAGCTTTTCTTACTGCTCCAATGATACAGCCAAAATGAGTATGTGTATAAAAACATGGGAAATCTAAAAAAAGTGCAAACAAATATAAACTCAAATGGAGTAGTGAGAGCAATCCTTTAAGATTCCTCTCATTCGTTACATATTGGCTATCTTGTACTTGTGACCTTTTTAGGGTTCCTGGACCTAATTTGCTACAACCCCTGTTTGCCCTCCACACAGCTACCAAGCAATTCTTGGACACCAGCAAGGTGTCTGGGAATTCAACTCAATTCTGACACTATCTTACCAGAGATAGCAACAGACTCCACAGGTTAAAGGTTCAGTCCTACAACAATGTCTGCCCCTCCCCCCTTCAAATGCCAGTGGAAAGCCCGAGGCTTTCTCTGCTTATGACTGACTGGCTAGAGTGGAGGGTCCAATGACCTCCTTGTTAGGTTCCACTAATTTGCTAGGGCAATTCACAGGACTCAAGGAAACACTCAATTTATTAAAGGATATGATAAAGAATACGAATCAATAGCCAGATGAAGAGATGTATTGAGCACGGTCCCAAAGGAGCTTCTGTTCTTATGGAGCTTGGGGCCTAGCTGGGTGGCCTGTGGAAGAGTTCTGATTTTCTAAGCATGGAAGCTTTCCAAAAACAAAAACAACAAAAAAACAAACAAACAAACAAACAAAAAGGACCAAAAAGATCTCTTCTTATGTTTTCATGGAGGCTTCATTACATGGTCATGACTGACAGTGATTGGCCATTGGCTAATTCAACCTCTAGCCCCTCTTCCTTTCCCAGAGGTTGGAATGGGACTCAAAGTTACAACCTTTTCATCATTTGGTTGAACCTCCTAGCAACTAGCCCTTGAGTGGGGTCCAAAAGTCACCTTCGTTAATAACAAGACACCTATTTCACCTTTATGGCTCCAAAATGTTTTCAGGAACTGTGGATAAAAATGAGATACACCTTAGAAATAGATTGTGGTAATCTGAAGACTAAATATGTGTTGCTTATAAATCAATATACTGTAGTGGCAACTTACGCGAAGCTACATGCTGCACCATTTCACAAATAATGAATGTGAAAGAAGTCCAGCTCACTGTATTATTGGCATTAAAAGTAGACACTCAAAGATTAATTTCCAAGATATCTGTTATTTATTCCTCTCTTAATCAAAATTAAGTATTATTTCATTTACTAAACAAGTGGTATATCTATTCCAATTTATCTTTCACATCTACTGTATTTTTTAACAGAGAGAATGCTGACACAAAGAAAAGTAGATAGGCTATGTTTTCACAATATCTGTATTAATGGAGCACAGCAGGAATTATAGACACATAGTGAAGAGAGAGAGAAATGTTAATAAATGTTAATTTTGCTTTTATCTGGGTATTAAAATTTTAGTGATTTCTTTACATTCATCTTTGAACTTTTAAAACAATTTTTATAATTAAAATGTAACTTAAAAGGTAATAATTCCTTTTAAAATTATATTCTAACATTTCCCTGATACATCAAGGCCCCCCTGGTGATAGCTTCTGAATGTTACAACAATAGTAGTGGGACATTTCAAATAGTGATTTTCTTCATGGAAGAGCTCATATAACTTCTTACTGTTTAGTTAAATACAAACAGAAAGTACGTTTAAGCATAAGTGATGGGGATTAAGGAGTGCACTTGTGGTGATGAGCACCAGGTGATGTATGGAAGTGTTGAGTCATTCTATTGTACACCTGAAACTAATATTATGCTGTATGTTAACTAACTGGAATTTAAATAAAAACTTTTTTAAAAGACTTGTAGCATATACTTAGGTGAATGACAAACAGAGAGCACTATTCTAGATGAAACTGGAATGTATTATTCCAGCTATTGTAGCCATTTACAGACATAATATTTTATGAATCTGCAAGTAATACCTTACGTTAAGTTATAAGACTTACATCTACAATGAATATCTATGTAAGAGTGATTTGAAATCCATCTGTAAAATATTCTGGAATGCTGTAAAAACAGATTTATGCTCTGTATTTCTTGGCAAGCAGGGTAAGCTCAGGCAAGAATGTGCAGGAGGCAGCTGATCTTTCCTCAACCCAGTTTTCCTTTATACTCATGCAGTCATACTGCCTCCCACATAGTCATAGACTTTTCCATTGAATGACTAAAATCTTCATTTGTATATATCACATCCAAGTGTGCGTTCATAATGTGACCATAGAAGACTGTGTTGTGATATGTTGTAGAATTATGAATTTAAGAGTCTTGGTATCCTTACAAATATTTTCACAGTGTTAGGCTGTAGGATGATAACTAGCATTTCTTCACCACAAACAAATTACAGAATAATCTTGGAAATTTTTCTACGAAGAAAAGTAATGGCAGAGAACTCACCTACACAGGCCCTGGATTGCACATCACAGAACGGAGTATTCTACGAAGTGGGGGTGGGAGGCACGCCTCGTCTTCATTGACCATGAGCTGCCTTCCTAAGTTTTCTCTTGCCTACTACCCCTTCCTTCCACCTACATAAGACCCAAGGAAAGCTCATCTACTTTCAAGAAGTGTGATATATCATTTTGTCTCTGTAACATTTCTTTAAAATAATATTTCTGTGCTCTTTTAATTTCTCTGAAGGTGAAAAAAACATAAACAAAAATGTGCCTTGTTTTATTTGAAAATTTTACACTTTTAAATTTCATGCTATTAACTGGAATAGAAATAGCAAAGGGCTTAGAAAGGGTAAAGCAATTCTAACTCTAGTTCCGAAAACTTCCATTTCCAGAATTATGCAATTCCCAAATCAGTATTACAGTTAAAATGCTATTGCATTTTTCATGGATATAATCATTTATGGAAATTAGAAGAATCTAAATCAACAGATCTGATGACATGTCCAAACAAATGTTCTGGAATATATTCTAACAGTACCCATACTATAGCTTATAAAACAATGATAGAATGTGTAAGAGAAGGTACATAAAGGAAGAAAATGAGAAAGAAAAGGGAGTGTACTATATTCAACCTTTTGTAACAAATGCCAGAGGCATGAACTTGTTGACACATGAGAAATTTCCTCCCTGACTGCTACATTTATGCTGGGGAATTATGATAGTCAGAATCTGATGGTTTCATTGACTTTACAAGTAGCGCTGACAATAATATGTATTTAATCATCGTCATGATTAAAGTTGGGCAGTGTAGAGTAACAGAGAGATCACTGACTTCAGAGTCAGAGAGCCCTGCATTCAAAACCGAGCTCTCTGATTGCTTTAGAACATTAAATTTTCTGACTCTCAATCTCACCCTCCATAAAATATGAATAATAAGGATTTCTCAGTTATTTGTTTTTAAAATAATGTTTGTGAAATGCTTACCTCTATACTTAGTACAAGAAAACAAGAATCTAGAACTACCATTGTGGTTGTCTTGTTGACTATACACGTGACTCTCATTATCCATGGTAGTTATGCTGTATAAGGTCACTGTAAGCACTGCATTAGTAAATACTGATTATTGCGCCACAGAGCAATAAGGGGTTAGATTTCTGTGAGCTTTGCTCACACTTTTGCCAACCAAAATGCCATTTGCATCATACAGATTCATTTGCCAACATCCCTGTAAAATAACCTCATCTCATCAATATTGAAAAAACTGCCCTTTCACATACACCTTTTACTATATAGCACTTAGCAGGGAGAGTCTACCTTCATTTTTAACGGATTCCAAATTTGTAAATTTTCCCACTCATGAAAATTTGTTCATAACTCACAAATCAATAATCTCAGTGCATTTGTGGTCATTTGAGGACATACTGAGGGACAAAAAACTTGAGTCACCCAGTGTGCATGTTCTCAGCTGAAGTGGAATGAGATGATGCTGCGCCTTCTTGTTTCAGCTCTCATACTGTAAACAATCATCCTTTTTGCTTTATTTAGTGTTGTTTTTTGCATTTTTATTTATTTATTTTTTTTTAGTGATTTTGCTATTTATGAAGGCCTCCAGGCATAGTGCTGAAGTGCTAACCAGTGACAAGACCATAATGTGCCTTATAGAGGAAATACATGTGTTAGCGTTTCCTTTTCATTGAATGTTTCTGGCTCCTCTATGCATGTACCTTATATGGTTCAATCAGAAACCTGAAAAAAACCCATATAACTTCATTCTGGTACTGGAAATTTATATGAAATTTGAATTCATTCACCTGTTCACAACATCTGAGGTAAATGCTATTTCCTCCATTTGACAGAAGAAAATAAGAATTTGAACTGATATTCACCCTACTTCTTGTAAAAATTACTTTCCATTTATTAACCTAAATGACTATGCTTCATTAAATTTGCCTACAGCCAGCCAAGACTTCAAATGTTTGATGTGTGTTAGCTTGTAAGAGACTGTTGTAAACAATTCATTCAACTTCCTGCCCTGATCAAGATTTTGTTTCTGTATCTTCATGATATTTCTCTTTGTTACTTGAACATCTAACATTGAGAAGAAATATTCTTCCCTAAAAGGAAATCCGTTCCATTTTTAAATCACTTACATATTTATAAAGCCAAATCAAGAATTAACTGAAACATTTTTAATGCCAAACATTGATCTCAATTTAATTTTTACAGAGAAAATACAACCTTGCTCTTTTTACCTTTCACATGGTAGAAGCTTCCAGATGCTTTCCTATCTTATTCCAACACTGTATCAATTACTAAATATAAAAATGGAACGGAACTTGATGATTTTGATGAATTTCACAAATACACTTATCTTAATTGCTGCAACTACCATTGGGTCAATATTATAAATCAGGTTTCAGTAATGAGTTATTTTTCTAGTGAAAATAATTTCAACAAGATTATTTTCCTCTTTTTCTTACAAAAATCAATCTATAATACAAGATTATGCATGAATTAAAATTTGAGTCTACAAAGGAGCATTAAAAATACTTGACCACATAATAACTTGGAAACAAGAGAAAGAAAGAGAGAAAGAAAGAGAGAGGAAATAAGGAAAAGAAAGAAAGAAAGAAAGAAAAGGAATGATAGGAAAGGAAAGGAAAGGAGAGAATATAAAAAGAAAGAAAAAAGGAAATAAGGACGGGAAGGAGGAAGGGAAGGAAGAAGGGAGGAAGAAAATCTAAAAGGTATACTTCTAAAAGGTATACTAAAAGGTGAGAAAATGATGCAATATATTCTATAATGGTGAGTAATCATAAAATATAAGTACTATAATACATAAATACTTCTTCCATGCCAATAAAAAGATAGAAAAATGGTCAAAGGATATGAGGGAAGCAGCCTCTGAAATGGTTCCCAATGATCCCACCTTCTGTTTTTCATGCCTTTGTGTAATTTTCTCCCCTTTAGTATGAACTATACATAATGATACCCTCCTAATGAATAAAATATAGCAAAAGTGAGGGATGTCACTTCTAAAATAGTTTAGAAAGACAGTAGCTTCCACCCTGGGTATTTTCACTCTCTAACTCACTTGCTTTTTAGGAATCCAGCTACCATGTCATGAGGCAACTCTGGGGATGCATGCATGGAAAGGAACTGCGTGAGGCTGGATAACAGCTACATGAGTGAGCTGGGGAGCAGATCCCAGTTAAGTCTTCAGATCATACTTCATGAAAACTTGACTGTAGCCTGAGACATCTTGAACTGAAGCACCCATATAAACTGTACCTAGAACTTCAATCCATAGCCATTCTAAGATAATAAAGGTCTGCTTTTTGGCTGCTAAATTTGGGACTCACTGACTACACAGCAGTAGACAACTAACACAGGATATAAAAGCAGAGATTTACCCCCCAAAATATAAGTCACCAATAATCTATGAGCAACGTTCAACATCACTAGGAATCTCATAAAAACAAATGAAGTCATCACTAACCACGTTTTTACCTCAAATTGAATAGATAAAAGAATTGAAAATTTTTATTTAATGGGTTCCTAAAAACTAGTGAGCATGTATGTTTATGTGTGTGTTTCCATGGGTGTGTTCTAAGGATATAAAAATTGAAAATTCTTTTTTTTAAGGGGACGAGCCAAGATGGCAGAACAGCATGGAAGTTTTTGTGTGTCTTGCGTCCATTAAATACAGCCAGACCAACACTAAACCATCCTGCACAACTAGAAAACTGATCTGAGGATTAACACAACAATCTGTACAACCTGAACCACAGAATTCAGCAGGTACATGGCACAGAGAGGTGAACTGGGGGAGAGGGAAGTGTGAAAGGCAGGGAGCCGCTTTTGCATATGGAGAGAGGATGGAGATGGGGAGAATACAGGAAAAACACCCCCCCAAAAGCAGCTGGCGAGAAAGTGGAAAATTGGAAACAGCCACAGGGATTGAACTAAAAAGGGAGAAAGGAGAAAGGAGAGGACTTAAATTCCATTAAGACTATAAACAGGGGGAGTGCAGAGTCTGAAACTCCACAGCTCAATACCTGGTGGTGCTCTGGTGGGAAGGGCGAATCCCCAGGAGCAGAGTGGAGTCCAGGGTTCTTCAGGCCACATGGGAGAGGCGGTTCCCCTTCTGGAAGAACACCTGGTAGAGGTTGTATGAGTCCCCCAAAGGCCCCAGTGGACCCAGTAGAACAACCACATTTGCTGGTGCTGGAACAACGTTATTAAGGATGAAACCTGGTGCCAGATGTCTGGTGTGATTTTCCATAATCCCTGAGGTGCTGCTGCTACACTATCTCACAAACTTTTTCTGGGGCGAGCTGGCACCCGGCCACAGTCTTTGGGCATCAGCAGTAGCACAGTCCTGCAAACATTCCTGGATGCAGCCGGCACCTGGCCATTGCTCAATGCAACCCTCCCGCAGAGGGGCAGATCAGGTCAAAGCCACAGTTCCTCAGAAGTAAGGGGTCAGGAAAGGCATCTAAGACAATACACAGGAGGGAGGTGCTGTCTGGGGCTTGGTCATGGACTGTCCAAAAGCAGGGAGTGGACCGAAGCTGAAGACAAAGGACGGGTGCATGATTGCTGATCAGGGAGAGCAGAGTTCCGATACTAGACACTGGATAGCTGGGTGACGCCATTTTCACCGCTCCCGCACATGCGCATACACTCCTACAAGCATCACAGCAATCTACCCCAGTGAGCTAAACAGTGCCATCTAGTGGAGAATGGAGCCGTTACACTAAATCCTGCCCAACTGGGCCAATCTCACTCCGCAGGAATACAAGTCTCTCCTACTGATTAGTTTAGGGACTATAAAGTGCTTCATACTTTGACTTATAGGGGAAAACGAAATAATTTCAGTCGTATTTCAGTCTGTTCACTGGTCCATCTATTCGGTTTTCTTTCTTTTTTCTTTTCTTTTTCTTTTTTCTCTGTTTCTTTTCTTTCTCTTGAATACAGAAAGAGAAAAAATTCATTTTTATTTTCAATTTTTATTAAAATATTTTTAATTTTTTTCTACTATATTTTTTACTTTTGTGTAAATTTTTCAAATTCTATTTTACTTCCATCATTTCATTTTAGTCTCCTTCAGTGTATTCATTTTTCAAATTTTCAAATGATTTCCTTTTTTCCCCTTTTTTATCTAATCTGTCAAACCATTTTAAACACCCAGACCAAAACACAACTAGGATCTAGCATCATTTGTTCAATTTGTGTGTGTGTGTGTTTAATTTTTTAATTTTAATATTTTTTTAATTTTATTTTTTTAATTTTAATTTTCCTACCTCATTAATTCCTTTTCCTCCTTCAAAATTACAAAACTAAGGAATTCACCCCAAAAGAAAGAGCACAAAGAAATGACAGCCAGGGATTTAACCAACACAGATTCAAGCAAGATGTCTGAAATAGAATTTAGAATCACGATAATAAGAATACTAGCTGGAGTCAAAAATAGATTAGAATGCCTTTCTGTGGAGATAAAAGAAGTAAAAGCTAGTTGAGATGAAATAAAAAATGCTATAACTGAGCTGCCTTCTCAAATGGATGCCACGGTGGCAAGGATGGATGAGGCAGAACAGAGAATCAGTGACATAAAGGACAGACTTATGGACAATAATGAAACAGAAAAAAAAGAGGGAGATGACAGCAAAAGAGCACAATTTAAGAATTAGAGAAATCAGTGACTCATTAAAAAGGAAAACATCAGAATCATAGGGGTCCCAGAAGAAGAAGAGAGAGAAATAGGGGTAGAAGGGTTATGTGAGCAAATCATAGCAGAAAACCTTCCTAATCTGGGGAAAGACACAGACATCAAAATCAAGGAAGCACAGAGGACACCCATTAGAGTCAACAAAAACCGACCATCAACAAGACATATCATAGTCAAATTGACAAAATACTCAGGCAAGGAGAGGATCATAAAAGCAGCAAAGGAAATAAAAGGTCCTTAAACTGCAAGTGAAGAGATCAGGTTTGCAGCAGACCTATCCACAGAAACTTGGCAGGTCAGAAAGGAGTGGCAGGATATATTCAATGTGCTGAATCAGAAAATATGCAGCCAAGAATTCTTTATCCAGCAAGACTGTCATTCAAAACAGAAGGAGAGATAAAACGTTTCCCAGAGAAACAAAAAATGAAAGGAGTTTGTGGCCACTAAACCAGCCCTGCAAGAAATTTTAAGGGGGACTCTCTGAGGGGAGAAAAGATGAAAAAACAAACAAACAAATAAATAAAGACCAAAAGCAACAAAGACTAGAAAGGACCAGAGAACACCACCAGAAACTCCAACTCTACAAGCAACATAATGGCAATAAATTCATATCTTTCAGTGCTCACTCTAAATGTCAATGGACTCAATGCTCCAATCAAAAGACATAGGGTAACAGAATGGATAAGAAAACAAGATCCATCTATATGTTGTTTACAAGAGACCCCCTTTAGACCTAAAGACACCTTCAGATTGAAAGTAAGGGGATGGAGAACCATCTATCATGCTAATGGTCAACAAAAGAAAGCTGGAGTAGCCATACTTATATCAGACAGTCTAGACTTTAAAATAAAGACTGCATCAAGAGAGGCAGAAGGGAATTATATCATAATCAAGGGGTCTATCCACCAAGAAGACCTAACAATTGTAAACATTTATGCACCAAATGTGAAAGTACCCAAATATATAAATCACTTAATCACAAACATAAAGAAACTCATTGATAGTAATATCATAATAGTAGGGGACTTCAACTCCCCGCTCACAGCAATGGACAGTTCATCTAATCAAAAAATCGACAAGAAAACAATGGCTTTGAATGACACACTGGACCAGATGGACTTGACAGATATATTCAGAACGTTTCATCCTAAAGCAGCAGAATATACATTCTTCTCCAGTGCACATGGAACATTCTCCAGAATAGACCACATACTGGGACACAAATCAGCCCTCAGCAAGTACAAAAAGACTGAGATCATACCATGCATATATTCAGAAAACAATGCTATGAAACTTGAAATCAACCACAACAAAAAATTTGGAAAGGTAACAAATACTTGGAGACTAAAGAACATCCTACTAAAGAAAGAATAGGCTAACGAAGAATTTACAGAGTAAATTAAAAAGTTCATGGAAACCAATGAAAATGATAACACCACAACCGGAAACCTCTGGGACGCAGCAAAGGCAGTCCTAAGAGAAAGTATATAGCAATCCAGGCCTTCCTAAAGAAGGAAGAAAGATCTCAGATACACAACCTACCCTCACGCCTTAAAGAGCTGGAAAAAGAACAGCAAATAAAAACCAAAACCAACAGAAGACAGGAAATAATAACGATTAGAGCAGAAATTAATGCTATCAAAATAACAACAAAACAACAACAACAACAACAACAACAACAACAACAACAACAAAAAACAGTAGAAGAGATCAATGAAACCAGAACCTGGTTCTTTGAAAGAATTAACAAAATTGATAAACCACTAGCCAGTTTGATCAAAAAGAAAAAGGAAAGGACCCAAAGAAATAAAATCAAGAATGAAAGAGGAGAGATCACAACCAACACAGCAGAAATAAAAACAATAATAAGAGAATATTATGAGCAATTATATGCCAATAAAATGGGCAATCTGGAAGAAATGGACAAATTCCTAGAAATATATACACTACCAAAACTGAAACAGGAAGAAATAGAAAATTTAAACAGAGCCATAACCAGTAAAGAAATTGAATTAGTAATCAAAAATCTCCCAAAAACCAAGAGTCCAGGGCCAGATGGCTTTTGAGGGGAATTCTACCAAACATTTAAGGAAGAGTTAATACCTATTCTCTTGAAACTGTTCCAAAAAGTAGAAATGGAAGGAAAACCTCCAAACTCATTCTATGAAGCCGGCATTACCTTGATTCCAAAACCAGACAGAGACCCCACTAAAAAGGAGAACTATAGACCACTTTCCCTGATGAACATGGATGCAAAAATCTTCAACAAGATATTAGCCAACCGGATCCAACAATACATTAAAAAAATTATTCACCACGACCAAGTGGGATTTATACCTGGGATGCAGGGCTGGTTCAATATCCACAAAACAATTAACATGATTCATCACATCAATAAAAGAAAGGACAAGAAACATATGATTCTCTCAATAGATGCAGAGAAAGCATTTGACAAAAGACAGCATCCTTTCTTGATAAAAAACCCTCAAGAAAGTAGGGATAGAAGGATCATAACTCAAAATCATAAAAGCCATATACAAAAGACCCAATGCTAATATCATCCTAAATGGGGGGAAACTGAGAGCTTTCCCCCTAAGGTCAGGAACAAGACAGGGATGTCCACCCTCTCCACTGTTATTCAACATATTATTGGAAGTCTTAGCTTCTGCAATCAGACAACACAAAGAAATAAAAGGCATCCACATCGGCCAGGAGGAGGTCAAACTTTCACTCTTTGCAGATGACCTGATAGTCTATATGGAAAACCCAAAAGATTCCACCAAAAAACTGCTAGAAGTGATTCATGAATTCAGCAAAATGGCAGGATATAAAATCAATGCACAGAAATTGGTTGCATTCCTATACGCCAGCAATGAAGCAACAGAAAGAGAAATCAAGGAATCGATCCCATTTACAATTGCACCAAAAACCATAAAATACCTAGGAATAAATCCAACCAAAGAGGTGAAAAATCTATACACTGAAAACTATAGAAAGCTTATGAAAAAGATTGAAGAAGACACCAAAAAAATGGAAAAAGATTCCATGATCCTGGATAGGAAGAACAAATATTGTTAAAATGTCGATACAACCAAAGCAATCTATGTGTTCAACGCAATCCCTATCAAAATAACACCAGCATTCTTCACAGAGCTACAGCAAATAATCCTAAAATTTGTATGGAACCAGAAAAGACCCCAAATAGCCAAAGCAATCTTGAAAAAGGAAACTGAAGCAGGAGGCATCACAATCCCAGACTTCAAGCTATACCTCAAGGTTGTAATCATCAAGACAATATGGTACTGGCACAAGAACACACACTCAGATCAAAGGAACAGAATAGAAAACTCAGAAATGGACTCACAAACATATGGCCAACTAATCTTTGACAAAGCAGGAAAGAATATCCAGTGGAATAAAGACAGTCTCTTCAGCAAGTGGTGGTGGGAAAACTGGACAGCGACATGCAGAAGAATGAACCTGGACCACTTTCTTACACCATACACAAAAATAAACCCAAAATGGATGAAAGACCTAAATGTAAGACAGGAAGCCATCAAAATCCTCAAGGAGAAAGCAGGCAAAAACCTCTTTGATCTTGGCCGCAGCAACTTCTTAGTCAACACGTCTCCAGAGGCAAAAGAAACAAAAGCAAAAATGAACTATTGGGACCTCATCAAAATAAAAACCTTCTGCACAGCGAAGGAAACAATCAGAAAAACTAAAAGGCAACCAACGGAATGGGAGAAGATATTTGCAAATGACATATCAGATAAAGGGTTAGCACCCAAAATCTATAAAAAAAAATTATCAAATTCAACACCCAAAAAAATAAATAATCCAGTGAAGAAATCACAAAAGACATGAAAAGACACTTCTCCAAACAAGACATCCAGATGGCCAACTGACACATGAAAAAATGCTCAACATTACTCATCATCATGGAAATACAAACCAAAACCACAATGAAATACCACATAACACCTGTCAGAATGGCTAACATTAACAATTCACGCAACAACAGATGTTGGTGAGGATGTGGAGAAAGAGGATCTATTCTGCACTGCTGGTGGCAATGCAAACTTGTGCAGCCACTCTGGAAAACAGTATGAAGGTTCCTCAAAAAACTAAAAATAGAACTACCCTATGACCCAGCAATTGCATCACTAGGCATTTATCCACGGGATGAAATTGTGCTGTTTCAAAGGGACACAGGCACCCCAATGTTTATAGCAGCACTATCAACAATAGCCACAGTATGGAAAGAGCCCAAATGTCCATCGATGGATGCATGGATAAAGAAGATGTAATATATATATATATATATATATATATATATATATACACATACACACACACACACACACACACACACACACACACACATATACACAATGGAGTATTACTCGGCAATCAAAAAGAATGAAATCTTGTGGTTTGCAACTATGTGGATGGAACTAGAAGGGATTATGCTAAGCGAAATTAGTCAGAGAAAGGCAAATGTCATATGACTTCACTCATATGAGGACTTTAAGACAGAACAGATGAATATAAGGGAAGGGAAACAAAAACAATATAAAAACAGGGAGGGGGACAAAACATAAGAGACTCTTTAAATATGGAGAACAAACAGGGGTACTGGAGGGGTTGTGGGAGGGGGGGATGTGCTAAATGGGTAAGGAGAATTAAGGAATCTACTCCTGAAATCATTATTGCACTATATGGTAAGTAATTTGGATGTAAATTTAAAAAAGAAAATTTTAAAAAAAGGAAAATTCTTTTTTACAGAATTTCCATAGGGAAGAAAGCCATATATGTACGTGTACATGGGTGTTCACTTGTGTTGTAATAACAATGTACTCTGTCTCATAAAAATAACATAACTATTTCAAGATTTGCATACTATACCATACATCACTTTGGATTCTACGTTTTCTGTGTGATTGCCTGGAACTAAAAGTCTTGGGCCCGTGCTTCACTCTTTAGCTTTACAAATTTGTATTCAATAATTTTTCTGAGCCTTAGTTCCTTTTTATGTGAAGTTAGCACAGTACCCACAATTTTCTGCATGTGGCCATAAGAATGATTAAGATATTTTATGTGGGAATACATTGTAAAGAGCAAAATTTTATGCATATATATGATGTTAATTATCTTGAAAATTCTCAACCTCCAGATTACTGGTAGCTCTAGGAAAAAACCATAATCAGTGAAGGCAAACAACCTGGTTTGACTCTCCATTGAGTTCTAACATTAGTCAATTACTGTTCTTGAGTGATTCTAATTTGGCATTAGCAGAGAACTTGACAATTCATTAAAACTTAAAAGCCCATGCCCACAGTATCTTATTCCCACACAATAAACCTCATCTTATATGACTCTTCCTAGAGACAAATATATTTATATCATTAAGTTACAAATTTAAAGGATAGGCACATACAGCTGCATATTTGATCTTCACCACAATCCTGGTAAAAGCAAAGATCATTGTTTTTATTTGGCAAGTGAAGTATTAAGGAGATTAAGTAAGTTGTGCAATGTCACCTTCCCTTAAAATAGAACTTAAAAGTTCTGAATTTTAGGGCAGTGTTCTTTGCTGTGTTTTTCATAATAGTGCTCATAATATTAATAACTGGAAGCAGTTGTCTATCCACGAATAGGGGATTGGGTAAGTAAATTATAGTATGTAAGTAAGGTAGAATATAGTAGAGCCATCCACAGTGATAATAAAGAATGGCTCAGCCAATTGCAGATTAGGTACATTCACAAGTATTTTATGATAATTATGGGTCTCCCTCCAGGAAACTAGCTGCACATCAAAAGGAATATGAGAACTAGAAAAGGCTACTATAACATTTTCATTTTATTTTTTTTCTGTTTTTTTTTCATTTCCCACTCTTAATAGAATAACTTTAATATTTATACCCACAAGTTTCCAAATTAGATGTTTTCCCAAAAATGCCTATTCTTGGCTGACTTTAAATTTTATGTAAACCATCTATCTCTTCCACCTGTGCTTTGGCATTTAGAGAAAAAATACTTTGCACAAGAATCCTTGCAGGAAATATTTCTCTAAGACAGAACAGTTCCCAGCAAAATGATCTGAAATTAGTCTTCTGAGAAAATGTATATGAAAGAATAATGTTAGAGGAGAAATGTTCTTTTTATGGTTAATCAAGTTGTTTCAATAGCTGAAATCAATGCAGATTTCACTGAAGAGATCTAAAATCTTGTTCTTAAACACCTATTATTTGATTCTAACACAGATTGTTCTTAATGGGTCCATATTTTCCCTAGAAAGGTGATTCTATTCACAGCTGGATATATTGCCGAATATGTCTAATTGGGAACTATCTCTTCTTGGCACCTTTGCCATCCCTTTCCACGCTGAGTGGGCATTTCCCCATCCAAAAATTCACAAGTGACAGTATAAATAGCTGTTCACATTAAAATGGGGTTAGCTGGTACAATAGATTTCAATACTAAAAAAAATGTGGGGATTTGGGTGCGGGGGAGGGGTTCTATCCATATTCTATATTTAAAACATTCATTCCATTGCATCTCCATTGGATTTAAAAACATCTAGGGATGGTGATATGCAAAAGAAGGAGGGAGCAAGCAAAGATAGCATCACATGTCCTTGAGACAGATATTACTAGATTTTGCAGCTCACACAATAACTGATAGCAGAGGGGCGCCTGGGTGGCGCAGTCGGTTGAGCGTCCGACTTCAGCCAGGTCACGATCTCGCGGTCCGTGAGTTCGAGCCCCGCGTCGGGCTCTGGGCTGATGGCTCAGAGCCTGGAGCCTGTTTCCGATTCTGTGTCTCCCTCTCTCTCTGCCCCTCCCCCGTTCATGCTCTGTCTCTCTCTGTCCCAAAAATAAATAAACGTTGAAAAAAAAATTTAAAAAAAAAAAAAAAAAAAAAAACAATAACTGATAGCAGAGAACACCCTGGTTTTTTAATTAAAATAAGGAAAACGAAGCAAGTCCTTTTAAAAACTAAATATAAACTGCTCACTCAATTAAGAAAGTGCATTCCCATTCGGTCAACAATGTGGTAAGGGACAGATAATGATGGCTGTCTATGTCAACCCTGTAAAGAGCTTTCTAAAATCATTAAGCATTCAGAAAATTTATTCAGTCTGCAAAATTTTCCTTAACTGCACTCACACTTATTAAAACCACTCCCTGACCATTTTCGTCCACTCTTAGAGCCCTCCATACCATTAAGTTAAGGCCTGGCAACCATTTTCCTGCAACAGATAATTATATTTTTCTCACCAACATAAATTTTCATCAAAATCAAAATGAAGGACACTAGAAATCTGTCTCAGAGAATGTTACATTTCCCTCAGGACTGTATCAAGATGGTATTAAAATAGCCATCCTTTTAATGTTTTTTTCATTTAGTACTACATATGCCATGTAACTGATTTTGTACAGATTTTTGCAGAAATGATCATTTGCTTTGGTGTCATATAGATACCGTGCATATCTAATATCGATTTCTATTTTAGTTCTGTTTTACCTTGGTCTGTGCATAAGTCTAAAGTTTATGTTTATGGTTAAGCCAGATAGAGAACACACTAGGAAGAAGTCATAAATAAACAAAGAAATAAACCGCTTCCTGCACTACCTGATGTAACTTTTCCACTCCACCCTGATAGCCCATGCCTACTAGAGAGTTTCTGCAGTGGTAGCCTTTGCTGGTAGGGTCAGCAGCTTTGTATTTTGTACTTGTTATGCTGGGGGGAGGTTTCTCATCATGGGAGTTTCATGTATTTTTCTCCCTCTGGCAATACTACCACATTGAAGCTAACAAACATCTATTGTTAAAATCAAAAGTTGCAGACTTCAATCCAATGCCAGTTTTTATTTCGAACGACACTGCCCTTCTAATACTGGTATGCTCATTTGTATTTCCCACATCAATTTTATAATTAAACAGAGCCAGAAAACACTGGAATTACTCTTACTGCAAATTATAAACTTTAAAAATAACCAGGACACATCCCAGTGGCCTCAAAACTGCCCTGGGTTCAGTTGCCACCGTGTGCAATTTTATTGTGCAACATTCATTGCCAAGCAGACTCCTGACAGGCCATGACTGGGTCCTCTGGGCATCCATGTGAGTAGCGACATTCAGAATTCACACTCTGTACTACTCAGCATAGGCCATTACTGGAGACTCTGTCTTCAAACCAGAGAGTGAAGCACACTAGAATAATGGGACATTTCTCCTACTTCTGAACAGGAAATATCTGAAAGGAACATTTTTCCTCATTTTCCAATGAGATTTTTAAAGCAGGCCATTTCTTTCTTTCTTTTTTTTAAAAATTTTTTAAATGTTTGTTTATTTTTGAGAGGAGGGGAGGGTCAGAGAGAGGGAGACACAGAATCCAAAGCCGGCTCCAGGCTCTGAGCTGTCAGCACAGAGCCCAACACCGGGCTTTAACTCACCCGCGAAATCATGACCTGAGCCAAAGTTGGACACTTAACTGACTGAGCCACCCAGGCATCCCTAAAGCAGGCCATTTCTAAGACTTTTTAGTAATTCATTCAATTAGAGGCAGAAACCCAACAACAAAGTCAAACTTCTAGCAGGTGTTACCCGGAAATGAGGTTGAAGACTATTCCAGTGAGACATCGTGTATAATTTCTGAGATGATGGTGGTCATGGTAGGAGGGATGGTGGTGACTGATTTCATTTTCTGGAGATAGTGGTTAAGCAAAGAGAGCAGCTCTGTTGAACAATGGTCAAGTTTCCCCTATATATGACTTCCAGAGGGAATCGACGCATTCTACTGCTTCCTTTTTTGTCAGGCAGTCTATTTCAAATAGAAAATGTTCATGAGTCACTTTCCGTGGTAGCGGTGCAGCATCTTACAAAATAGCTTATAGACTTGATACCCTACAGAAAGCTCAGGCTGACACAGACGAGAATGAAAAGTGGTCAATGTGTTCTAAAGATGATAAACCAAAAGGCTTTTCTTATCCTTTTTGATATGGAACGGAAACCCCATTGCCTAAATTCCCTTTGAAGTGCAGTTCAATTTGGCAGATCCATAGTTCCACCAAAGCATAGTGAAGCGTCAAAAGATGGAAAAAATTCTCACCTCCACGCCCCAAAATACAAACATGCACTTCGAGGAGTGTCTGTTGCTTGTCTGGAGATCATCAAAAATTAATTTCTCAGCCTCATTTCATCTTCACGGGAGTCCATTGCGATTTTTAGAGACGAATTGTGATATTCATCACCCCTCCTGGGGCCAAGAAGAGCTCAGAAATTGCTCTTTGAAGTGTTCTGAGGGCCAGTTTCAGTCAGTTGGGCTTTGAAGCAAGTACAGATTTGCAGGGTAACCTTACCTGCTTCTGCACAACTAGAAGCTGCCAGAACGATGTCTCCAACCTACAGGATAGATGTCACATTGCAAGATCATCAACAGTCTTGTTCCTTGGAGACCAGCTGTTGAGTGGGCTATTTCTGGTAGCAGCACGGAACAGGAGGCAGGCAGTGCCAGAGATGATTAAAGAAAGGAAGTGCCAAGAGAAGCCACACACAACAGCTGGAAAATGTGCAAGAGGCCTTTAGACGTGGTGTGCGAGCATTCGGAGAAGTGCTTCTTTAATAAAAGCTCATGGCCAAGCTTGGAATCCTGAAAAGAACGGAGGAATAAAAGACCATGGGGACTATGTAACCAACCTCTCATTCAAGAATTATGTCAAAGAAACCCATTGAGAAGTAGAAGATATTTGAAGAGAAGGGTTTTTTTTTTTTTTTTAATTTTGTCCTCTTTCAAGTCTTCTTGCAGCTTTAAACTTAATGTTCTCACACTGTTTGGGAAGAACCCAATTGTCTCCCTTCAGCAAAGAGAAGTTGGTTGCATTTAGTGTACAAAAGCAGGAGATAGCCCAGAATCTCACACGAGGAAGCTGAGGAAAGCTCACACAGCAAGCATGTACACACCCTGGAAATAAGGAGTGCTCTGGGGCCTCATTAATAGAGGGCACACGCTGGCAGTGAAGTCACAATACTAATGCATCTGTGTATCACAGCTCATGATCCCTGCAGAAACAAGAGGGAGAGAAAAAAAGTATCTTAAAATCCTTTAATATAGCTTTGGCTCACTTTTTAAATTGATTTACTTTTTTTGTTTGTTTGTTTGTTTTGCTTTAAAAAATGTTCTCAACATTTTCCAAGTGTGAGATGCATTTTCAGCTTTTTGTTACCACCTGACTGTGCCTTCAGTATCACTTTAATGGGCTGGCAGACCATGCTGATAGTCGACTCAGAAACACCAACTGTAGCCGAAGGTAAACACCTCAGGACACCTGACGTTCACAGTGGGGTTGGAGGTAATCTGGTTTTCCAACCCATGATGTGCAAACACTAGAAGTTCATGAGGAAAATCTCTTTCAAGTTGAATGGTTTCACATCCTGTCACAGGAATCTTAAGTACCATTTTTGTTTGGAAACTTCTCCCTGTTCTGTACTCTGCCTCTCAAATCTAATACTTCTTCAGTAGAAAGTGTTCTGTGAAACCTTATCCAACTTATCATACCTCACTGGATGACAGTCAATTTGGAGCCCACAGTACTTGTTAATTGAGGTATGACTAAGGCCTATACAGTTTTGATTTCTAGATCAAGTGACTGACCCTGTTTGGCAGCTGTTTGCAGACAGCTTCTGAGCCAGGCAGAAGAGAGGGAACATAAATTTTCTCAACCAGAAAAGATTACCTTCGTGTGATTAGTCAAGGGAAGGGAACTAAGGATGGAGTCTGCGACTCGGGTGACATCCTCAGAAGACATGCCACCATGCTCTGAGTACAAACACCAGAGACAGCTTTTTTTTTTTTTTTTTTTTTTTATAATAAGCCAGGTTGCAGTTGATTCACATGCCGAGAGTGTCTTTCAATGGCATCCCAGAAAGCCTCCTCGCTAATTTTGTTCATAACCATAACATTTGGGACATACAGGTATGGAAATATCACCTACTATAGAGTTTGAATTCTAGAAAAGTGTTGCTTTAATCTCTCTCTTTTTGTGTGGACCCATTTTTCATCAAAAAAGACAGCAAGAAAAAAAACAAAAACATAACAAAAGGATGGCGAGTACCCTGAGCTAACAATCACAGAGGACAACTTTTTTCATCACTTCTGATAACAATCAATTTTCAATTCTTGGAAACTAAGGAACATTACAAAGCAGCAATCAACAGAAGGACAAATAGAAAGGCATCAGGCAATAAATGTCTTTTCTTTTACTGTGTTTCTGTTCCTTTAATAATGGAGGTGGCACAGGTAGATGTACAGGGCATAATCTAGCTCATCTCCGGGAGAAAGGGTGGTTTATGGGAGTGGAAAACCTAGTCCCGCCTTAATTTCCGATGTGTAGATGACAAGTTAAATGCAATGACAGTTGATTTGAGCCATTATCTCACTTCCAGTATTACAGAATTCTACCTACCCATGGGAGGAAGGATCACAACTCCGGGACATTTTGTGATGTGAATCTAAGCAGAAATATCACCACCTCGGGTCACTAAAATGGAAAGTTCCAAGTGTGCCAGCTCATCAGCACGTGTCCTACATGCCATAGCTTCTCAGATATAATGAACGTAAGCAGCCTGCAGTTTACATGTTAAATCTTTAAGCTCAGATATGCAAAGCTCTCTTTGTGTTTAAGTAAGCCCTTAACAGCCAAATTATTACCAAATTCTTGCTGATTATGAGGTGCCTGGGTGGCTGAGTCAGTTGAGCATCCGACTTTGGCTGTGGTCACCATCTCATGGTTCGTGAGTTCGAGACTCCCTTGGGGTTCTTTGCTGTTAGCACAGAGCCTGCTTCAGATCCTCTGTCTCCCTCTCTCTCTGTCCCTCCCCTGCTCACACTCTCTCAAAAATGAATAAACATTTTAAAAAATTGCAATAGAATTGGAAATTTTAATGGTGTCAACCTCTTGATTTCAGAGAGGAGCAAAGAAAAGTACTTTCCATTTGAAGACATGAAGAAGAAGAATCATAAAGTTCTAAGACTCCCAGAGCAAAAATGTTGCTTACATATATTAGTATATATTGCCCATAAAATTAGTCATGTGTTATTATACAGAATGCTGTGTTCTTCCTGAGAAGACTCTTCTGTAAGTTTGATCAAGAACATTAAATATGAAAATAAGGAAAAAACATTTAACATTGTTGAAAAGTAATTAAAAATATATTTCACCATATGTTCCTCTGCCGTTAGTTCACTTCAGCAAAACAAATTCCTAAAGCATTTATTACCCCCCATCATTTTTTAAAGAGGCCTAATGTTCACATATGGCACTAAAGCCATGCAGATAAAATGAATCAGCTCTGAAATGAATTGGAGGAAATTCATTTGCCTGAATTCAATAGATTATATGTAATGAGTTAACATACATATCCTTTTCCTTTTTATGAAGAAATTGCTGGAAAGGATCACCTCCACACAGGGACCACTCAGACTATATTGGTTAAAGGTCATTTGGAAGGCAGCACAATCTGTATGACTCCTTGAATGTATTCTGTTTAATTAGAAATGGCAAATCAAAAGCATAGTTTTCATTTAAGAGCCTGCATAGCACCTCTGAAGAGATGTTTGTTTTAGGAGTTTACCCAACATGAGTTTTGAATTCATGGAGAATATTCAAAAGAAGCATTTTTCTTTTGGTGACACTAAACCTTCACACTGGCAGAAAGAATGTAATATTTGCCACAAAAGAAAATATGAAATGAGTAATTGTTTCAAAAATACTACCATAATATAGAAACTTATGAATGGAAATAATATCTCCCATATCATAAGGACCAATACCTCATAATTAAGGACAGAGTGGTGCCTGGGTGGGTCAGTCGGTTAAGCATTTGACTTCGGCTCAGGTCATGATCTCACAGACTGGGAGTTCGAGTCCCACATCGGGCTCTGTACTGACAGTGTGGATCCTTTGTCCCCCTCCCTCTCTCTGCCCCTCCCTGACTTGTGTGCATGCACTCTCTCTCTCCCTCCCTCTCTCTCTCTCAAAAATAAATAAACATTTAAAAGAAGGATAGAGACTGTGCCCTATTCCTGGAATAGCACCTCAGCTTTCACACTGCTGTCACCATAACCAGCTCTTTCTTGTTCAACTTGCCTTCTGTTCTTAAAATTGACTCCTGGGACTTCATGTTCCAAAAGGACAGACTCCAAGTTCTGGTCCTGCATGTATTCTGGGCATGTAGTAAACAGTCAGGTCAACAGACATGACACAGAAGGGGGAACGTTTCTTATAAAAATGTGAATAGAGTGGTCACTTATCTCAAGGAACATGTCTAATAAACAACTAGAAACTTAAAAATAATCATTAGTAAATTAGTAGAATCCTCATGCAGATAATGACATTTGGACATGAAATTTGAAGGTGTATAATCAATCAGTTTGATACTCTCCTTTATAGGCTCAATTTTTTTTTCCTGTAAATTAAAAAAGTTAAAAAATATTATTTCTATCTCTTGTGAAGAGATTTCATTCTGGAACTTTATTTTCTTAATTCATAGAGGACATTTTAACAGGCAGTGCCATTGTGCAAGAAGGATACTCTTCTTCCTGATGTATTCTGGTTGACAGCTTGGCATAGCACTTGGTCTGGGTTACAGTATCCCTATGGGGAGGACTTTTGTTTTGGTTTGGGTTTTTTTTTTTTTTTGCAAAATACACTCCAATGGTTAGTGCCTGATGAGTGGATAACTGGATAGATGATAGGTAGACAGACAGGTGTATAATTACATATTTCAAAGGAAAGGGCTTTTTTAAATTACTTGACTATAGCGGATATACAATGTTATGTTTGTTTCAGGGTACAACTTAGTGATTTGACAAGTTTATACATTATGCTATGTTCACCACAAGGGTAGCCACCATCTGTCACCATACAGCACTATTACAATATCATTGACTGTATTCCTTTTGTTGTGCTTTATTCCCATGACTTACTCATCCTATAACTGGAGGCCTGTATCCCCCTCTCCCCTTCACCTAGTTTTTCCAACCCCCACTGCCCCTTCCCTCTGGCAACCATCAGTTTGTTCTCTGTATTTACTGATTCTTCTTTTTGTTTGTTCCTTCATTTTTTTTTAAGATTCCACTCATAATGGAATTATATGGTATTTGTCTTTCTCAGTCTGATTTATTTCACTTATCATAATGCCCTCTAGGTCCATCTATGTTGTCTCAAATGGCACAATCTCATCCCTTTTAATGGCTGCATAATATTCCATTGTGTGTGTGTGCAGGCACATGTGTGTATACCATCTTTTCCTTATCCATTCATTTATTGATGGTCACTTAGATTGTTTCCATGCCTTGGCTATTGTAAATAATGCTGCAATAAGCATAGGAGTACATGTACCTTTTCAAGTTAGTGTTTTTGTTTTCTTTGGGTAAATACTCAATAGTGGAATTATTGGATCATGTGGTATTTCTACTTTTAATTTTTTGGTTTTCCACAGTGTATGTACCAATTTAAATTCCCATCAAAAGTGCACAAGTTTTCCTTTTTCTCCACATCCTCAACAACACTCATTTCTTATCTTTTTGATTTTAACCATTCTGACAAGTGTGAGGTAATATTGTGGTTTTGATTTGCATTTCCCTGATGATTAGTGATATTGAGCATTTTTTCATGTGTCTGTTGACCATCTTTATGTCTCATTTGGAAAAATGTCTATTCAGGTGGTCATTTTTTACTTGGATTGTTTTTTTTTTAACATAGAGTTGTACACATTCTTTATATATTTGAATATTAACCCTTTATCAGATACATAATTTGCAAATATCTTCTCCCATTCAATAGGTTGTCTTTTTGTTTTATTAATGACTTAAAAGAAAGGACTTTTAAGAAATAAATAAAAAAGAAGATGAAATTGACATAAATCTGTCAGCCTTGTTTTACATTACAAAAATAAAGAAAATGTCATCTCGAATGATGTTGTCTGAAAATATTGGTGTACAACTCAGAGAGCCTGCAGTAGGACTCCCCCCAGAAAAGGAATGTGAGAGACGAGGTTCGTACAAGAAAACTGAAGTCCAAAATACAGTAATCATTATGAGTATCTGTTTTGCATATTACTGTTAATAGAAGAATAGTGCCTTTAATTTTGGTATTCATGTTGATGAATTACTAATAAAATAGCTAAGAAAAATCAGTCTGCTCAAATACCATTTTTTTCATTTCCCTATTATTTGCTGTTATTAGACTAGATTATGTTCCCTACAAAATTCATATATTGAAGGTCTAACCCCCAATACGACAATTTGGAAATAGGGCCTTTAAGGAGGTAATAAGGCTAAATGAAATCATAAAGATGGTTCCTAATCTGGTAAGAGTCACACTCTTATAAGAAAAAGAGACATCAAAGCTCATGGTCATGCTCCCCTTTGCACGTGTGTGTGTGTGTGCTTTCTCTCACTCTCTCTCTTTACCCAATGTGTATGCACAGAAAAAAGGCCATGTGAGGACACGACAGAAAGCTGCCCTCTGCAAGCTGAGGAGACAGGCCTCACCAGAAATCAACACTACTGGCGCCCTGATCTCAGACTTTCAGCTACCAGAGCTGTGAGAAAATAACATTTCTGTTGTTTACGGTGCCTGGTCTATGGCATATACAACAGGATAAATATTGCATGATAGCACTTACACAAAATATCTAAAATGGTCAGAAGCATTGAGACAGAAGGATGAGATGATCAGGGGCTGAGGGGGCAGCAGCTAGGGAGTTAGAGCTTAAAGGTCACAAGAGCTTCTGTGTGGGGTGATGAAAAGGTTTTGAAAATACTGGTGACGGTTGCACAGCATTATGAACATAATTAATGCCACTCAATGGTACACTTGAAAATTATTTCCACAGTAAATAATAAACACAAAAAATATATAAAAACCAATGTAAAAATGCTCAATGTTCCATTGTTTCACCTGCTTATTTCTTCAAAACATTCATATAATAAGCTCATCATTAGCAACTATATTTTAACCAATAATGTCAATGAAATGTAATACTCCATAGCTCCAAAAGTATTCATCTCCTACTTCTTTTCTATGACAGCTTTCATATGTGCATGATGACACCCTCCACAACTTACAAAGTAATGGAATTTTGCAATGCATAATAAGAAAAAGCAGTAATCCAGGAAACACTTGTATATTTGGCCAATGTATTCCCACCTTTTCACAAATAGAAATACACAGCAGAGCCTCTCTGATGCATCTATTACTAATATTATACATATATTTTTATGTGTATACAAAATTATACATATATTTCTATGACCGCATTTATTTTATTGTACACTTTTATGCACAAATGATACCTACCTGCATTTATGTTGTAGAAAATTGGAACATTAGACAAAGCAAATATCCTCTCCCCTCCAACCACACTCTTCAAGGTCACTTCTCAGAGGAAATCACTATTATCTGTTCATTGTTTACTCTTCCAGACATCAAAGTGTATTTGGGGGTTTTATTCTTATATTACATTTATTTGATTAATTCCAAGGAGTGTTACGAAAACAAAAACAGAGGAACCTATTCTATTTTGAAGGCCTGCTACAGATATTAGACATTCTATAAACATTATCTTATTTAATATGGCAAAACTTCAAGGCATATATTGTTATTCCTGTTTTAAATATGTAAAGAATGAGAGGGAGATCAAGTATATTTTCTATGGCCACACATCTAGTAAATAACAGAAGCGAACCTTTCTGATTCCAAACTCTGTGCTTGTTGAACTGCCCTATGATAATCTGCCAGACATAAGCAGCTCATTGCTAAGAGCCTATTCTGCTATATTAAGAACAAAACTGAAAATGAAAGGTGGATAGGACAAAGAATGTTTTATTCCACTCACACAATAGTTTCACATCTAGAAAAGCCTTTTGAGGCATTTGCTGTTTTTTACTGCTGACCAATTTTTGTCGGGCATAGTTTTCTGCAACATTAACAGTGGTGACTATATAAGGAGATATTGTCTATAAATCTCACTTCTTCAATCTACAGTGATAAAATGAAATAAGATAGAAAGGGTATATATGGATAGGAGAAATCCGTTCTAACTATTTTATAATTTGCAATAGACAAAAGAAAATGTAGAGGGACTTTCCACTTGACCAGAAGTGGCTAAAGAAGTTAATCATGTTCATTTAACTGAGAAGATGCTGTCTTAGCTAGTCAATGAGAAAATGCAAAAGGTTTGAGCCAAACTGATTACACTGTGATTCCCCAGATCTACATCATTCCTTCCCACATGACCAAACTTCTGACCTTTGCTTTGAACACCGGAAACGGTGATCCAGGATAGTCAGAAGAGCCAGACTTTAGCATGAAAGGGAAGCAGATTCGCCTTTGATTTATAAAATGAGGTCACCACCTGGACTAGCACAGCAGGATCTTTTAGTCTTCAAAAATCTGATTCATCTACAGCAGAGTAATCTTGAATCCCCTTATTAGACAAATTATTTGACTAAGACTTGAAACAACAGTATTCACTCTATTCAAACAGTGTCCCAAAATGGGTACGGTTTTCCCCTGGTCTCCACTCAGAACCTCTTTGTACTTCACTATAGAGGAATGTGTGCCCTTTTCTCAGGGAACAAGATATTCTGTTGGTTAGTAGATGATATTAGACTGGCTGGGATTGTAGGAAAGCAAATTTTTTCTCCTTCTTCCCTTCTCTGTTCTTTGGCTGTTCTAATAATTAAATTGACATAAACCAGATTAACAGGAAAAGAACTAATTTCATTTTAAGTCCATAAAAACATGAGACTCAAAAAAGTGCCCAAAACAGGCAGCTCTTACACCTTGTAGACAAGGAAACAATAAATTTGTGAAGAATTAACAAGACAAAGGGGATGGGTTTGGGGTAGCACATTAATAAAGAAGCAAGATTTGTTTGTACAGTCTTCTCAGCCTGAAATCCCCTATCTCTGGTGATAAGGATGCCTTCTACCTTCTGTTCCAGGGAGGGTACCTTTCACATGGAAGATTTATTTCCTGTTTTCAGGGAGACAAAGGAGGTCACAGTATTCTTGCACAGGCTGTTTCTTAGGTAACTCTAATTCAAAATAATCAATATGGCCAAGTTGCATACTTTGGGGTGGCATATTCTGCTCCTCTTCAGTATCTTACATAGTGACAGATGCTTGGAGTGCACCATGCACTTCTAGAAAGACCATACTAGGAGGATTCAGTGATTCTATTTATCAGAGTGAATTTATTTGGATTTCAGATTTGACCTTGCCCTTGAGGTTAGCAAGGCCAGAGTTCCTTCGTATCCATAGTGCTCAATTAATATTTTTTTTAAATAAAGGAAAAATTTACTAAGAAGAAAACAAAATTCTAATCTACAGACACTCCTGAACAGTACATAGTACTCACTAGAACTGTAGGCATCTCCTTGTTTGTTTTATTTTGTTGAGGAAATCGCTTAAAAATAGTATCTCCCAAAGCTCAATATTCTCCAAATACAATATCTAGCTCAACTAGCTTCCAAGCCTGTGAGATGGCAGATGTGGCTAAGAAGGAATCAAACTTTCATTTTTCAAAAAGGTCTCTGTTCAGGAGAAATCATACATTTCCTCTACGTATCTGATCCTAGCCTGGAATGTTAATGGATTAGAAGACATAAGATATACCCATCAATAACTTAATTATTATTAAGTTGCAGAGACATTTCTTTGGAAAAAATCTTAAGATTTTCTTTATCATATATTGGAAGAGAATATTAACTTCCTCTTTTGCCTCTAGTAGCCCAGGAATCACATAGCTAAATTTCATGCTTAACTTCAGAGACTATATCACCTACATCATTTTATTTACCCTCTCCATTTTATATATCACTTATTTTCTTATTTTTATTCAAATGTTACTTTTGTATTTGTATTTTATGTCACTTGAAAAGATATTTTTAAGACAGATTATAAGGAAGAAAAAAATGACAGTAAACGGCCTAATATGTTATAGTTCCCCAAAGAGAAAAATCCTTAGCAATATTTAATAATCTGCATAAAATAGAAACTTTTCAAGAAATAGTAGATCATATCATTGAGTGGGTTAAATAATTAATGCCTTTTTTGAAGAGCACACCCATGAGTGCCTGTATCTGCCTTAGGGTAAGACATATTTCAACACATTATCACTTTCTATCCTGTGATGGACCACCCTTCAATTCTCTGTGTTGGGTGATTCAAACCAAAACACGGGATGATAGGTGGTGCCAGACCTCAGAACAAAACTTTGAACATGCTGGGAAATGATGCTTATTGAAAGGAGGAGTTTGTCTTCATGGATGACAATTATTATCAGTAAGTGATAGCAATAAAGATACTTAGATCTATTTAAATCTTTGAATGGTTAATTTAGGGTGGTAACTAATCCAGTACCCCATCCTTTAGCTGTTATTTGAATACTTAATTTAAAAAATCTAACATAGGAGCCCCTGGGTGGCTCAGTCAGTTAAATGGCAGACTCCTGATTTCAGCTTGGGTCATGATCTCACAGCTCAGTTCTTGGAATCCAGCTCCCTGTCAGGCTCCATGCTGCCAGTGCAGAGCCTGCTTGGGATTCTCTCTCTCCATCTCTGTCCCTCCACTGCTCATGCTCTCTCTCTCTCTCAAAATAAATAAACTTTAAAAATAAATAAAAACATACATAAATGAATACGAATAATATAAACAAACAACTATAATAAAAAATTATAAAAATGTATAATGTATCATTCAAATGACTACCCTAGAGTAGATACACAATTTTTCCCTATTATTGAGGGTTCCTTTTTTTTTTAAATAGAGTTATAGTATATTGTATTTTCCTGAGATCATGAGATCATGGTACCATCTGTCTTCCCTTCAGGCCCTCAATTGCTTGGAGAAAGGGAGCAAGGAAATGAGGCAAAAGCTGACCTCTGGTTTCTGCTCTTAGTGCTATATCCGTAAGTCTTCTCTTTTCACTTTAAGGCAAGCTACACGCAATGCAAAGAAAAGTCCCCGTTCACTTTACCCTTTCCGTATTCATTGTTCCTTCCTCTAGCATGGGACACTCAGTCGCCATTCACAGTTTCATTATGCACAAAGTCCAGACTGCTGCTTCTAACATAAGGAAGAGCACATTTGAAAAGCTTTCAGATGACAGGGCTTTATTTCCTCACACATCATTTAAAAACCTTTTAAAGAGCAGCCTGAGCCTCTGATGGTAATGCCTTGCCTAGCAATTAGCTGAGGAGGTGCTGAGCTTTAAAAGGCTTTTAAATTATGTTATAAAAGGTCCTCCTACAATGGGCTTTCATTATCCAGGGTAAAGTCCGCATACCCCGCCCATTTCTGGGGCACAACTACTAAGCTCTTCTCAGGGAATCACTCCCAAAGACTGACAGCTTGCAATTCACTAGACACAAGATTTTCAATATAGCATGGTTGCAAAGTGATACCCAATTTCATATGGAAATTGCTTTTTTTTCTTTCTGCTTTGAGTAGACTAACGAGCAAACTTCAAAAGTTCCTTAGATTTGACTCGTGCTTATCTGAAGTATATCCAAGGGCATCTGCAAGACTTTGAACCGGGGGAAAAAAAAAGCGGTATCTTTTTCTTCAGTAATAGGCCCAAAGGGCTGGAAACCTCAGAACTTTTCCAAATGCATCCTTGGCAGAGAACGGGCTAGAACAGACTCACCTGAACTCTGAGCTGCCCCAGAACATGAATAGAAAGAGGATGGTACCTCACACACCAATGAAGAGTAGGAGCAGCTAAAAATGACTAAGTCTCTGTCAAGCAAACCAGTTCTCTTTCATGGATTGTTCTGAGATGCCCAGCTGCACTGAAAGAGGTGGCTGAGTGGAGCCCTTAGCATCTCTTCTTCCCCCCCCCCCCCCCCCACTACTTAGAAGTAGCAAATGCTACTAAGAAGTAAACAATGCTCTCAGTAATTGAAAGTGTTAAAAGTAGATCTGGAAACTGGCTTTGCAGTCTAAATGCAAAGCTCTTAATTCTCTTACATTTGTTAATGACTGTGAACTTGGTTGCAAAGAGAATTACTAGACAACCTGACTGACACTGACCCTTTCACTGAGCAGCACTGAGGAGAAATGTTAAAAAAAAAAAAAAAAAAAAATAACAACAAAAAAACCCTGAGGCTCCAGGCTGTCGGAATCAAGGCTTTTTTTTTTTTTCAGGGGAATCAATCACAGAATCCAATGTCCTCATCAGGCAACACTCTTAAAATCAAGCCGAAATGGTCATCATTTCCCTTCACTCAGAGAGACTTCCCTAGTGCTCCAGGTAATGCAATATCATTTCCCCTTCTGCTATCAGCCTCCCAAAGTAAGGCATCATTTCCCCTTCTGATTGGTTTCAGGAGAACTTTTCCAGGCAAAACTGATTTTCTATAGCCACCTACGAATTGCCAAATTTTATTTGCTTTATTAGATTTGATATTTAGGTCAATGTAGGCATTCTTGTTAACTTTCAGGAAACTAATTTTGCCCTCTGGGTGAGAGTGTTATTAGAGGTCAAAAATCTTGAGGTTGTTTGTTTGTTGGGGAGGAGGGCTTGTTCTGTGCTTTTTTTTCCAGATTCATGACTGACTGCTTTGGTGAACTTAGAATTTTCTGGAATTCTCTATGTGTCAGTTTTCATTTATGATTAGATCAAAATTATGACTTTTTAAACATTTTTTACTAATATAATGTTGACAATGGGTTTCATTATTCAGTTAGAAAAACATAGAAAGGAAATATAACATCCTTTTTTTCAAAACAAGGGATAACAAATCTTAGAATGTAAACTCTATTCATTTTTCCTTCTTCATATCCTTTAATATATATGCACATACAACATTTACTTTCCTCTCACTGTCTTTTAACAATTGTGTAGGTAAAATAATAATGAAAAAACTTCATAATTTGAATAGAATCATTGGAAAATTGTCAGCCTTAAAAATTAAACAGCAATGGGGGATGGATGGCTGGGTGGCTCAGTCAGTTGAGCGTCTGACTTGATTTCGGCTCAGGTTATGAACTCACGGTTGGTGGGATCAAGCCCTACGTTGGGCTCTGTGCTGACAGCAAGGAGCCTGCTTGGGATTCTCTCTGTCCCTTTCTCTCTCTCTCTGCCCCTTCCCTGCTCTCTCTCTCTCAAAATAAATAAACAAACTTAAAAAAATTAAACAACAAATGTTATAGAGCAGCAAATGAGTTTATTCAGAAATAGCAGAGGATTGCGATTTGGGACATGGAAACTATCAGAAACCATAGACAAATCTGGAAACAAAGGAGGGTGTCCTTTTTCTTTAAAGTTTTATTTATCTAAGTAATCTCTACACCCATCATGGGGCTTGAACTCACACCCCCAAGATCACAAGTCACATGTTCTTCCTGCTGAGCCAGCCAGGCACCCCAAGAATGTCCTTTAAAAGGAAGAAGTTGGGAATGGTTGTTTTGAACAAAAGTTCTTTGGAGAAAAAAGTGACTTCAAAGCGGTGGCAGCTTCTCACTGGCTGTAAGGGAAGGCAGCTTGCTGTTGCCCCAGCTGGAGGAGATCTTTCTAATTCCTGTGACCTGTGCAAGCTGCCACAAGTGGTAATGTGTCAGTTTTCCCCCTTCATGGCTTCCCGACTCCATTTTGAATGAGGTTTCCTTGATTCATTTTCATAAAGTCAATCATGTTCAATTATTCCCTGGAGAAATTTGCTTAATTGCTAATCCTTTAGATGGCTTTGATTTCAATGCATTGAATTGACCTGCCTACTGTTCTTGAAATGATACAAATCAAAGACAGGAAGGACTCAGCCAAGCCCTCTGGAGACTCAAACACTCAAGACAAAATCTACCAGAATAAACATACGTCTGCCAAAGAAAGATGACGAAGCAGCAACAAGAGATGCTTGCAAATTACCATGAAAGAAATGTTTTTTCTATTCCCTCTTTCTGTTGATGGAAATAAAACAATATTATGAGGCTTATCTCTATTACGGACAAGTTGTTTCAGCAATTCAAAGTTCTATTCCTGACGGAAAGAAAGTAGATCACTGACCTCTGCATCAGAAGTCAGTAGCACTGGTTTATTGTCCTCAGACAGACACAAGTTACATGTATGGGTTTAACATAAGTTACTTGAATTTTTCTTTCTTCACCTTCCCCATTTGTGAATGCAACCTAATGCTTTAATCTGCTCTACTCTCAAAGCTTTTTAGAAAATATTTTTAAATTATTAAAAATATAGGTATGTATAAATCTTTATTATATAATTATGCGAATGAACACATACATCGCAGAAAACTAAAAAACATCCTTTTAGAGTGAAGAATCAACATTTAAACATATTCTATTCACACTCTTATTGTCAAGATTAATCCAGTATTAATTTAGGTGAGATGTCCTTTGATTATATGTTGGTGAGCACATAAAAATATTGACCAAAACTGAGTTTCTGTTTTGAATTTTAAAAAATTTTGAAAATTCTTGTGAAAATTCAAGAATGTTCATTTTGGCTATGTAAGGGCACTGTCTCTAATTAAAGAAAAATCACATGCTCTAATTATAGCATTGGAATTGAGCCACAAATGTAATAAATTTCCAAAATATAATCATTATACTTTCCTAGAGAAAATAACAGCCAATGTTGATCTTGCCTACCAGAGGAGTTTTCCCATAGCAAATAACCTGACTGAATTATTGAGAAACGTCCCTCTTCAAATTTCTTTTATTTCTTTAAGGAGATAGACATTTACTGGAAAATAATGGACATTTTTAAGATAGCTCCAGCACAGTTTTTTTTTTTTTAATAAATTATTCACAATGTTGAGGATAACGTGGGAGTATGGTAGTTGTTGGGATTTAATTTTAATACATGTATGTAGAAAAGACCCTAACAGTGTAATTAAAGAAAAGAATAAAAGAAATATGGTTTTAAAAATAGAAGAGTTCCTAATGCTAATATCTTTCCTTACATTTCTTACAAAATTTTATGGTCTACGTTGAATTTGTCCTCGCAGATAAAATGACAATCTTTCTTCAGCTCATCTGTTTTGCACGGTGTCACATTGAGATCTCCAAAAACAGTTGTTTCCTGGCAGGTGCTGCTTCCGAAGGTGCTCACTCACCATGGCAGGAGCAGAATCATGAAGCAAGATGACAGCAAAGGTGATGCACAAGGAGAGCGCTTTTTAAATTATTTCATCCTCAGAGGTAAGAGAGGGCAATGGACACTGGATAAAATAGTCAGGTGTGCATGGAAATAATAAGTCCAGAGACATACAGATTTGCAACTGCTGATTTGTCCCTACCAAAATCCATTAAACCAAATGCTACTGATATCATTCATGATACACCCTAAGATTGGATTGGATCATGGGAAGCATAAACAAATATTGCTGTTTCTTCATCTCAAACTTAGTACTGAATACTTCTATTTAATAATATGTCATTTCTTGCTAGTTTCTATGTGCGGCCATTACTATTCTCAAAATAAGCAGGTGTGTGGATCATTCACTCTGGTATGGAGAACATACCACAAGCAAGATGTCACAAAAGGTATGGTCTGCATTTCATTAAACAAAACAGATTCTTTTAATGTAATTTGAAATATTTCATGTGCCTGAAGTACTTAACATACATCCTAATTTTTTTTCCAATCTCTTTTGAAGGAATCCTCCCTACATATTCTTCCAGAAATCCTGCAAACTTTCTGCAAACTGGTTCTTAAACTGTGAGATGACTGGGGTTGGAAGAAGAGCAGTCACAATAGCCTGGAATGATGAGCAAAACTGCCACTCTTTCCATCTGTGCTGTCCTGGTTGCAGAGATGCATAAGGACAATGTACTTCTCGAAGCAAGGGTTCAAAAGCATTGCTTGAGGAATCTTTGTCTATGTTTAGTCCCATGACCATTGTGAGGAGCTTATGCAAGTGTGGCTTCTGAGAAGCAGGCTATTTCTTGCTAGAGACATGGGATAGTTCAGGATTTACCCCAGAAGTGACCATGATACAGAATATTTCAGAGCGTCATCTCTGATGTGTGACCACCGTAGGAACTTTAGTTGGAAGATCAATCACCAGAAACCTAATGAGACTGGCCATTGTAAATCCCTCTAAGGCGTTCTATCAGTGAATAGGTGGTAGCAAGGATCTTGGATTTGTCTGTACGTAAGTACCACTTACCACAAAAAGCCTGGAATATCACAGCTCAGCACTCCTTGGCAGATGTATTAAATCTAAACCCATCACAATCTGGCCAAGGGTTTAGTTGTATTAACCCGAACTCTCAGCCTAGACCAGGGATCAGTAAACGACAGCCTACAGTCCAAATCTTGTCTGCTGCCTGTTTTTGTAAATCAGGTGTTCTTGTGAAAGGAACACACATGCATTTTTATGTCATCTATGACTGCTTCCCAGCTACTGCAGTGGAGCTGAGTAGTCAGGATAGCCAGCAGAGCCTAAAATATTTACTAATTTGTACTTTACCGAAAAAGTTTGCTAACCTTCTAGGCCAAGCCCTCAGGGAAAACTCAGTATCGGAACGTCAGGAGGAGCAAATATGTTAACAGAATGGGCAACCATCCCATAAGGAGAGCTTGCCTACCCACGAATCCTCCTCACTGTCATATTCTTAAATGTTAGGAAAAAAGAATAGTATTGCAATATTAGATTCCTCTGAGAAAGATCTTCCTAGACAATTCTGCACTTTAAGTCCATTTTCATTTATATTATCTCATTCCCTAACCATTTATTTAGGGACTACACTATGTTGGCTCTATAACTACCAAGATGACAAAGCATAGATCTTCAGTGACTTCAGGAAATAATAAGGAGGCAGATATATTAGCCAATAATTACAATGCCGTGCCAGAAGTATTGTCACAGATAAAGGGGGAAATGCTGTGTTAGCATGGCAGAGACAGCTATGGATGAGAGACAATTATGCACATAGACTAAATGGCCTAGGTTTTGAAGAATGAACAGGAATCATTCAGGTAGATGCCATGGTGAGTAATAGTGGGCAGAGAAATAGCATATGGAAAACTCATACTGAGGCTTGAGAAAACAAAATCTCTGGGCAGTAATAGGGAGTGAGACAAAATAGCAAAAGTTGATACTGAAGAAGTACACCTGGATCAAAGCGAACAAATCTTAATGTGAGATGCTGAGAGATATTGACTATATTCTAGAGCATTATTT
Source organism: Puma concolor (assembly GCF_028749965.1). NCBI lineage: Eukaryota > Metazoa > Chordata > Mammalia > Carnivora > Felidae > Puma > Puma concolor. The sequence goes on along the minus strand of NC_141678.1, from coordinate 50,861,189 downwards.
CTGAACATGTGACTGCATCATCGGAGCTTGTTTTTTTTGTTTTTTTGTTTTTGTTTTGTTTTTTACTTTTTAAAGGCGATATGATAACCCTGCCTCTATTGTATAAAGATAACCTTAGGGTCTGTTTGGATAATATAAATGGGAGGGAACATTTGAAGGACTAGAGACTGGCTAGTCTTTGGAAGAGCTGAAGGAAACAATAATAAAGCCCTGAAGACAGAACTTAGGGGAAGAAGTCACAGGTTTGAGGGATATTTCTTAGGTAAAATCAACACAGCCCATAAGTCAATGTGGAGACAGTGAAATAGAAGAGGACTCAATTAAAAGATGATTTACGGAGAAATGACAATTATCAAGTATTTATTTCTCCAAATTACCTTATCTCCAAAAGAAGTATAAAATCCTGAGGGACTAAGATGCTTATCAAATAAGTTTTCACTAGAAGCAAGTAGGAGCAAAACCAGTGTAATGGGGAGCAAGAAATACCAACTGGACAAAATAGAAGTGAAATCAGAGAACCCAGCATGCATGGCAGCCCAACACACTTGCAGGGGCTTCAAAATGGAGACAGATTTCAAGAAAAGGAGCTGAAAATGGCACCAGAGGTAGTTTTCTTCTAGCTCACCTAAATTTGGATTTCAACAGAGGCCAAAGGAAAATTGGAGAGAAGTAGAGTGGTAAATCCTCCCTAAAATTTTCAAATTTTTATTCAAAACATTTATCCTGATAGGGGCGCCTGGGTGGCTCGGTCGGTTAAGCGTCCGACTTCAGCTTAGGTCATGATCTCATGGTTCTTGAGTTCCAGCTCCACGTCAGGCTCTGTGCTGACAGCTCAGAGCCTGGAGCCTGCTTTGGATTCTGTGTCTCGCTCTCTCTCTGCTCCTCCCCCACTCATGCTCTGTCTCTCTCTCAAAAATAAATAAACATTAAAAAAATTTTTTTTAATTTATCCTGATAATAAAAAGCAGTATTTAGTCATTTTATTAAGTATAACGACTATAGAATAGCATGAAAAAGTATAAATAAAAGGTAGCAGCCAGAGAACTGCTACTTATATTTCTTATCTTCCCCTTTTTAGGCATGGATGTAAACTATTTCTACACAAAAAAGAACATCCTGTTTATGCTGTTTTGTTTTCTGCTATTTTTCACTCAACATTTTACATTCCTGTTACTAAATATTTGTTGGTCCAAGTCTTCCAGTTTGCCACCCTTTTCCTTGTCTTTTAAGGTAAAATTGACTCAGACATCAATTTACTGACAGTAGGAAATTTAACAAATGCTGTATGTATTTCTGAAGATTCTTCGAATCTTTCTCCAGGACAAGCAGTTCCTGTTTGCAGGGAATTCTTGATATCTTACTGAATCTACAACAGACAGTCATTGTATCATTGAGCAGTACAATAGAAGATGTAAAATTGAATATTAGATATCTCTGTTCTTAAAATCCTCACAACTGCTAAGGTGTCTTATTAATCTGAAGCCATTTTCTTCCCAAGAAAGAAACCTTGACTACCTTCAAAATAATATTTTTACTACTTACATCAAGATAGATCATATTTCCTCTGCTGAAGACCACTTACAGCAGAGCATCAGATAGGTATAGAGAGAAGGTTTAAACATAATGTGATGAATGCAGTCACTGAGCTATTCATGGGTGCATTGGGAGTGCCATGGAATACTTAGCTCAGCACGCTTGGGAGGAAGGACTGACAGTTGATCACCCCAGACCCGAGCCTGATGGAGTGAAGAGGATTGATCTGGAGAAGCCAAGAGGAGAGAGCCAGCCAGGCCAAGAGAGCAGGGTGAGCAAAGTATCAGGAGCAGGAGATCGCCTGGCGTTTTGGAGCTAAACTCAGCCATGCCAGGTGAGCGTGGACAGGTATGAAAGAGAGGAGGAAGATGATGTCTCAGAAGGGCTGTCCCTGGAGGGTCTCTGTGCCTTACACTGAGGAGAATGATCAATCATTAAAAAAGTTTTGAGAAGAGGGGCACCTGGGTGGCTCAATCAGTTAAGCGTCCAACTTTGGCTCAGGTCATGATCTTGCGGTACGTGAGTTCGGGTCCGTGATTTCAAGCCCCACGTCCGGCTCTGTGCTGACAGCTCAGAGCCTGGAGCCTGTTTCGGATTCTGTGTCTCCCTCTCTCTTTGACCCTCCCCCATTCATGCTCTGTCTCTCTCTATCTCAAAAATAAATGTTAAAAAAATTAAAAAAAAAAAAGTTTTGAGAAGAACGTAATACATTTGCCTTCCAGCTGCCTTCCAGTAGTGACATTACAGGGTATATTCGAAGGAGGCAGGACTGGAGGCAGGTTTGGGAAGCTCAAGCAGGAGCTATTTCAGACAAGGAATGATAAGATCCTGACCTGGAGATCAGCAGCGGCTCGAAAAGAGAGGACAAGTCAAATTTGAAAGCATCTACGGTTGTGAAATTGTCAGTGCTCCATAAGTGAACGGATATGCAGAAAGAATTCATATGAAATAACTGATGGATTGAAGACAAAGTTGACAAAACAGTGGATACATGTCCTTTCTTGGTCAGCAGACTACAGAATTATCTAGAAAGCGAATTCCTTTGGCATCATCTAAGGTGCAGAGATCAATTTTAGTTGTTTTTAATACCCCAAAGACATTTTGAAGTGCTTTTCAACCATTTTAAAAGTCATTTCTCACTTAATGGTAAATTCCAAAACCACATTTAAAAGTTGATGTGAGTGGGGGAACCATTGACAGAATATACTTTTTTTCTTGGACTTTCACACCTAATCCTATTTGTGTGATAGCACAAGTCATTCTTGCTGCCAGGCATCCTAGGGGTGACCCGATATCGTTCAAATGGGTTTATTCTCCCCTGGCTTTATCACCTCTAATGGGACCCGATCTTATATATTCCCTTTCATTCTTCCTTATTTTTTCCAGGAGAAGATATGCCTGAAGCACTTTCTGTGCTCATACAATCTCTTCTTTCAACTTTATATCTCTCTGAGCAAGAAATTTTATAAACTGGGTTATATAAGAATATCTCAGATGTAAATGTCGATAGAAAAAAAAAAAAAAAAACAGATACTGCAACTTGAGAAAACAGCTTTTAAAAATGCCCACTGCAGCTTCTTTGCAAGCAAGAAGCAAGATGGTGGTATCGGATTTTAGTGTAATTACCCAACGAAAGGATATCAACATGCACTTTTCAGAAATGAAACTCCTCAAAACTAACCATCGCATGAAAGGAGTCAATAATACTCAGGAAAATGCAAATGAAGACAGCAACAAGCTGTCACTGGCAAATGTTAGTAAAATGGAAAATGTCAAGTGTGGATGGGGAATCTGCGACTCTAAGAGGCATCCTGCTATGCTGTAAGCACAGGCTGGGGCACTCATGCCAGAGAGCAAGCTGGCACGTGGTCTAAGGAAATGCCCAACATTCAGAGCTTGTGTCATATCCACAATTTACACCACAAGCCACTGAAAGGTATACACAGCACTGTGTGTGCTGGGAAGGAATCTAGGGTAACCTGGAGGCCCACTATTGTGAGTGGCTGAATAAAAGTGGAAGGCATTAACGTGGAATGGCAGGGCGGTTTGATTTTTCCTTAGTAAATGTATTTGACAGGTGTATGGTAGATTTTAAAGCATATATGCTTTTTGTTTGTTTGCTTGCTTTTCTGTCAAATGTGAGTAAGATTCTAGCTGTTTCCCCCCCCCAAAAATAGTTAACTTGAAACTCACTCTCAAATCATAAACCAATAAACCATACCTGGCTTCACCTCCTGTGTGTTCCATTTGCCTATTCCCTAAGCAAGAACCCATGTGTTGCATCACAGATTGCCCAGTTATCCCACAAGTCCCCTTATATTTTCCCTAAGCAATAATTATCTCTAAAAGCCTGAATTCAAATTTAGTGGAGTAACTGTCCTTTAGAAGACGAAGGAATATCATTGCTATATGCTGAGAGAGGCTCTATCTCAGGATAGAAACAGGGACTTTCTATTCTTATGCAATTCTCTTGAGATTTCTAGTCTCTCAGAGGAACCTTCTATAAAATTCCTTAAAAGAGTTGAACCAGCTACTAATGCGAGATTCTACATGCTGAAGATAAGTTAGCTCAACTAACTGTAGGAAATTAACAGGGGAAATAAATAGCATCTTAACCAAATACTACCTTGCTAACAAAATAGAGACAGTGTCCTCATAAATTTTATCTATTTTTAAAAAATTTTTTTAAATGTTTATTTTTTAGAGACAGAGAGCAAGTGGGGGAGGAGCAGAGAGAGAGGGGAACAGAGGATCTGAAGCAGGCTCCATGCTGACGGCAGAGAGCCTGATAACAGGGCTCAAAATCATGAACTGTGAGATCATGACCTCAGTCAAAGTAGGAGACTTAACCGACTGAGCCACCCAGGGAGCCCTATTTTTTTAAGTAATAATATAATAAGCACAATGCAACTTATTTGTTTCAATTTATAGGTTAGGAACTATAAAATGTCATTCAAAGACAGTTGTGTGTTTAGAAATTTACATAAAAAATAGATATTATAGATACAATTCAGATACAATAGATATGTATAGATACAATTCAATTGCACATACATATGTGCAATTCAGAATTAAAAGATGGTATATTTAAGACAACTTGTAGCTTGTGAATTAGCATTGCTAGCAGTTTTTAAAGGGAAAATTTTTGAAAAAAATTAGATTTACTTCCACATAAGATTTTGATTTAATCATATATCCAATTCTTATTTTCATCCATGTTTCTTCTACCAATCACATGACCAAAAAAATATACATATAGGAAATCCTTTATAGAGTCAGGACACTAAGGAGAAGCTGATGAAGTCATATAAGACAGGGTAGAGATGGGAATAAATTGAGGAAATTTGGCAGCTTATTCCAAACCCCTTTCTAAGAAAAGCACCTTGGTAGCATGGTGAGGAGTGTGTATATTGTCACAACAGTGTTCCATCTCCCAATTTGAAAAGTTCCTCATCAACAGTCACCAATTTTCTTTACTATCAAATGATGGCAATCATTGAATGGATTAATTACTCCACTGAGATCACAAAACAGTGATTTTTCTCATCCTATCATTCCTGTTGCCATTATTAGGTGGGATTTTTCTGTGCAGGACTTCCTTCATACACTAGGGCTACTGTTGTCCCTGAAATATTTTTCATATAGGAAAGGCAGGGTCAATACTTAAGGATTGCCTTCTGATGGGTTTCAGGACATATTGCCCCAAAATATGGAATCTTGGGATATTGAATATTTTCAGCTGAAGGAGTTTAAGAAAATCTTTGCTCTTCCCCTCACCCTTCTCTCCTGAAACAGAACATAAAACCCTCATGTGAGAGGTTTACTCTTCTACCTGGAGGAAAGAAAGCATCCTTTCCTCTAAGAGAGAGGAATCCTAACAGGCCTTGCTAAGCTCCCCTATTTCACAACATTTATGCATACTCCTTAACCCATCATATTCATATACCACTGCCCATTCTTCATCAAGCCTCACATAAAAATACTCAGGTCCTATTGTTCCTTTGGGTCTTCATTTCCATATGAAGCCTCCTGTGTCAAGTAAAACTTATATTAAATAAATTGATTTGCTTTTCTCCTGTTAATCTGTGTTGTCAGTTTAATCTTCAGACTCGGCGAGTAACCCCAAGAGGGCTGAGGAAAATGTCTTCCTCTCCTACACCTCTTTTCAATTTTCAGAATAATGAGTTGGTGCAACCTCCAAAATGTCCAATGAGTGTTGTTTTGTGTGTCTTTTTCTTTCTTGTCATGATTTTTATGCGTGTATACAAAGTGTTTTATCAGCTGAAGTTATTTTGATTATCAAATGATCCCACTGTAGGCCAGCAGGAGCTACTCCAAACAGGCTCCAGTGTCTTTTTGGCACAAGCCAGGCAGTGTTGGATTGCTTATTTGCTTTCTAGCAAACAATCTGTCCTGGGATCAGTTTGTATATTTCCTGCTTCCAACCTGGTGTCATGTGGATCCAGATTTTGAGAGACAGATTATTCAATTTGCAGGTCCTCATTAAGGGAAAAAAATGAAAAATTAATACAAAATGAAGTACAAAAGTAAATATTTATTTAGAATGACAAAAAAAATCACAACAAGCTACAATGTTCTAAAAGTAGACATCTTACAGATAGTGTAAAATCCACTACAAAGACATAAATTTTTATTATCACAACACCTCTAATACTTTTTCTTACATTTTTGCCTAGATTCTCTTTATAGGAAAACAATATTATGATATGAGAATAGAAAGGTAACCCTATCTTTCCTCTATAATGTTTAAAATGTGATGATGATGATGATGATGGGGATTGAGGATTATTATCAAATTGAGGGAAACTGTTATCAGGTTTCTTTCAAAATTTCATTGTAATATTTGGAATTTCCAGAGTTAGCTTCTCACTTTATGCATCTCCAATTTTGTTTCTCCTGTGTGGGTTCATATTTTCATAGGGCTTCAGCCTTGCATCTTCTTTGTATGACATTGAGGGGGCAGGGAGAGGATGTACATCCTACATCAGGACCACTAACAATAATGTCACTATACTTGAAAGAGACTATATACATAAGTATATACCACTGAATGTATCTCCACTCAAATTTCTGTTAGCATCGTCTCTAAAATGTCCATGGCCAATGCCAGACCACCCAACACAAGAATTATGACAAAGTAGGGTACCGGGGAGGCTCAGTCAGCTGAGTAGCTAACTCTTGATCTCAGCTCAGGACTTGACCTCAGAGTCTTGATCTCAAGGTCTGATGAGTTTAAGCCCTGAGCTGAGCTCTATTCTGGCCATGAAGGCTACTAAAAAAAAAAAAAAAAAAAAAAAAAGGACAAAGACAAAATCAGAGTGTAGCTAACTGCAGTTAAAAATATCTTGCTTTTGGGGTGCCTGGGTGGCTCAGTCGGTTAAGCGTCCGACTTCAGCTCAGGTCACGATCTCGCGGCCCGTGAGTTTGAGCCCTGCGTCGGGCTCTGTGCTGACTGCTCAGAGCCTGGAGCCTGTTTCAGATTCTGTGTCTCCCTCTCTCTCTGACCCTCCCCCGTTCATGCTCTGTCTCTCTCTGTCTCAAAAATAAATAAACGTTAAAAAAAATTTTTTTAAATGTTGCTTTTGAGCATTTCTCAAGGGAAAAAAAAAGAAGAAGAAAGTATGACCATGAGAACACATTCTTAAGGTGCCCCTGAGGATTTGTAAATGACTCATTCAAGTAAGGAGCCCTGTAGCTTAAGCATTTTAGATTCTTGGTAATTCCACGTTGGTCTGGAATCAGCCATTTATACAAGGATCTAAATTTTCTTTTATGAGTAATTGCTGCTTTGTTGTTGTTGTGTCCAGATGTTTTCACTAGATAAATTAGAAAATATTTACTCATTTGTTTTATTTTATAAAATATTTATTTTTAAAAGGAGGGAAACGTATCATGAACTTATATTACCCTTTCCAATTCTAATTTAAAATGGCAGTTTTTAACCTACACTTTTAAAACTTTTAGACCTGAAGGTTTTGTCCTAATGCTAAAAATCTTGGTCCTGCAAGGTAACTTTCCAGATAAATTACTTATTTTATTTTACAGTTGATGTAGTGTAGGTTCAAAAAAGCAGTAACATTATTACCAAAAATAAGTTCAACTGAGTTAAAAAGAATGAATAGATGGGGAACAGGGATGGCTCAATTGTTAAGTATCTGTCTCTTGGTTTCAGCTCAGGTTGTAATCTCACAGTTTGGTTGGTGGATTTGAGCCCCATGTCAGGTTCCGCACTAACAACACGGAGCCTGTGTAGGATTCTCTCTCCCTCCTTCTCTGCATCCCCCTTCTCTTTCTCAAATAAATAAATAACTTTAAAAAAAAGAAGGATGAATAGAATTAAGTAAGCTACAATCCAGGAGAAAAGTGGGAATCATGGAGAATGAACAGGGTGTGTAAAGTTTAGGGGTCAATCTAATTGGAATAAAGAATATTTCTTGGAGTGGGGGACTAGGTGGCTCAATTGGTTGAGTGTCCAATTTCAGCTCAGGTCATGATCTCGTGGTTCGTGAGTTCAAGCCCTACATCTGGCTTTCTACTGTCTGCACAGAGCCTGCTTCGGATCCTCTTTTGCCTCTCTCTCTCTCCCCCTCCCCAATTTGCACTCTCTCTCAAAAAAAGAAAAAAAGGGTATTTCTGTAAAATGTACATGTTACCAGACATGAAATTTAAGTGCCATGTTAAGCAGATTTCACATTATTGTAATTATTCTTAAAAGAAAATAATTGTTTTAATCAAGAGAATAAAATGTTCTGATTTGAATTTTCAAAAATAATCTGGAATAGGAGAGAGAGAGAGCAGATTATCAAGAGACCAGCATGATATGAAGACTGCAATAGGAGAGAAACCCTAAGTGACTATGAAAATTAGAAAGAAAAAAAAAACAGTGTGAATGCTTCCTTGTGCTCACTGTAACAATAATCAGGGAGACGATGAACATCAGTTGGCAGAAAATGACTGGATTTATTCACCAAGTTAGGTCATTATGGAAGAATTATCAGAAATGAGAAGGGAGGGAAAATAGCATTTCTCACTTCATCTCACTCCAATTAGTCAATAAATATTTAATGAGTTTTTTTTGCATGTCAGAAATTGGTGGAAATACTGCATGGAACAAAACAAACATTGTCCTTGCATTTATAGAGCTTGCAATCTTGCAAGAAGAGAGTAAGTGAACACAATTGATGAGGTTCCCAAAGAAGCCTTTTAAATTCTAAGTGTGTTGGGTAATTTCCATGTGGTTCTGGTTGTGGTTGTTATAATACTATACTCCAGATGTTGCACAAGCAAAATAGCAATGCCATGAAAACCTGGTACTACCTGTCCCTTTTTCCATATGTCTATGCATCTCTCAAAATCATACACATTCATCTTGGAAGTGATCTACCCTCTCCTTATTCTTAAACCCACCTTGATAAGTACTTAGAATGATCAGCTGTATCCCAATCAACTAATGCTTTTCAATCCTTATTCAATGTACTTATTTCTTAGAGACGACTCTTGGGTAAAAAAATATCCCAACCTTGTGACCTAATCCTCTTTAGGATGATATGAATTTCAGATCATGGATTGCAAACGGAAAGAGGAGTTATTTGGAGTAAAGTGGTGTGTTTTATTGCTCCTCAAAACACAACAGCATAAGAAACCATTTTCACTACCAGTGTTGGGCTTCTCTGACTCTTTTGTGTGCCAAAGGTAAAAATCTATCTTTGTATTTTTTGTCATTAAAGATCCACCTTGAGGAGACACCTTTCTTCATGGTTGACTCCTACTTTCTGACTGGGTCTAAACAAAACTTATTGCTGCTTTTGCTTAATAAAAATAAGTATGTATTTAAATACGAGTCACAAGATGATAAAAGGTCATTTCTTAAGATCTCTCATTTGACACATTTTAAGTTAAAAATCAGGGGAAAAAAAGGAAATCTATACTAGTTACCTTTGATTTTCCATAAAACAAGGAGAAAATTGGTACCATGAGCAAAGAGAAGTTGGAGTTGTGAGGTCTCTCTTGAGGTAATTTGGATCAGCTGTTAAAGAAATAAAGTTATGGTAGCAGCAATACTGAATCAATCACAGTGACCAGAGGGGCTAATATTCTTGATGTGGGATTGAGAAGTCATGGGGAGGTAAAGAGATTCTGCGTTTTCAGAAGTTCTGGGAGATAATAGAACTTGCTAACATTTATTGAGCATATAGTATACGTGAATCACTGCTTAACATACATTACCAAATATATTCCTTATAACAAATCAATGTCGTGGGTATTAAGATTATATCTTACTAAGAGAGCATCTAGGGCCACCTGGGTGGCTCAGTCAATTAAGCGGCCAACAGTCAGTTGAGTGTCCAACTCTTGATTTCATCTCAGGTCATGATCTTATAGTTTGTGAGTTCAAGCCACGAACTCCATGTCGCTGTGAGTGTGGACCCTGCTTGGGATTCTCTCTCTCCCTCTCTGTCTGCCTCTCTCAGTCTCTCTCTCAAAATAAATAAATAAAACTTTAAAAAATAAAGATTATATCTTATTGACAACAGAGAGTTTAGGTATCTTGGCCAAAGCCATACAATTTGTGTGTGGCATAACTTAGACTCAAACTCAGCTCTCTTCTTAAAGTTCATCAGCATAATGATTACACTCTCATTTTGCTCTCAGTTGTGTTACTGATCATATTAGACCAAGCAAAGAGAGTCCTGGTTAATTTTAAAAATGCATAGGAGCTACATCATAAAAGAGAAAAAGTGAACAGGGCCACAGCTTATATCAAACCTAAAAGTTAAGAAATTGCTGTATTTTTTTCCTCTTTATTTTTTGGCTAGATCTTTTGGGCCATTCTTTTTGTCTTGTCATTTCAATGATTATGTATATTTGCTTTTCACACTTTCTTTTTCATGATTTTAATCTATTTTAAATTAATTTTATGCAATGAATTTTATCCTACTAATTTCTTTTAGCTTATTTTATTTTTCTCTCTACTTGACTTTTATGCTTAGTTGTTTTGTGTGTGTGTGTGTGTGTGTGTGTGTGTGTGTGTGTGTGTGTGTGTGGTGTTTTTAATTCCTTGTAGATTGGAGTGTGCATCAATCCAACCATTTATATCATAATTTGGCAGATTGTATCAGAAGTCTTAAGAATATTCAAAAACAATTTTACTTTTAGAATCCTCCTTCAACCTAGAAATAAGCATAAATGTGTATGAAGATTAAGCTTTGAGGATATTCATTATGACATTTATAATAGAGAAGTACAGGAAATGTCTAATTGTCCAATAGGACATTAAGTAAACAACTAATATCCAAGCCTTAACAAACATAGATCTTTCTTCCTACAATGTCTACTCTCCCAGTTTGAGGCCTAGAAAATTCTCAAGGCCTCTCACTTGAATATCTTCTTCCAGAAACCTCCCTACCTCCTCCAGTTAGGTTTGGCTCATCTATCTTTTATATTTATCAAACTCTGTCCAAATGTTGGCTCTCATTATATCACTTTTTTCTCTGTATGCCTATTCTCCCTTTTACTAGATTAGGAGATCTTTCATAATAAAAATTACATCTACTCATCTTTCCACCAATCTTACCTGGCAGTATGGTTAGCATATAGTTGACATTCAAAAACTCTTCACTGGATGACTGAATGAAGTCATGAGTGTTGGCTGAACAAATATTTTTTATGACATTGAACAACAGTGTAACAATGTTAGAATACAAAATGCTATTACAAGAAACTTTATATTTCTGGGATGCCTGGGTGGCTCAGTTGGTTAGGCATCCAACTCTTGGTTTCGGCTCGGGTGATGATCTCACCATTTGTGGGTTCAAGCCCCATGTCAGGCTCCACACTGCGTGTGGAACCTGCTTGGGATTCTTGCTCTCTTCCTCTCTCTCTCTGCCCCTCCCCTACTCATGCACTCTCTTTCTCAAAATAAATAAATAAACATTAAAAATTGTTTTTTTAAAAAAGAAACATATTTCTTAGTCCAACTGAGTCTGACAAACATTGATTATCTTTTCATACTTAGACAACTACAATAGGCTTTTTCTTAAAAAGTTAGAAAATAGAGGGGCGCCTAGGTGGCTCAGTTGGTTAAGCATCCAACTTCGCTCAGGTCATGATTTTGCCTTTCGTGAGTTTGAGCTCTGTGTCGGGCTCTGTGCTGACAGCTCAGAGCCTGGAGCCTGCTTCCGATTCTGGGTCTCCCTCTCTCTCTGCCCCTCCCCTGGTCATGCTCTGTCTCTCTGTCTCAAAAAAAAAAAAAAAAACAAAAAACAAAAAACAAAAAACTAACTAACTAAATAAATAAATAACTTTTAAGAAGTTAGAAAATAGATACAATTAAAGGGAAGAAAATATAAATTTCCCATACCTCCAGGACAGTTTTTGGTTGATTTCCTTCCAGCTTATTCTTTTAAGCAAAGATATGTAATTAGACAGAAATAGATGATGGATGGGTGGATGGATGGACAGATGGATGGAAAGAGAGATACACAGACAGAAAAAAAATTGTATATATCTATCCATGCATAAATGTATACAAATAATCCCTTTTTTTTTGTATTTGAAGGGTTTTTGAAATACCTATGAAACATCCCCAAAATTTTTGGTCACTATGCTAACATTTGGAAATGCATATTTCATATGAAAATATTTACTAATAGCTTTCTTTTTGTATTTTACACTTCAAATAACTCACCATGTAGAAATATTTTCACAGTCTAGAAATATTCTCACTATTTATCTAAGGGAAAATGTTTAAAACTGTAGCTTGATGATTAAATCGCAATTTAATTTTCCAATTTCATCTACAACCAGCTATTCAGTTCCACAGGCCAACGTGCTGGTAAAACATTAGAAGGGCCATGATCTCATTAGTTATTTATGTGTTGATGGAGGATTTAGGGATCACAGGCAAGATTATACTCACCTGTATGCACCCATTCATGGATTATGCGTTGTGCTAAAATTTAACCAGAGTCAACAGAGGCCCTACCTAACTTTTGGTTTACAGAGTAACTGATGCCAACGGGCTAGAAAAAATCCTCACCAAGCTTTCCATGACTACCTCATGATTTAGATTCTCAGGTTTTCTAGCGCCTTTGACTGCAATACCCACAAAGGTTGTTTACAGTTTAACCTGGTCAAGTCAAATACAAAACCCTATGTTTTTATTTATTCCAAAAGAAAGTCAATTATACAAAGCACTTTTGATAGCTACATATATTATTTAAACATTGGCAAGGGAGATCATGGAGAGGGTTATGGCCTCAGATGATAAGTTGCTAAGATGGGCTGGAAATTTAGACAGAAGCCAAATTACAGAGACCAACATCTTGATGACACACTTTCTCTGTATTTAGAACAAGGTATGGCTTGCAGAGCAATGCAAAGATAGAAGCCAGGTTCAAGAACAAGGAGCTGCCTTATTGAGGAAAGACTTGTGAGTAGTGTCACCAGATTTTGCAAATAAAAATACAGGAAGCCGAGTTGAATTTGAATATCAGATAAACTATTTTGTAGTAGAAGTATGTCCCAAATATTATGAGGGACATCCTATTCACTTATAGCCCCCCAACACACAAATTGTGACTTAAATGATTGGTTCTGAGATTTTAGTGAAACCAAATTTCAAAATAATTTGGCAGACAGGTCATCTGGTAAATTTATTTCTGCTAGTTGACCAATGCCTTTGAAAATCTCTAACCTCTAGCAAATATTTTTTTTATGTTTTTACTGGTAAATAACTAAAAGCAAAGATTAAAAATTGCATGCCCTTATTCATGATGTAATTGTAAAGTAAGCACACATCTATTGTGGCTTCAACTGTTTGACAGAAAAAATCCCAGAAAAATAGCAAGAAAAGGGCCTTCATTTTCTGCAAAGATATTGGAAATAATCGTCACGAGTTTCTTGGCAGTGAAGCAAGCACACTGGGGGAATTCGGTAGAGACTAGTCAGACTGAACGTTATTATCTTTTGTCAAAGAACTCTCTTCAACTTGTCATAAAGAAGGAATTCCTAGGCTGGTTCAGGAAGGATCCAAAGGCAAATTTTCTGAAATGATGGGAATGTACACCGGATCTGTTCCCTATCACATAGAAACACTTGCGGAGTTTATGATTATGCTTCATGTTGAATCTCTGCCTTCAAATCTGAATGTAAGGAAACTATAGACACAGATTGGTAGTAGCCTAGAATTATTACCCAACTCTAATATTAACAACATTCATGTAGATCAGAGTGTGTGTCGTGACCTCTGCACCATCCAAATTCCCCTTCAAGGAGGACAGCCTTTTCCCCAGCCTCTGGGACTGCTGCCGGAAGGCACTCCTCAGCTGTCAGCCCTCTTTGTGGACTGCCTCAGCTGAAGAAAAATAATTTTGCTGCTTGTTGTAGAACAAATCATCATTTTTGTACCACTAAGGAAAATGATCCAGTTACGTGATAACACAATGCTAATAAAAATGCTTTGAACAAAGTCTGATTTCCTTCCAGCAGCCCCTTGCAATCCCCAGGCCCTAACATCAACTCAAGACAATTCTTGGGCCATCTCAACCCCCAAGTTCCCCATGAGATCAGCAAAGGTTCTACCCTCCCTCTAATAAACTCTGCATTCTTCTCTTCCCTTCCACAAATGTTGATCCTGAGAGCACTTCCTAATAAATGTCCTGCATGCTAATCTCTGTTTCAGTGTATACCCCAAAAAACCCAACCTGCCACAGTGTGACCTGGGAATATGATAATTAATGTATAATTTGGAGGCACGTGAGGACTGAATCAAAGAACTAAGTAAATAGCCAGGACTAAGGTATCTCCCTGGTTGGTTAGATGTTTTCAACATCTAGAATTAGAGAAGATATATTGGTAGTTCACACCAGATCACACTGTAATGTTACTTTATGTTAGAATTTTATACTTTTTAATTTAAGTAATTAATTCTATTTAATTGAGAAATCACTATAAAGCAGACATAAAGTGAACCTGTCAATTATTTCTTTTATTCCTTATAATTTCTTATAATAACTGTCTAGTCTCATGTCTATAACTTACTTTCAAATATCTTAGTAGACAGCATAATATAAATATGTATTAATTTAATCTACACCCTAGGAGCTTTTAGTTAACATTTGAAGTACACTCATCAGGTATCCACAGTACAGGGATAATAAATAAGTATTTGAAAGACCCTAATCATAAGTCCACACTACATAGCCCAGAAGCAAGTTAGAATAAGATTGCATATTCTCTGTTCTGTATATATATATATATATATATATATATATATATATATATATATATACAGGTTTTGTTAATGAAGACAAGATATGGTCAAGTATTTTTCATTGAGGTGTGTTTTTCACAATGTACAGTTTTCTAGAAATTCTATACAGGTACCCATGCCCTTATACAAGTTAAAATAAGAAACTGAAAAACTCTGGGGCACCTGGCTGGCTCAGTCAGTTAAGCATCCAACTCTTGGTTTTGGCTCAGGTCATGATCTCACAGTTTGTGGGATCGAGTCCCATATCGGGCTCCATGCTGGAAGTGTGGAGCTCGTTTGGGAGTTTCTCTCTCCCCCTCTCTCTCTGTCCCTCCCTCAAAATAAATAAATAAACTTAAAATTTTTAAAAATCTGACAAACTCACCAGCCTAATACCTACATAACACATAAAATACTCTATTCTTTCCGTGTAATGGAGAATTACTTTGCCTGTTCTGAAAAGTTAGCAGGAAGCTTGTATGAGTGCCTAAAAGCACGGTTTCAGTGTCTCCTAAGTCAGGCACCCTCATTAGTCCTTACAACAAACAAACAAACAAACTTTTATTGGCGTTTAGATATTTTTTCTTTCATTTTATTTTTATTTATTTACTTTTATTTATTTACTTTCATTTTATCCAGCATAGCCCCCTCCAAAGATTCCATACATTACATTTACATATAGATTGTGATAACCAATTTGTTATGTCAAATCATCCTATTCAAAAAACATTACATTTATATGTGAATTTAAGAATTAACATTATCATAATGTTAAGGATTCCCATTCGAGATGGTATGTCCACTCAGGCCAGACAGAGGCAGTGTTCTGTAATGGTTAAGGGCATGAATCTTGGATTCAATTCCTGGCTCTGACACTTCTCTGTGTGAACCTGAACAAGTTATACTACCTCCCTGTACTTCTGTTGTCTCTTCTTTTAAATAAGAATAATATCACCTGCTTCATAGGAGTTTAGGAGTCTCAAAAAATAAGTGTAAAGCCTCGGTCATAAGAACCACTATGTACTTACTATTATTATTTTATTCTGTGTACTTCAATAGGGTTTCATAGCCTTTCTTCATACAAAAGTTTTTTCAAATTTAGTCATAAATATCCTGTAATGATCATTGCTATTGTGGGGGAAACTGTTTTCGCCTTTCTGTTATGACTTATTGCTAATATAGACAAAGCTCTTGATTTTTTATATTGATCTTATCTGTATCATTTTTCTCAAATTCCTTTGGTAATTCTAGATAATTCTGGCTGGATTTTATTGGATTTTGGGGGTATGCAGTTATATCATCAGTAAGAAAATAATAAATACATAAATACATACATACATAAACTGATTTAACACCCTTCCTTGTTTATATTGATTGTTTCAAACACCCAAAACAATGTTGAATAATATTAGTGATAGCATCCATAGCGTGTTTCAGGCTTTAATGGAATGACTTTAACATTTTAGAATGATGTTTGCTAAGGGAATCTTTCGATAAAACATATAAAACAATATATGCTATATTTACAAGTTTACTTTCTCCTATCTTCCTTTGAGATTTTATTAAGAATGGTTGCTGACTACTATTAAATGCTTTTATTACCATATTTGTCATAATTATGTGAAGCTTAACTGGAATGTGGTCAAGTCAATTTAGTAGGTAGTTTGTCCAACTGGTACCAATACTTAATGTTTTAATTATGGAGAAAATGTCCTTCAGTGACAAGGGAAAACACTTTGGTTCAAAGTTTTGGTAAAACTGGTCCCCTTGTTCATAAGGGGCAATGTTCTGCTTCTTTCAGTGCACTCCATTTCATTTTGAAATTAGGTTTATTTTCCCTCAAAAATACTAAATGCTGTCTAAAAAGTATATTAAATAGGATTACCTCATGGGTCCTCTAGTTCTGTTTTTTTGTTTTTGTTTTATGTTTTTTTTTTTTTTTTTTGACTAGAAATTACTAAATGTTTTGAATGCCCTTGGTCATGAAGAACTGGCTCACCACATCTCAAGAACTAAGATTGGAGAAAATTTATATGTAGTCAGAGGAGACCTTATCGTGCATAGAGGAAGGAGAACACTACTATATTAAAAGTGGCACCTTTCAGGAAAGAGCAGATTCATGCTCATTCCAGTCTAAAACTTACTATTATGTGTGAGGAGATAAGAACAGAAGGCAGTTAACATTTTGAGGCAATATCATGCAGAAGGAACTCTTTCAAAGACAAACTTTCAGTTCCTATTCTGATTCTTGTTAACCGCGGTTATGTGGGCAAGTTCATTTAAACACTCTGACTTCCCATTTTATTTCTTGGAAAATAACTGAAGGTAATAATACATGCCCTACAAACTACTTGCAATTCTTGTGAGAAGATAAAAAGAGATAATGGAATTGAGAGACTCCTGTAACCTGTAAAATTGGAATATCAATGCAATGTGTTATTATAGATACTTAAGAGTGTTCCACCAAAATGTAAAAGGAGTAGGCTGAGGACATGTGACCCTACTAGTTCTGATTTGGCTGAAATTTTGTTTCACCTGTGTTTTAAATCTTAAGTAGCAAAGATTCGGTTATTGTATTCATTAGAATTTGAATACAGCCTTGAATGTTGAATTCTTAAGAGTTTTTCAAAATAACTTTCCCCTTCCTAATTCACCACAAAACTTGCAGGAATTAAGGACTACCTATATAAATAAAGATATAATACAAATCATATTAATAGCAAGTATATAGAGGTACAGACATACACAAGTCCCTTAAAAAGAGTTTTTTATTGAACTATTTGAAATAAGGGTAGATTAATATGTGTGAGATAATGAAAACTATATATTGGTTCTACCCCTGGTTCTTGGCACAGTTACCAAAATCTTTGTTGTTGTTGTTGTTGTTTTATTTTGTTTTCACATTTATTCATTTTTGAGAGACAGGGAAAGACACAGCCTGAGTGGGGGAGGGGCAGAGAGAGAGGGAGACACAGAATCTGAAGCAGGCTTTGAGCTATCAGCACAGAGCCCAACGTGGGGCTCGAACCCACAGATATCATGACCTGAGCTGAAGTTGGATGCTTAACCAACTGAGCCACCTAGGCACCCCTACGACTGAAATCCTTGTAATGCCTAAGTGCTAAGAGCACCAGAAGCATCTTTTGTTCTGATATTTGATCTTTGACCCTGGTTCCTGACATTAGTGCTACTGAAACCTTGGTAATATCCTATGTGATAGGAGTGCCTTTTGTTCTAATAAAGCAACTCTGGGTGGACTCCAAGATGACTCCTAGATGAGCTCTGGTCACCAGGAAGATCAAGTCATGATTAGAAGTGTAGAATTTTCAACCTTGCCCCCATTCTCTTGAGAAGGGAGAAGAGCTGAAAATGGAGTTAATAATCACGTATCTGTGTGATGAAACCTCCTTCCAATACCCTAAGTACAGGGTTCAGAGAGCTTCTGGGTTGGTGAACACCTGGAGAGTGGGATACCCAGAGAGGGAGAGGAAGCTCTGTGTGCCTTTCCACACACCTTGGCCTCTGCATCTCTTCCATCTGGTTGTTGATTTGTTTCCCTTGTCATGTCCTTTTATAATAAACCAGGAAATGTCAGTAAACTATTCTAAGTTCCATGAGCTGCTCTAGCAAATCAATTGATCTCAAGGAGGGGATCATTGGAGCTTTCACTATCAAAAGCAGAGATGACAACCTGTACGCGTGATTGGTGTCTGGCATTGAGGGGTGTGGGCAGTCTTGTAGAACTCAGTTTTTAACCTGCAGAATCTGACACTATTTCCAGATAGATAATGTTAAAATGGAGTTAAGTTATAGTGTCGCAGAGAATTAATTGCTTGGTAGGGGAAAACCCCCACAAATTTCGTGACCAAAATTGTCAGAAGTGAAGTGCTTTATGTGAAAGCAAAACAAAACAAAACAAATTCATGGGTGGAAAGATAGTGGGTTTTTCCCTTTTTAATATGCACTTGTAAAAATTACAAGAGATCCTGTGCAGACTCGACCCAATTTCCCTCGATGGTTAAATCTTGCAAAACTACTATACAATATCACATCCAGAATATTAGTATTGATCCAATCATGGTACAGAACTTTTTCCATCATCACAAGGATTCCTCACATTGCCCTTTTATAGCCACACCTGGTTCCCTTCCCGCCATCCTATCCTTAACCCTTGGCAACTACTGGTCAGTTCTATATCCTGTCATTTCAAGAATGTTATGAGTTGCACTAATATATAAGGTGATGTTAGCGGCGACTGGGTGGTTCAGTTGGTTAAGTGTTTGACTTCCGCTCAGGTCATGATCTCATGTTTCATGGGTTCGAGCCCGTGTTGGGCTCTGTGCTGACAGCTCAGAGCCTGGAGCCTGCTTTGGATTCTGTGTCTCCCTCTCTCTCTGCCCCTCTCCTGCTCACACTCTGTCTCTCTCGGTCTCTCAAAAATAAATAAGCATTAAAAAATAATAATTTTTTAAAAGGTGATGTTATATAATAAATTACAACAGTATATAATCTTTTGGAATTGACATTGGTTGTTTCCAGTTTGGGGCTACTACAAACAAAACTTCTAAGAATATCTGTAAGTGAACTTAAGTTTTCATTGCTTGGGAAAATTTACCAAGATGAAATTGATGGATGGAATGGTAGTTGCACACAGAGTTGTTTGTTTTTTCGTTTAACTTTCAACTGTTTTCAGGAGTGGTTGTATCAGTTTGCATTGCTACTAGCAACGTGTAAGTGTCTCGGTTTCTCTGCATCTCACTCATCATTTGGTGTTGTCACTATATTTTCAAAAAATTCATTCATTATGATACAGAAGTCATGGTACCTCAATGTGGTTTTAATTTGCATTTCCCGATGGCTGACGTTGTTGACTACCTTTTCCTGTATTTGCCAGCATTAGATGTTTTTCCATTAAATTCTTTAGTTTTTTGCCCGTTTTCTAATTAGACTTTTTGTTTACTATTGAGTTTTGAGGATTTTTTAAAAATATATTCTATTTACTAGTTCTTTCATACATGTGTGGATTGACATTATTTTCTCCTACTCTATAGCTTATCTTTTTATCCTCTTAATAGTGTTTTTCTCAGAGCAAAAGATCTTAATTGTAATGATTCAACTTACCACTTTTTCCTCTTATGCATTCTATTTTCTTGAAGATATAATCTTGAAGATTTTATGTAATGCTTGATAGTTTTCTAGTCTCTGTTTTAGTCTGTGACCCATTTTAACCTAATTATTGTACAAGGTGTGAGATTTAGATCAAGATGCTTTGTTTTGTTCTGTTTTAACCTAAGTTAAAGTTCAGTTGCCATTGATTAGAAAGGCAATCTTTTCTCCATTGGACTTGTTTTGATCCTTTGTCAACAATCAGTTGGGTATATTCCTGTGGGTCTATTTTTGGGTTCTCTCCTATTTTACTGATTCATGTGTCTATCCCTCCACCATTACTACACAGTCTTGATAACTGTAGGTATAAAAAGTTTTGAAATTAAGTAGATTGATTTTCCCACTTTCTTTTTTAAGTTTTTATTTTAATTCCAGTGTAGTTAACATACAGTGTTATATCAGTTTCAGGTGTGCAGTATAGTGATTTAACAATTCTCTATGCTACTCAGTGCTCATCATGGTAAGTGTACACTTCAATCCCATTCACCTATTTCACTCCCCACCTACCTTCCCTCTGGTAACCATCAGTTTGTTTTCTATAGTTAAGAGTCTGTTTCTTGGTCTCTCTCTCTCTCTCTCTCGCTCTCTCTCTTTCCTTTGTTCATTTGTTTTATTAAATTCCACATATGAGTGAAATCATATGGCACTTTTCTTCCTCTATTTCACTTAGCATTATACTCTCTAGCTACATCCATGTTGTTGCAAATGGTAAGATTTTATTCCTTTTTATGGCTGAATAATATATAAAATCACATCTCCTTTATCCATTCATCAATTTGTGGACAATTGAGCTGCTTCCATAATTTGGCTACTGTAAATAATGCTGCAATAAACACAGAAGTGCATGTATCCCTCCGAATTAGTGTTTTTGTATTTTGGGGGTATATACACAGGAGTGCAATTTTTAAGGGAAATGAAGTAAATGGTATTATATTTTTAAGTTTAGTGTCCACATTTTCATTACTAGTATATAAAAATGTAATTGTTTTGTACATTGATCTTATATCTGGTGGCATTGTTGAACTCACTTATTATTTCTATAAGGGTTTTCTAAATACTCTACAGGATTGTTTATGTGGACAATATTGTTACCTGCAAATCAGGACACTTTTATTCCTTCTTTTCCAATTTGAATGCCTTTTATTTTCTTTTCTTAACTTAATGCCATATCTCCCAGTATTATGTTGAATAAGAGAGATGACAGAGGACAATATTACATTGTTCCTGATCTCTTGAGAGAAGCATTCAGTCTTTCATCATTATGTATAATATCATTTGTGGCTTTTCTGTATGCCCTTTTCAAGTTGAGGACATTTTCCTATATACCTATTTTTTTTTGAGAATTTTTATTATGAATGGTTGTCAAGTTTTGTCAAATGCTTTTTCTCAATACAAGCATGTGTTTCTTCTTCTTCATTGTGTTAATATAGTGGATTACTTTATTGATTTTCTAATATTGAACCAGTTTTGCATATCTGAAATAAACACTATTTGGTAATGTTGTATAATTCTTTTATATATTGTTGAAGTCTATTTAGCAATATTTTGTTAAGAATTTTGGCATCCAGAGGCACCTGAGTGGTTCAGTGGGTTAAGCGTACAACTCTTGATTTCAGCTCAGGTCATGATCTCATTTTTTGTGAGATCAAACCCCGTGTGGGGCTTTGCACTGACAGCATGAAGCCTGCTTGGGATTCTTTCTCACTCTGTGTTTCTGTCCCTCCTCTGCTCTCTTAAAATAAATAATACACTTAAAAAAAGAATTTTGGCCTCTATTATTCTTTAGGGTTATTGGTCTGTAATTCTCTCTTTCACTCTTTTGATTTGATATCAAGAAAATAGTAGCTTCACATAATAAATGAGAAGTGTTCCATCCTTTTCTAATTTCTGGGAGAAATTGTATAAAATTAGTGTTAATTCCTGCTTACACAATTTCATTAAAATTATTCATTGGGATCATCTAGACCCAATGGAATTGGAATTTTTTTTTAATTATAAAGTCAATATCCTTAATATTTATATTAGGGTTTAAATGATCTATTTCATATTGGGTAAGTTGTGGTAGTTTGTGTTTCAAGGAATTGGTCCATTTCATCTGAGTTGTCAATTTTATTTGCCATAATATCCTCTTACAACTGCTACTTCCATAGTGGTATCACTGTTTTATTCCTGGTATTGATAAATTGTGTCTTTTCTTTGTCAGTCGTGCTAGGCTTTTGTATTCATCTTTTTAAAGAAACAACTGTTTGGGACGTCTGGGTGGCTCAGTCGGTTGAGTGTCCGGCTTCTGCTCAGGTCATGATCTCACAGTTTGTGAGTTCCAGCCCTGCATTGGGCTCTGTGCTGACAGCTCAGAGTCTGGAGCCTGTTTCAGATTCTGTGTCTCCCTGTCTCTCTCTCTGCTCCTCCCCTGCTCGTGCTCTGTTTCTCTCTCTCTCTCAAAAATAAATAAACATTTAAAAAAAATTAAAGAAACAACTGTTTGTTTTATAGATTATATCTGTCATTTTTCTGTTTTAAGTTTGGTTGATTTCTATTATCTTTATTATATCTTTCCTTCTGATTGTTTTGGATTTAATTTATGCTTCTTTTTCCCAGGTTCTTAAAAGTGGTAAACTTTATTTATTTCAGACTCTTTCTCTTTTTAGTGTATGAATTTGGTGCTATAAATTTCTCTTTCATCGTTGCTTTATTGGTATTCCACAAATTTTGAAGTGTTGTATTATGTTTTTTAGTATCCCTTGAGATTTTCTCTTTGAACCATGAACTATCACAGTATGTTGCTTAGATTCAAATGTTTTCTGTTATCACTCTGTTGTTAATTTCTAGTTACATTCCATTGTGATCAGAGAACATATTCTGTATGCTTTCAATTCTTCAAAATTTGTTGAGGTTTGTTTATAACCAGGGTATCATCTATGGATGGTCCCTGACTTATGATGGTTTGACTTATGATTTTTCAATTTTACATTGCTACAAAAGTAGAAACTGTTTCTCAAATTTTGAATTTTTATTTTTCTCCCAGGTTAGTGATAAGAGAGATAGCATATTCTCTTGTGATGCTTGGCAAAGAGCCATTAGCTCCTAGTTAGCCATGTGATCAGGAGGATAAATGACTAATACACTTAGCACCCTTCCATTTTTCACTTTGAGTATAGTGTTCAACAAATTACATGAGATATTCAATACTTTATTATAAAATAGGCTTTTGTTGGATGATTTTGCTCCACTGTAGGCTAATGTAAATATTCTAAGCACATTTAAAGTAAGCAAATCTAAGCTCCAATGTTTGGTAGGGTTAGTGTATGAAATTCATTTTTGACTTACAATATTCTCAACTTAGAATTTGTTTGCAGTAAGTCAAGAAAGATCTATATTTTGGTGTATGTTATGTGGGCCCTTGAAAAAAATGCATGTTGGGCTTTTGTTAGGTTAAGTGTCCTATAAATGTGATTGGATATTTTCATGTAATGGTGTTGTTCAGTTATTTTATACCCTTGCTGGTTTTCTATTTGTTCCATTAACTATTGAGAAAAAAGTGTTGGAGTCATCAATATAATTGTGCATTTTTCTGTTTATTCTTTCAATTTTATCATTTCTATCAGTTTTATTCACAAAACTGTAATTGTGCATTTGTTTATTTCTTCTTTTTGTTTTATCAGGATTAGCAACAAATATTTTGATGTCTCCTGCTTGATAAATCCACATTTAGGATTACTATGTCTTCTCAATGAATTGACACTTTTATCAATTTACAATGACTCTGTCTGCCTCTGCCAATTATCTTTGCTACTTTACCTGATATTTATATAGGCACTTCTGACTTTTTTCTATTAATGTTTGCACGGTATGTTCTTTCTTTTCTTTTACTTTTGACTATTATATCCTTTATTGAAGTAATTTTTGTAGACAGCATATAGTTCTGTCATGTTTTTTAAAGTTTCTTTATTTTGAGAGAGAGAGCTCACACACAAGTTGGGGAGGGACAAAGAGAGAGGGAGAGAGAAAATCTTAGGCAGGCTCCACACTCAGTGCAGAGCCCAATGCCAGAAGGCTCAGTCTCACAAACCATGAGATCATGACCTGAACCGAAATCAAGAGTCGGGAGACCTTAACCCACTGAACCACCCAGGCACCCCTGTCATATTTTTAATTCACTCTTCCAGTTTCTTTTAATTCGTATATTCAAAGTATTTACATATAATATAATTACTGATTACTGAGTAGGGGTAAAGTCTGCCATTTTATTTTTGTTATCTGTTTGTTCTGTTTTTTACAAGCTTCCTGTTTTTTAACCTTCCTGTGGGTTACTTGATCATTTTTGAGAATTCCATTTTGACAGATTGTTTTTTATTGAATCTCTTTATATAGTTTTTTAGTGATTGTTGTAGGTAATCCATTATATATTTACATAATTCATCATTTATTCATGTCATTTACCAATTCAAATGATGTGGTATCTCCCTTTATGTCCATTTACCCTCCTGTTTACAAAACAATTGCTTTAAAAAATTCCTCTATATGCATTTAGAACTACATCAGACAGTATTATAATTCTTTATTCAATCATCAAATATAACTTAGAAAATTAAAAGAAGGAAAGTCTATTGAATTTACCCATATTTTTGCTTATCAAGCTCTTTTTTTTCCTTTCTGATGTTCCAAGGTTTCTTCTTTTATCATTTCTTTTCTGCTTAGATAACATCCTTAGCCAATCTTTCAGAGTAGGTCTGCTGACAACAAATTCTTTTGG
Organism: Puma concolor; assembly: GCF_028749965.1. Taxonomy (NCBI): domain Eukaryota; kingdom Metazoa; phylum Chordata; class Mammalia; order Carnivora; family Felidae; genus Puma; species Puma concolor. The sequence continues at coordinate 50,836,464 of NC_141678.1, read as the reverse complement.
CTTTCTCTCATCTAAGAATCTTTACTTCCCCTTTAATGCCAAACAATATTTTACTGGATATAGAATTCTGAGTGGATAGATTTTTCTTGCAGCTTTAGATAAATGCTGCTTATCTTTCCTTCTGGGTTCTATGGTTCCTGACAAGAAATCAGTTGATATTCTAATTATTTTTCACCCATATGTGAGGTGTCATTTCTCTTTCACTGCTTTTAAAACTTTTTGCTTTGTCTTTATTTTTCAGAAGTACCATTGTGATGTATCTTGGTCTAGATTTCTTTGGGTTCTTTCTATTTGTGTTTCATTCAGCTTCTTAATTCCGTATGTTTAGAAATTGTGTCAAATTTAGGAAGTTTCAGCCATTATTTCTCTGAATACTTTTTACCCTTGACCTTCTTTCTCTCTCCTTCTTAAAATGTCATGAAATAAATTTGAAGTCTTTTGTTATGCTTCCACAGTTCCTTGGTGCTCTGTTTATTTATCTTCAATCATTTTTTCTGTGTTGTTTATATTGGGAATTTTCTTTTGTCCTATCTTCAAGCTAACTGATTTTTTTTTCCTCTGTTCTCTCCATTTTTCTTTGAGTCCATCCAGTGAATTTTTATTTTGATTAATATGTTTCATCTCTAAATTCTTCATTTGGTTATTCTTTACATCTTCTCTTAATTTGCTGAGGCTTTCTATTTTCTTCTTTGTTTTAAACATGCTCCTATTTGCTCATTGAAGCATTTTTATCATGACTGTCTTAAAATCTTAGACAATTCTAACATGTCTGCCATCTCAGTGTTGGCATCTATGGATTATCCTTTTTCATTCAATTTGTGATCTGGTTCTTGTTATGAGTGGTTTTCAATCGAAACATGGGCATTTGGATATTCTGGCCATTACATTCTGGCTCTTATTTAAACTTGCACTTTCAGCTGGATTCTTCTGACATTACTCTGGCAGGATAAAGCAAAGAGGGCTATGGGGCACTGCCTTGCTACTGCCGAGTGTGTATATGATATAGGCTGCCCATTTGCCTTTGTTGACCCCCAAGGGGGGCACCCTCTCCTCTTTCTGGGTGGGATGGAAGTTCAGACTTCCCATGTGGTCTCCACTGACACTGAGGGAGACTGGAGGGTCATTACCTCCTGGTAGGGATGCAAGTCCAGCCTCTCCACTTAGTCGTTCTGCTATCATCTCTGCAGAAGGCTTTAGTGTTTCATTCCTGTGTAGCAAGGGTGGAAGCTTCTGCCCCCAACTCAACCTTCTCTAGGGGGTCAGGGGGAGAAGAGCATAGTTTTCTGTGGTATTTGGCAAGAACAGAGAGGTGGCTGTTTAAGAAATGTTCTATGGTGTTAGGCTGCCTTTATTCTGGCCCTTCGGTTACAGAGATGAGGCTTTTCTTGGGGTTTTCTTTTGGTCTGTGCACTTGGCTCTCTTAGTTGACAAATTCTTCAAGTCCAGGTCTTTTTTTTTAAGCTTTATTTATTTATTTCAAGAAAGAGAAGGAGAGAGAAGGAGGGGCATCAAGGGGGAAGAGAGAGAATCCCAAGACAGGCTCCACACCATTAGCACAGAGTCTAGTGTGGGGCTCTATCTGATGACCTTGAGATCATGACCTGAGCCGAAATCAAGAGTTGGATTCTTAATGAGTAAGCCACTCAGACACCCCCAAGCCCAGGTCTTAAATACATGAAAAACCCCAGAGAATTCATCACTGTTTTGTTCCTTGGATTCTGAGGTCCCTAGCCAGGCTACCTTCTTTTCTCCATGTTTCAGAGTCTTTTTATGTTGTTTTATAGATAATGTCCAGTGGTTTCAATTGTACTACATGGAAAAAATAGAGAAAAGTACATCTGATACAAATCATATTTATAATCTGCATATAGATATATAACCATTATATAACTACATAAAACAATGCCTTTTAAAACATGTTTTTGTTTCTGTTTTTTTGTTTTAGTTTATACATGCAGTTTTAGTCGGCCACATTACAAAGTGAACAGTCATCTCTGGGGTTGCTCAGTCCAAGAATAACATTTCTATAGATATTAAGGCCATAGAATCTTATCTCAAAATGCCAGATCTACTTTGGAGGGAAGGAGACTCTCAGACCAGTCCAGACTAGGCCATAATGTTCTCATCTGCTGCCCCTCAGGGCCCATTAAGACCCTTCTCACTTGGTCATATGAAAAGAGAATGATCAGCCATTTCTCAAACTAGCCTGTAAGGAAAAGGAACTTAGTAAGCTTTGAAGAAGGAAAAGAAGTATGTGCCTTATAATTAAATTTCTCAAATTTGAAAAAGGAAGGTGTAATATGATATCTTTTTCTTTTTGTTTTTGTTTGTGCACCCATATGTAATTTAACTTTTTCATATTTTATATTACCAGATGCATCACACATAGAAGCTGACTGAAAGATGACATCCTTACTTGCCATCATGATGAATAATCACACATGTGGTCAAAGGATACAAGCAGCAGGATTTCTTTCTGGAAGTGATCTTTCCTCTCGTCTCCTCTGCAGCAAGGTTACCTGCCTCTGGCTTGAATATAGGAACTAATCTAAAATGCACGCGTACCGCACTTACACACACCATACTTTACAAAAGCACCTGAAGTAATTTATACTTTTTAATTATGGCAAAGTTTAACAAGGAATTATAAACCATTTTGAGAGACAAATTACTAGGGGGAAAAGAGAGGTAAAATAAATAATCAGGAGTATGTAAAATTATAAATCCTATAATTAAACTGTTTCAATTAGACCGATTAGTCAACTGAAAGGAAAATCAATTATTCTGGTAAGGAAAGGAAGAAAGGGAAGGATCATTTGCTGTGCACCTCCCATGAGCTCAGAGTGAACAACGCTCCTTAACATTCATTCTCTCATTTAATTTTCACAAGACCATGAGGTAAGCCTTATTATTGCAAATATACAGATGGAGAACACAGAAGTTTAAATTCACATAAATAATAAGTGGCTGAACTGATTTCAACTTGTCTTTTACCTGATAGCATTATTTATATTCTTTATTTTTATGTTCTATACTTATATTCTATATTCCACCCATCTCCAGATAACATTACTAAAACCTTAAATTTGGATAATATAGGGGGATATTATTTGTTCCTTCCTAAGGGCCCCTCTTGGTATTACAAACATGTTTTACCATTTAGTCCTATCTAAAGGTACAATCCCATACTTAATGTCTGGGAAAAGAAAAACACTCTCATATTAAAAACTATCTCCCAGTTCAACAAATGATTTAATCATGGAAGGTCAAAAAAGCAGGGCTTTGCTTGTAATAAAAATACATTAGAAGCCAAGGACAAATATTTGATTAGTTTCTCTAGCCAGTCTTTCCTTACCATGGTCTCCCCATTTTCCATAATGCTAAGAAGTACATAACGCAAAATAAGTAGATCAGTTCCGTAGAAAAATTATCCAAATGGGAGAAAAAATAAGTACTAAACCCCAGTTCTTTCTTCTAGGAAAACAAACATATAAACAATAGCCACAACATTAAGAAGGTCATCTTTTTCTACAGGGTTCAATTTTTTAACTGGTAAATAATTATTCTTCATGTTATAAATGGGGAAAGTAAGCAAGCCATAGCAAATGAGTTTTCCTAGAGTTGTACACAATGACATTGATGGGTAAAATAATCTTGGTTTTTGGATTCCAGTTTCTTTTCTATTTAAAAACTTTCTTCAATCTGGAACAAATTAGGTTGACAGATATTGCCTAGATTTGGCCTGATGTATCAAATGGCTTTTCAATATGGTTCTCAAATATTTAGCATGGGGAAAGCATTTATTAAAGACAAAAAGAAGTAGATCAATGACTACATATTACTCATATGTCAACCAGTGTATATATCACCTATTTACACACACACACACACACACACACACACACACACACACACACAATGGGTATTTGGTGAGTGTGATCTGGCAACATAGAGGACAATACATTAAAAACTCTCTGTTATTTATTACTAAAAACCCTAAATTAGATTTCGATTGAGTTGTAAACACAGATTTTCCAAGGATTCACTAAACTGGATTTCTCTAGTTTAGAGAAGCTCCATGAGCTGTAGAGAATATGGGCAGTATCTCACGGAAAGAGTAAAGGAAAAAAAGAACTGACACTGACAGATAGCTTATACAACCAAGTGAAAACTATTCAACAAGTCTCTTCACTGTTTACACTTGCTCACCTTTTCTCTTCACACATAAGTAGAGTATGTATGCAAGATATGATGGCTTGAGGATCTAGTAAGGAAGACACACAAAAACAAAATCTCAATCCCATTAGAGCCATATATAACTCTTTGTATTAAACAAGTAGATATCCTGGGTGATATCCAAAGCACTTATTCTTTCTTCTCTCCCTCACATTTTGTGTGGGTTTTTTTTTTGGGGGGGGGGTGTTTGTTTGGTCTCTCAATATCCTTATCAAAGTTGTTCTTTTAAAAAAAAAATTTTTTTTAATGTTTATTTTTCAGAGAGAGAGACAGAGTGCAAGTGGGAGAAGGGCCGAGGGAGAGGGAGACACAGAATCTGAAGCAGGCTCCAGGCTCTGAGCTGTCAGCACAGAACCCAACACAGGGCTCAAACTCACAGACTGCAAGATCATCATGACCTGAGCTGAAGTCAGACACTTAACTGACTGAACCATTCAGGCACCCATCAAAGTTGTTTTCATCTGGATGAAAACAAGACAATGCCACTACTTTTCTGATCACTTTTAGGTTACAAAATACTGCTTAAGTTTCACAGTTATAAAGACCAGTTCTATTTAATAAGGACTAGTTCTACTTAATAGTCAGAATTATTAAAATTCATTTAGTGTTAAAATTTTGTATCCTGAATGTGTGTCGGCTAATCAGGAAGTCTGCAGCTGAAGATGAAGTCACAGTCATGGGCTTTCCCAGCTTTTGCTTGACTTATCCTTCCGTAGCAAATCTCTAAGGGATATTTTCATGTAATCTACCATCCCTGCTCTCAGAAATTGGTAAAATATTTGAAGTGTACTCCTTCTCTCATGAGTATTCATTGGGTTCTTTGGGTTTAACACCGTTTCTGCCTTTCACATGCAATTTCTTAGAGCTGAAATAAACTTTTAGTCCCTATGTAAAAAAAAACTGAGACAAAGCAAACATTATTTAACTGCGTACTTCAAACAGTACCTGTTCCTAGAAAAATAAACCAATTAAAACAGAATACTTATCAAGGTAATAGCTAATACATCAAGACTATTCTGATAGGCAGTTTTCACATCAAGATTTGCTTTATGATACTCGTCTTGCTTTGCTCTCCAGCCCAAAGCTGTTATACTTGCCCAATCTCAGGTAGCTGCTGCCTTAACACCATCCATCCCCACTCCACACTCCTTTTATAACCCTTTCCAACTTTCCCTTTGGGGGACAATATTAAGACTCTGTCAAGATGGTCTCCTCTCTTGCTTCAATTAGTTTACTAAGTAAGCTCAGCAGGACTCTCTGGAGATCTTTGTTGGAGGCATGGAATTCTGCCATCCCTTTGACTAAAACTAAGGCAGCTATGCTCTGAGTGATTACCTATGCCTTCCTCAACCCCTCCTAACCTGGCCTCTCTTAGCTGAAGTTTTTCAGGTCTTCCAGGCAACCCCGTTGCACAGAATCTACAACAGTAACACCTGGTCTTTTTTTTTTTTCAGGTGTGAATCACCTTTAGTCTATAGGAAATAAGATTTTGCAAAGCAAAAGATTTAGATGCAAAGCAATTAGACTGCAAACCAATCTTTAGGCGGGCATCCACCACAAAACAATATAGGAGAAGTGTGAAGCTCTCCAGTCTCCTGAAGGGCATTTCACAAGGCTTGGAGTGAGGGGTTAGCAGCAAATATATAACCTCCTTCTTAGGATTTCACAACTCAGATGTCTTAAAAGAAATAGTCCTCACAAATTCTTCTTTAATTCCTAACACATAAACTCTTATACCATCAATATGAGAACTTAGGGAGGCTTCCAAATAGTTTTGGCTATCTGCATTGTGTATACTTCACAAATCATGGATCATAGATAACAAAGTTACCTATGATCTTAGAGTCTTAGCCAAAGTATCTGTTTTGATATAAATGCTATGAGATAGCTCATTTCCCCTGATGGCATGTCTTTTCTTCTTCTATCGTAACATAATCTAGTTATGTTTCCTGAAGACCCAGCCAAAGACTGAATTTCCTATCCTTTTTTGAAGCTGACTGTGATTATGTATTTTGCTACTAACCAGTGTAATTATAAGGAAATAATGTGTGTAACTTCTCATTGTGTAAGGAGAAGAAATTCCTTATTTTCCACTATTTCTTTTCCTTCTTTCACAAGAACTGGAACATGGACTTGACATGACCCTATTTTAACCTTAGAGAATATAAGAATGCTAGATTGAAGAAAATTGTGTCCCCAAAGAACCTGGTAAAGCAGAAATTCTCAGCTCTACATCACTGACATATGTGAGGAAAAATAAAATCTCCCTCTCTACTTTTATCTGTGTGTTACAACAGCTCAACTTGCATACTAACCAATAAACCTCCTACTATACATATAAAACAAATTTAAACTTAAGCATAGTGCTATCAAAAAGTAGGGTAATGAATGTATGGAGAGTACTCAGAAATTATCAACATAAATTATTTCCAATAGACAAGATATAGAAGCAACCCAAGTGTCCATTGATAGATGAATGGGTAAAGAAGATGTGGTGTACATATATAATGGAATATTACTCAGCCACATAAAAAAATGGAATTTTGCTATTTGCAACAACATTGATGGACCTAGAGGGTATAATGCTAAGTGAAATAAGCCAGTTAGAGAAAGATAAATACCATATGATTTCACTAATCTGTGGAATTTAAGAAACAAAATAAATGAAAACAAAGGAAAGAGACAAAAAATAGACTCTTAAAAACAGAAAACAAATTGGTGGTTGCCAGAGGGGAGGTGGGTAGGGAAATGATAAAGATGACCACTGAAAAAATGTACAGAATGATTGAAAAGTTATATTATATATACATGAAACTAATACAACATTGTATGGTAATTATACTTGAATAAAAATAAAAAATAAAACTATTACACAGCTTGTAGAAGAGAGAAAAATTGATTCTGATTTAGAGGATACAATGGCTTTTCTGCCCTTATTTACATTATCTATTACATGAGAAGATTTCACTAGATGGCAAAGTGCTTCTACTTCCAAAGGTCTAGAACTTAATTCTCAATATTACAGAGGTATTGAAAAATGGCGACCTATTATCATGCTTATGCCCTTCCACATACACCTTCCGGCTTACAGGTTGCCTGTGATTACATGGTCTTTCCCTCTAATTTACTTTATCGAACATTATTTACTTAACAAGATCAAGAACAGAGGATCCACAGTGCAGTGTGTGCTATTTCTAACTCCCCACTATGGTGTCAATTACGAGTTGTAGAAATAATTTCTATGCTTCTAAATACTGACCACACGCTAGCAAAAGAAAAAGAAGAAAAACAAAACCAAAAACCTCTAACAGTTCTATGAGCTTTAAGTGTTCTACTAAAATATATGAGCTTTAAGTGTTCTACTAGAATATAAACTCAGATTCAGATATATTTTAGAGGATCTGATGAAGCAGAAGACAGGTAGGTGTACCAGATGTCAGTTTGCTTTAGAATATCATCCTGGGAGAAAAAGAGGAAATGGGATTGCTTGAGGCATCTCTGGCAAGGAGCGGAAGGGTAGGATGCAGAAGAACAGGGTGGGTGATGTGATGTCTACTCAAGACACTGATTGGCCTGGCTCAAACTGAGATCTGCAGTATGACCCTTATAAAGTGAAAGAGTGCAGGCAAACTCTGGACGACCAGTTTTCATGGAGAAGTCATAACACTTTGGAACACAGGCAAGCAATGCTGCTTGAGTGACCAGATGATAAGACACAGAGGAGAAAAACAAAACTCCATCCTATTAAGGACAGTTGGGAATGCAGTGCTGTTTTGCCACCTCAAAGGCTTCAAATCTAAAGATCTGCAACTGTTGAAAACCAAAACTTACCAGGCATTTATTTCTCAAGAATCCCAATGCCCTCCTTCCCTTATTCTTTAGACTTGTCCATAGGGAAAGTGGATCTAATTCAGCATAAGCAGGGATGTTGGTTTAAACTGCATGAATGCTAAATTTCCACAGAGTAGTTGGCACATTCATTATGACCAAGGAATTCAAATATTATTATAATACTAGTTACTGCATCAGAAATGCATGATGGAGATAGTGGAAATGTCAGTCAATGCCCATGTAGCAGACTGAAGTTGGGTTATAAGCAATATAAATTTCTGAAGTTGAAAGTTGAGGTGTCCAAAGCTACAACCATTATTTGCATAGTTTTCAAATATGTACTCATGTGCCAAAACGTCTTGTTGTTTAGTTGTTGGGTTCTCCCCTTTGCTTTTTAGCATAGGAAATATATTGATGAATGCTACAGAGCATACCTTAGCAAACAAGGGTGAAACAAAACAATGAATCCGAATGTAGCTGAGACAAAGTAGAAAATACATTTCTGAGGCAGTGAATGTCACTTTGCTCCTGAAAAGTTAACAAACAGGCCTTAAATAATAAGAAGGTCCCAGGTCCTTCCTTACATCACTCACAGAGTGTCAACAAAAGGAGTTCAGGTAGCTTTTTGCTTCCTTTTATATTCTCCACTTGGCATAAACAAAAATGTGTCTTTTTACTTTTAGTCTAAGGTTATATTTTCTGTTAACTTTTCACTTCAGCAAATTCACAGCACTGAGACTAACAAACTCAGGATTTAAAATATGCCTTTTGAACCTATGCTCCCGTATTATAATTTTGATGCTAGATCACATCAATACAAATAACTTTAAAATATCATAATTTCATGAGCTATTAGACTTTAGTTTTATCATTTATTTTCTCATAATTATTCAGTTTTAATATTAGGTCTAGGAAATTATCTTTGGCTGGCATTGATAACTCGTCCTTTCTTTCCCCCAAAGAATCTTTTATTCAAACAAAGAAATTTTATTTCTGAATGATCTAAATGGTACTTAATGTTCATCTATGCACTGCTCTGTAGCTCTGAAGCACCACACTTCTAAATGACAAAAAGAAAAATACATTTTCTCATAACTATGTAGAAAAAAATTTTTAAAGTTGGGGTAAGCACAAAGGCTTGCTAAAGTATTTGATTTATTGAATTATGAAACATTCAGAGTCAGTCAGAAAATGCCTACCTCTTTGTGTGATACCTTTTTGTTATACTGATACATTAGGACTCTGCTTCCCTCTAATTCCAGAATGAATAATGGGAGAGTATCAGGTAGTCAATGACTATCACCATGTGAGCATTCCAAGGCCAGCGCAAACAAACCGTGTCTAACAATGCCTCTTCCATTTCAGAAGACATTTATTGGTCACATCCATGGCAGCTCATTTCTGGGGCACAGCACAGAGCTCTTCATATTTCTAAATAATAGAAACATCATGGATTTTGTTTTAGTTATCTTTTTCTGTAAAAAAAAAAATTATCCTAAAAGGTAGTGGACTTAAAACAACAATAATCACTTTTTAATCTTTCGCATTTTCCATGGGCCAGCAATTAAGCAGGGAGCTTCCGGTTCTATGTCTCTCACATGGTTACAGTCAGACATTGGAGCTACAGTCTTCTGAAGCTTGAGTGAAACTATAGGTTTTGCTTCCTAGGAAGGGCTCTCACAGGGCCAGCTTGTTGATTTAGACTGTTAGCCAGGAGCCTCAGCTCCTATCTATTTGGGCTATTCCACATGGCTGCTTATGTGACATTACAGTATGATTACAGGCTTTCCACAGAACACATGATCCAAGAGACCAAGGCAAGAAGCTGTAATGCCTTTTATGATCTTGCCTCAGAAAGTACACATGTCACATTCACTGTGCTCTACTGGCCACACCACTCACCTCTGATTCAGTATGGTAGAGGACTACAAAAGGGTGAAAATAGCAGCAAGATATTGTCTCCATTGGGAGACATATCTGGCTAAAACAAATTATCTGAAGTTTGCCATATTTTGTAATTTTTAAGTTTTTAACCACACAAATGTAGGACTAAGAAACTAAAAATTCCTATCACATGCATTCTTCTCCATAGAATTAGAAAGAGTGTATCTTCTAATGTATACACTTCACATCACTTGACTGACTACAGAAAGAGAGACAGAGACAGACAGAGAGACAGAGAGGAGAGAGAGAAATGGACTTTCCCTCAAAAAAATCACAATATATAGAGTTCTATCACAAACACTTAAATTTGATTAAGAAAGGAAATATAATAGCATTACAGAAAGTTTACTACTAAACTTTCTATTAAACTCTAATAAAAGGTCACCAATCATAATCCTATGCAACACAACCTTTCATTTTATGTACGCTAAGTATTTGTTTATATGCCTAAATGTGTTATTTACTTGGTCACAGTAATAATATAAAGACAGTTTATATCCTGCCCTTTTTAAACTTTACATTTACTTAATATTTTCATGTTCCACAATTATTATGAGAGTAGTTGTATAAATTTCAGATGCTTCTGGAAAAGTTTAGTGTAGCCTTGTAAGGGGATACTTTTTTGATTTAAAGGATTAGTCAGTTAAAATACATGTGACCACCAAACTGTCTCAGTAGCTTCTCCTTTAATAACATAGAACTTCTTATGCACAACAGTTACACAGAAATACTTGCACTACATTTAAATATGTAATCTAATAGATAATACCCTGATCATGTTGTAATATGATTTCTTAAAATTGTTGCTCCTTAATAAGATTCCTTATTTCCAATTATTGAAATACTCATTAAATATGGCAATATTTGCTTAATAGTATTCATACATATTTTTATGCAGATGAGCATTTCAAATCCCAGATATTTTCTTAGTTTGCTGAATGATAAACACAAGGGATTCTCAATTGCATTGGGAAGACAAACAGCACATTCTACAGACAAGTGACTGAGACAAGAGGCTTTATGCCAGCAGGGAAGAAGTGGTGTAATAAGGGAAAAAACTCCTAGCTTGATCTAATTTAAAGGCCAGAAGGGCTCTAGGAATCCCTGAGAATTAATCTTCCTATTTATCCAGAGTGAAAGAAGACAGTTAAGGTTACAAAAAATAAAATGTAAATGAGCAGATTTTTATTTTTTCCTCAGCAATAGTCTACCCTATTTCCTAATAAGTTTTGTAAGCCAAATTTAGCATTAGAACATTTTATACTTCTTTCTTGCAGAAAGAAGCAAAAGTGATTTGAGGTTGCATATATAACTTTAGATTATAAAATGATGTTTAAGTGATAATATAAATGGATAATCACCAAAAAATGTCAAACTTGAAAAATTAGATTTTGAAATTAACATGATGTATTATAATTATTAGCTTATGTGGCTTTCTTCCCTTATGAACCTGGGAATTCCATCAGAGGAAGATTCACCCTGTATTTCTGTCACCGAAAATACTGTCTAGCACATAGACACTCAAGAAACACTAAAATAATTGTTTTTAATTGTCTCCTAATTTGAAAGGAAGTAGAGAGTCTCAGCTAACAGACTATAAAACTTGCCTCTCTCCTAAACTACTCTTTTGTTCTGTTAATCTCAACACCTTGAATATTCTGACTGACAAATGATGAGTTTGGTTGTCTCTTGTAATTGCAGATGGTATTTCTAGCATTATTTTCTATAATTACTTAGAAATATATCAAGTCTAAACTTCAAGAAAGCTTACCCGTGTATGCGTGTGTGTGTATATCGTGCACACACACGAATACATGGGTAAGAACCTACAGAAAACAGGATAAAAACCATCTTCTCTCCCACATCTTCAACCTGACTTTAAAATCAGTCTCTTTTAAATACATACGTTTTTAGTTCTTTTTGATGGCTGTCTCCATTTCTCTAAATAGTAAGCTTTAATTACTTTTCCCAGATGTGTTAACGTTATTAGACCATATTTATTTGCAATCATGAAATATTGGTATATATTACATTTGATGTCCTCCTCACACTCTTTGAGTCACATTATCATTTCTAGTTAGTCTATTGGTTACATTTGGAACTTAACTGATAGTCTTATGCTTCTATTTTCTGCTTCTTTAAATTCAATTAGTATCTTGACTTCTTGTTGAGAGAGAAAGTCTTCCCTAAGTTTTTCATGCTATACTTCTGTTGGGTATGCCAAGAAGATAAGGCTCTGATTGCTCTTTACCAGGGTTGTGCTCACAGTGAGCAACCTTGAAGAATGAGCTGATAGCTCCCTCTGGGACAAAGAAAAGTCTTGCTTAATGCCTGCTAGGAAAGATGTAGATCCACTAAGTTCAGTGTCTACCACCTGTGATGCAAACTCCCTGTGTACACAGCATCCTGCTAGATCCATCCTCCATGGCTCTAGGGAGGAAAGAAAAACTGACTCAAATATGACAATCACACTGCTTGCTGTACTGTGAGAAATAAATCTTTGTCTCTGACCCAGAAGGTTTGCGTCTTCTGCCAACATCTGTGAACCAGTAACAGGTTTACTTAGCATTGGATAGGACACACACATCCCTCCTCAGTCAGCTATCCTCTAATTTTTACATTATTGAGGTTTTTAACATTCATTTTCCATTCTAAAACTTTAATTAAACTTTCTGTGCTTAGTCCTAAATTTGCTGTATAATCTAAAATCCAATAAACAGTCTACATTATTAATAGCTATTAAACATTTGGTTGTAATAGGATTTTATGTCTCTATGAGTCCAATGTCCTACTCCTTGAGGAGTAGACTAAAGAGACTTTTCAGAGCCTCAAGAGCTCCTTCAATGTAAAGAGTGTGTCCTTGCTCTGAAGGACATCTTCTATTACTTCTTTGATATTTTCTCTCATTTTCTCTGCTCTCTCTTTCTGTACTCTTTTCAGTTGATTGCTATAGTGACTATTCACATATTCACCTATTTTTTACCTCTTGTGTTTTGCTCTGTGTTGTTAGAGATTTGCTTAACTTATGTTCCATAACTTTTAGTTGAATTTTTATATTGATTTTCATATTATTTTTTAGTCTATAATATCTCTTTCTTGTTCTAATGTAGCTTTGACAATTACCCAATTCTAGCTTTTTTGATATAATGAATGATCTTTTGTATCTCTTTGACTATGGTAGAGTTTATTCATTTGTTATCTTCTATAAATTGTTTCTTTTTTTCTCCCAGAGTAGTAGCTTTCATTTTATTTAAATTTTTGTCTTTTTCACAATGGCATTTTCTTTATTCATCTGTGGTGTGGAGTATGCCATGGTATGCCACTCAGATTTCCCCTTTAGGATTGAAACATTTGTCTAGTTGCTGGGATGGTTGTCAGAACTGACTACTCTCAGCTCAATCTACTGCTTTAATTACCTCAGATGGGTGTTCTACTCAACCAAAGGGTATGTGCTTTTCCTGAAGTAGCTCACATCCAGTGTCTAATCAACAATGGAACAGAGATCCCCAGAACCTTTGCTGCAAAACTTTTGAAGGACTATCCCAGTTTCAAAGTTCCCTCCAGGGTCAGCTGTGTCCATGTCATAATTGTATCACAGTCTCATTTCCCCCTTTATCCAGTCCCACTACCTTTCTCCACACAAAAGATGTTGATCCCAAGACCACTTCTTCATAAGCTTCTTGCTTGATGCTCTATCTCAGATTTGGCTTCATAGGAAACCCAAGCTACAACAAGTAGTTGTTGGCTCCACAATATAGAAGAATTAAAATTGAGAGGGTGAGCACAGTCTGCTACTACATAAAATGATAGGTGTTCTTACCTTTGCTCTGAATGGCAAACATTTCTGGAAAGTCTCCCAGGCATCTCCCTAGTAGGCTTCAACTTAGTGTAAAAGGGCTGGACAACTGTTATTAGCTGTGTCAACCCTCATGTGCTGGATGAGGAGTGCTCTACTGTGGGCATAACAACCACTCTAGGGTTCTTAATTCTCCCCCACACTATTTTTTGATAGAGTGTCAAATAATTATTTGTTTTGGGATACATGGTAAATCCCTGGGATACAGGGAAATCAATATTTCTACATAAAGAACTTCAACTACAGTATTTTCCCCTTTGTCCATGGTTTTGCTTTCCATGGTTTCAGTTACCCAAGGTCACCCATGGTCCAGGTCAATAGTAGCTTAATGCTACATAACAGTGCCTATTTCATCTCATCATGTAGTCGTTTTAACTCATATCATCACAAGAAAAAGAAGAGTGAGTAAGATACTTTGAGAAAGAGAGAGGGAAAGACCACATTAATATTACTTTCATTATAGTATATTGTTATAACTGTTCTATTTATTATTAGCTATTGTTGTTAATCTCTTACTGTGCCTAATTTATAAATTAAACTTTACCATAGGTATGTATGTATAGGAAAAACATGGTATATATAAGGTTTGGTACCATTGCAGTTTTAGGCATCCACTAGGGGTCTTGGAATATATCTGCTGTGGATAAGGGAAGGCTTATTCCCTTATGTAATTTCTTTATTTTCAATTCAATTTTTTTATGTCTTTCTTTACTGCAATTATTTCATAAAGATTTGTCATGCTCCTAACAGCAGATATCATTCTCATTTTCACTGTTGTCTCTCTAAGATATTCTGAACTCTAATGTCCACTGTTGTGTTTTCTCCATTCGCACTCTTCCATGCTCTTTCTAACTTCCAAAAAAATGTTGAAAGAAATATGTCATTCCATGATAGCACTCACTTACTCTCTTTATTGTATTTAGTTTTATTTCTGTGCTTTTTTTCTTTTAGTGAGCTCTAAAAATGGAGAAGTAAAAAAGTACTCACTCTGTTATCCTAAATTGAAACAGCTCATCCAAATTAAACAATACACTACTTAAATAAAATTTCATGTTTTGTCTATAAATTGGATGGCATATGCAATATATATGAATATATACAATGTGGTAGGAGTAGCACTATACAGAAAATCAGGAGGCTTGGGTTCTATTTCATATTTCAAATCATTAGTCATGTAGTATTGGGCAAGTAATTTCACTGGGTTTCATTTTTCTTGCCCCAAATCTTCATTCAAGCATAGATACTTAAAATTGGGGGAATTTTCTTAATATTTATGATCATTCCAAATTTAGATACAAGCTATAGTGAAAAAAAATTAACAACAAAACCAAACCCTTCAGTTATTTGTTCCTTATGTGTCTAAGAATCAGTTATTGATATGTCCCTGGGAACTGAACTTTCTCTAATCTCTGTTTTTCAATCATAAGTGAGGTTATGCATTTATGTATGATTTGGTACAGATGAAGGACATTCTATAAGCTTCATTTGCTCCTGATTTGGGCGTCTCAAAAATGTTCTGGCCAGATTCCTATTATATGCCAATTAAGCTTATTTTGATGAATATGAGTCATCTGCAATTTATTGAACATAACATGGAAACAAATTATTTTTAAAAATGAGCAAAATTGGGTCACAGGTCAAAATGAATAAGGTCTTTATCATCTTTCTTGGAACAGTTTTGTCATTTAGTAATTAAAGTGTCTAACACAATTCCAGCCTTTTAAATGTTAGTCATCTATGTTAGATCTGGAGGAAAAAACACTGTAAAACGTCTGCTTCAGTATATTTGCTGCAAATTATTATAATAGAGTTTTAGATTTTTACTGTGAATAGACAGGATTTCCACCTAACTAGAAATAGTGTTATAAAATTCCATCAAAGGAAGCTCATTTATGAGATGATAGGGACTAATAATGACCTCTAACTGTGTGACAGCATTAAGCATTTTGGGCTTTCAAATTTACTTCATAGGAAAATCTTTGCATATTCATTTTAATTGAATGTCATAATTATTTTTCTAAAATAGTCAAGTAGGAAATATGTGGAAACATTAAAAGCCTTAATTAAAAAAAAACTATAAAAAATGGATAATCCTAAAAATGCACTTCTCTATAAAGATTTCCCTGGTCATCTACTTCCAGATACCGTAACAATATCCACAATATGCCCTTAAAATCATTTCCAGAGCACGATATCTTTGAAATTTGAAAGTAAATTTATATCTAAATAGAATCTGTATTTTTACAATTTCTTTAATTATGCCATTGACCATGGAGCCAAAACTAGGTTCTCTACCACTTAGTAAGTATGTCACCCTGAGTGAGGTACTTAACCTCTGTTCACTCATCTGTGAAATGTAGATAATAATAATTCTTACCTCATAAGGATGGTACGGAAATTAACAGGTTTTTACAAATTAGGTGCTCACAAAATGTCTGACATATAGTCAACATACAATGATCATTTGCTAAATAACAATAATTGTTACCATTATGGTAAATAAGGTGCACAATTTTCCTTTATCTTATATTTTTTGATGTTTATTAAATCACCTTTACCTTTTTCGTTGCAAAATTAATACTTTCAAATATTTAATCATCTGATTTCTATGCAAAATAATGCTTATACAGCGAATTCTATGCACCAAATTGTACACAAAACAATATGGTGAAGGTAGTTATTAATATGGAGCTCCTTACTTTCAAGGAATTTACAAGTTGGCAGACTGCTACCCACATAAATAGAGCCAAATGGAATATATGGACTGCGCTTTACTTTTGATAGGGAGATAGCATAAGAGCACAGAAAAGCAAGGGTTAAAATTCCACTAAACTGATAAAAAATTTAAAAAAGATAAGTGACACTGTGGATGGACCATGAAGGATGTGTACGATTTCAAGAGATGGAAATGAAAAAGGACCAGAATTAAAAAAAAAAAAAAAAAGCTAGAGCATACATAAAATAGAAACCACAAGTTGTATGGAGGTGAAGGCAAGTCATATAGTGGTCTAATAAAACCTGATTTCAGCCACATTTAAGAGGAAAAATTCCCACAGTCACAAGGTTAATTAATTCTTATTATTTTAAAAGTTTATATATGTACATCATAAAACTTTTATATATATGTACAGTTTTTTATATATGCAAAGTTTTATACATAAAACTTTTAATATATGTACACTATAAAAGTTTGAATACCTCCTGTTACAGTTCTTATCCAAATATAAAATTAAAAATTTTATAAATTAGATCAAACACTATCAAAGCAGTAAAATTCATATCCAGGACAACAGTGCAGTGTAATAAATGGTATATATGCAAGTAAATCTCTCCTCCACATATAAAAGAGTTGAAGCCCAGGTCTTGAATGTGGCAGGTCTATACATCACCATATGCCTTGCAAAAACTCATACCTCCTACCATTCTACGCCCAGACAACGAGGATACCCTTGTTTGTAGAGAAACAAAGACATCACCTAGCAAATGTTGATGCTAGTACATTGTCTATATATTATCCTAATTTCTCTTCTTTTAAAATTTCCTCTCAAC
Source organism: Puma concolor (assembly GCF_028749965.1). NCBI lineage: Eukaryota > Metazoa > Chordata > Mammalia > Carnivora > Felidae > Puma > Puma concolor. Next base: position 50,819,048 of record NC_141678.1, on the reverse strand, counting down.
ATTTAACATATACTTGACCCCTGAACAACGTGAGAGTTAGGGATGCCAACCCCCCATGCAGTTGAAAATCTGCGTGTAACTTTTGATTCCCCCAAAATTTACTACTAAGAGCCTACTGTTGACTAGAAGTCTTATCAATAGTATAAACAGTTAGTGAACACATATTTTTATGCTATATGTATTATTTAATGTATTCTTATAATAAAATAAGCTAGGGAACATAAAATGTTACTAATAAAATCATAAGGAAGAGAAAATACATTTATAGTGCCATACTGCAAAAAACCCACTTATAGATAGACCCTCACACTTTAAAGCTGTATTGTGCAAGGGTCAACCGTAGTCCTACTTGGTGCCAATATAGTCACAAACACAAATATAAATAAAACATAAAAATAATGCAGTAGATGATACTAAATATGGCTGCATGTACATGTATATGTTTTGAGGGAGGGTGAAAGGAAAAAGGAGCCCTGACAACTGTCAGTGGGGAGCTCACTTGGCACCCAGCGCTAGGCCATGGCTTTTCCTACTGAATGTAAACCATTTCACAGAATGCCAGCATCACAAAAGTCTTCTCTGTGACCATGACAGAGCAAGACAAAGTCAGGACCACTTCAAAATTATATATAAGCACAGATAAAACAAGCACAGATAAGGCAAACCACAAAAAATGATCAAACATGGCACTCTCCCAGCTAACGTCAGTGACTGCTCTTTCCTTACCAAACAGAGTTTGGGCCTCACCCTATTCCTCCTGCATCTTCATAGAACTTATAAAGAGACCAAATTATAAAATTGCCCCCACTTTCTTAGAGCACTCAATCTGAAGCCTCACTAGACACTTAAAATCCTAACACAGGGTCTTATAATAAGCATTCCTTCTAATACTTCTTTACTGGTCCCTGTCCTGTGTGGTCTCTCTTATTGCAAGAGACACCAGTAAACACAACTTAACTACAGATGTGTTCCTGGTGGTGTTGACTAGTGTGAGTTAGGTATATAGATGTATAGATAGATAATAGATAAATGATAGATGGTAGATAGACCGATAGATAGATGCATGTGAACATATATGTGTGTGTGCCTATATACGCACTTATGTGAATGCTTTCTTCTAAAGATTTTCATTCTTTCAAAGGCCCAAGTGAAAGAGGACAGTAACATACATACTTAGAGATGTTATGTTCACATCATATCACTTATGGATTTAAAGATCAGGCTAAAAACTTTATTCTAGAGACAATGGGAAGGAAGCATTTGAAAACCAAGGGACAGAACCAAATGTTAGAAAAGTTAATGGTTATTCATACTATCTATGAAAACTTTATCTCATCCAATATTTTCCTATATGTGTTTCCATTTCTATGTTATATGTGTGTAAGTGTTTTCATAAGTCATTTCAATATTAAGGTTACAGAATGCTTCTCACATGGTATTACATCACTTTTTTTGAGAAAAGATAAGAATTAGTATTTTATGTAATATATAACCTCTGTGGCATTTTTTATATAACAGGAAGCATACCATTACCCCAGTATGAAAGAAAAATGTAGATATAATCTCTTTCATTTAGTAACAACAAAATAAACACAGAAATAAAGACAGCATTGAAAGATGCTAGATCCATGCAAATAATCTTAGACATTTTATCTCTTCTTGCACCTATTAGTAACCACCTATTAGTCATAGGCAGTAAGTGATTGCTGTTCTATACATGATGATTTAGCAATAACAATCTATTAATAACTCATAGTCTACTTTAGAACATAAGGACCCTGAGCTCTTACATTAACTTTTTTTGTTCATTATGCATCATTAACCCATTATGGTATAAATTGAGTTAACCATTCTATTTTTTTAATGTTAAATTTGAGACTTAAAATCGGCCCCTATATATAATATATAAATAAAGTCCTAAACCAGGAGAGAGTGACGCTTAAAGTCTGGAGTTATATTAAGACAATGTTAATAATTTGGAAAATACATAGTACTTGTAAAAACAGCAATCCAAAAGACCCACTAAGTTGGTCAAAGTCTGAGTACAAGAAAATATGTAGGACATGGATAGAAACTCAGAAATAGGGGTCTGGAGATATATCATCAAACCCCAAATATCAATTTATTAGAAAAAAGGCAGCCCAGAAAAACAAAACCAAAAAAAATCTATTTGCTGAATGTCAGTGCTAAAACCAAGATTTAATATTCTAAATAGGGAACGGGCTAATGGTTACAAAGATTCAAGTGGCAGACAGTCACAGCAATTCCAGGTGAGCTCTTGACATTTCAAAGTCAGGTTTTCTTGACTGGTCTGGTTTCAGGCAATAGAGACAAAGTTAAGGATTCAAGGGGAGGAGACATGTTATCTACCAAGATAAGCATTGCAGTAACAATGCTAAACCAGAAATTCCCTGACTATAGTCTTTCATAGTCCCTTAGAGTCAAAGTTGGTTCCAAAGCCTTCATCAGGGTTAAATTGTCAAGTACAGGTGAAAGTGATCTTGACCATAAGAAACAGAAAATACAAGGGCAGAGTCAGACACCCCAATAAAATATAATTAGGATTTTTATTTAAATAACCATTATAATTATACAACAATAAAAATTTGCTATGGAAGCATTCCAGTTTAAGTGAAATAGCAGGAATTAATCTGTGCAATACAAAATTATAAGATTTGACTCATCTTTCCCCTAATTAAAATTACCAGCAGATCTACCTGGCTTCATTTCAAAGGAAGTTGGTATATTATTAAATAAATATCATAGATTTCCTCTTTCTCATGTCTTCTAATAGCAGTGACACAAATCTGGAAAAGATTAATTAGCTGAGGCATCAACATACATCTCAGAAGAATAAACTTACCACTTCATTTTCTCAGCCATATGGCTGAGAGAACACACTAGGCATGACCTTTCCAGCAGGGAGGTCAGAGTTTCATTTAAAAATAGATAATTCGAAATCCATCTATCTGAGGTTCCATGATGCTGAAGAACTAAGTTTTTCAGAAAGAGCAGTTTAAGAGCCAAAAGGACAAAACAGATCTTTTTCAACACCATATGAGTAGGCTTGGGAGGATTCTGAACCACTTACATAAAAATTACATGAAACTATGTGTTTGTGTGTGTGTGCATATACAAATGTGTGTCTCTTTCTCTTTATAATCTGTGAATATGAAAACTAAGTGTAGAAAAACCAATTAAAATATGTGTTCATAGATACCTTATCACAAATGAATTTCTCAACAAATCAAGTGGCTTTCAAAGATAGGTTGTTTTTTTTTTTTGGCTCATATTTTTGGGAGTTCCAAAAAATTGCCTACTTCCTCAGACACGCTCTCTATCAGTGATTCTCAATCCTAGTTACACATTAGAATCACCCTGGGAATTCTATTAAAATGCTAATGTTATGTCTTACCTTAGAAATTTGGATTTAATTACACTAGGGTATGATCCTGGTACTGGTATTTTTCAAAAGCTCCCCACATGATTCTAATAAATGGTGAAGGTTGAAAACCAATCTACACGATAGGCGTAGTGGACACAGAGATGTGCCCCACTCCCGATCTCCCTCCAAGAAAGAACTTCCCATCCAGCTGTGAGAACTGAGGCAAGCAGGCAGCATCCAGCTGATAGTTCCTTGAGAGTCTGCCTCTGCTGCCTCCAGCCACCTTGCCTGCGGTCATGCCCTTCCCAGAGCAGCCCACATCAGTGACTGACTGAGTGAGGTGAGGCTACTAAGATCCATCTATATTAGGACAATGCAGGACCCTTGGATAGGCAGAATTTGCTCCAGATCCTAAGTTGACCAAGGCTTTGTCAAATCTGTATCTCTTTCCTCCCAATTCTGTTCCCTTCCCCTACCTTTCACAGATATTGATTCCTAATAAACATCCCAAACTGCATCTCAGTATCTGCTTCAGTTGATGTCAGTCAGTGAGAATAGAATTGTAACATGCTCATGGGTGGTAGAGGAGATCTTTGATGTTGCCTTCTCTCATTTTTTTTCCCCTAACAATGCTTTATGGTTAAACTAGGGGATTCTGGAATAAAAATGCCTGGATTTATGTCCCACTTCTCTGTGACTTTATTTCCAGTTATTTACCTCTCTGGGCCTCAGTTTTCTCATCTATAAAATGTAGGTAATTATTGTTCCTTACTTGTAACATAATCATGAGAATTAAATGACATAGTCCAAGTAAAGTACTTAGCATCGTGGCAGGCACATATTAAATTCTTCATAAATTTTAGCCATTTCCCAAGGAGATTAATTCTGTGAATTTGAGGGGACCATCCTCAAGCCACCCCTAGATTCAGAGATGAACATACGATTCAAGCCATTCAAAATTCTTCCTGGGGATGAACTTTTTGTGGGGGGAGGAGGTTTGTTGTGTTTTGCTTTTCATTTTCCTTGAGAAAGAATCTGTTTGTGTGGCCAAATGAATAACAGCCGTAAATGTATCCAGATTCTAGTCCTTGGAACCTGTGAATGTTATCTTAGATGGCAAAGGGGACTTTGCAAGTGTGGTTAAATTAAGGATCTTAAAATGGGGAGATTATCTTGAACTATCCAGGTAGGCTCTAAGTGCAATCACACATGTCCTCATAAGAGGGAGGCAAAGGGAGATTTGGAAACAGAGAGAAAAGGTCTCAGGACAATGGAAATAGAGCTTGGAGTGATGTGTTTTAGAGACAGAGGAAAAGGCCATAAGTCAAGAAATACCAGCAACCATCAGAAGCTGGAAAATGCAAAGAAACAGATTCCTTCTCAGGAAGGAACTAGCCCTGCTGAATGAAACTGATTTCATATTTCTGACCTCCAGAACTACAAAAGATAAATTCATCTTGTTTTAAGGCATTAAGTTTGTCATAGCAGCCATAGGAAACCAAGGCAGTTTCTGACCATGTGAACACCATTTTTGTTTTAGAAGAATCCCCCATTGTGTGGGAATTGTTGGAAAACAAAGCCTTGTCTCCCTTCTAAAATAGCAAGAGAGGTATTCTTTTACTCCATTCTGGGGACTAAATGCCTAAAATACTCAGGATTCTTGATAGGAAACCACAGAGACTTACAGTAGTTAGCTTAAGCAGATAGGAAGTTAATTGAAAGACTGCCGAGAAGCTCATAAAACTATGTTGGCAGGACTTGGCTCAACAACATATAAATCCTGTCATATAAGCTGATTTGTCTACCACCACAGTGAGAGCCTAATATGCCACAGCAGTGACCAAAGCTGAGCCTCGGATCTAAGAACAACCAGACACCTGGGGGACAAGTTCTTTCCCTTTAATGCCTTCCACCTTAGAGAGAAGCAATTTGTCATCACTACAACAGAAGTTGATTCTAATTTGGACTTCATCGTTCTGCAAGCCATAGTCTTCTGTTCCCTTTTATTTTGGGGAGGTATTTGTTTATCTTGTCACTTAAATATAGACCTACACATACATCATACACACACATACGTATACACACTCATAATGTATATGTGTATACACACACACACACAATTTTTTATTTACTGTAGGGCCAGGATGTAAATATTTACTAGGAATGGGCAATATGTTGCTCTTCAGCTTTGGTAAGGTCATCCCCGTGCAGTAGGCTGACATACAGGCTCCAGGGTATAGAGCTTAGTCTGAGTCTGGGCTGCAGGGACCATGGCTATGAATGCCAGCAGGATAGGTGACATGTCATTCTTGTATGTCCCTCTTCATCTATCACAGCACTTCGCGGGTGTGAAAAATAATAGTTTTAATCACTGAAATATCAAAGTCACAGTACCTATCAATTGGAACTATTTAAATGTTCAGATCTAGGTTTTTAGTGAACAGTATGTCTATATATTAAAACTGTAGTTATATTTGTACTTTGTGAGCATCCAATAATAAGCCCCTTTTACTGGCCATATTTTGAGTGTGTGGCATTTATTAGGAGCTAGCATGTAGAAAAGCTGCCTTCCACTCATTGTAATGCCATACTCAGATCCCTTTGGGCCTCTTACCCAATTGCCAAGTACTATTCTGTGTAACATTTGAGTCCTTTTACCAGCTGTCACATTTAACTTTAACTGACTTTTGAACATGATAAATGTAAATTTGTCTTTTTTAACCTGGCTGCTGATAGGTAAATCAAGGTTTTAGAGGAGCTACAGAAGTGGTTCTCATTTTGGAGAGTTCTGCCCCCCAGGAGACATTTGGCAATGTCTGGGGACATTTTTTAATGATCATGACTGGGGTGCAGGGTGTTCCTGGCATCTGAGGTCTGAGATGTTACTAAACATTTCTCAATGCCCAGGACAGCTGCCACAGACAGGAATTATCTGGTCCAAAGTGTCAACGGTGCTGAGGTTCAGAAATCTTGGGTTAGAGTAAGAAAGGATACACAGTAAATGTACTGTTGTGATGAAAAATATTTCTCTTAGTGTAATGATAACAGTGATTCAGCTGCTTGGCCTTTTTCAGTTTGCATTCCTTTGACTTGCTGTACCGACTTCTATTTAGTTCTTCGTGGATTTCGCACATTAATTGAGATCAACTAGGTCTGACTACATGTCATTAAAAAATTAGGAAGACAAAGGCAGCCCTTAAATAAAAATAGGGAAAATCTGGGGCGCCTGGGTGGCTCAGTCAGTTAAGTGGCTGACTTTGGCTCAGGTCATGACCTCATGGTTACTGGGTTTGAGCCCAGAGTAGGGCTCTGTGCTGACAGCTCAGAGCCTGGAGCCTGCTTCAGATTCTGTGTCTCCCTTTCTCTGTCCCTCCCCAACTTGTAGTCTGTGTCTTTCTCTCTCAAAAATAAACATTAAAAAAATTTTTTTAAATAGGGAAATTCTTGCTTCAAATACAAAAGATGAGATTTAATGCCTGAACTATTATAGAAGAAAAGGCGGAGAGAGGGTGCCTACAAGGAACAGGTGTTTAAGAAAAGCATGCTCTCCTTTTGTCATGAAGAAATAAAACATGTCTGCCTAACAAAATTAAATGATCCAAAGAATAAGACACATTACAAAGATCAAGAATTGTGACACCACGGTACAACTCAATCTGCCACCAAAAACAGTTAGGTAATTTCAATATTTATATTAAGCAGTATTGTTATACCAAGAACAGCTTACCAATTGATATCTCCAAATGTGTCCCTGTATCCCACTGCGTATGGCCAACATAAAAGAAGTCCACTATGTTATGATGAAAATGGATGCGAATTTAAACCATTCTCATTTACATTCTAGTTTTCTAAGAGCTAAGATAGGCTGAATAACAATATAATACAGAAGTAAGCATTTTATTATAATGTTATCAGCAAAATTACAAGGCCAGCAGATAAGCACGGTGCCATAATAGGAGTCAAGATATCCATATTTGTCAAAGAAAACCCAAATCAGTTTTAGTAGTCATCTATTGTTTCTATGCCTAAAAATGTTTGAATAACTATGAGTGGTCTGAAAAGTTTGAAGGATATTATGCATGTTAAGTTGTAGAGAAGACTATGCCCTCTCTAAATAAAAATACAAAAGTTGTTTGGATACACATACTATGATTGTGGAGCCCCAGTTACACATCAGCAGATTTTTAAAAAACAGATTCTGCTAATTCAATACACTTTATAGTCAAGCATCTCATTTAGATAGATCTTTTTAGAATTCTATTTTCTTCTTTAAGTTTTCATATAACTTTTAGAATAAACCACACAAAACTGCCATCTTTAGAAGTCAAAAACATCCGACATCGGCAATTACCATTGGTTCCATCTATATTTCCATATCACTAGTAATCCTGTTCTGTTTCTCATTTTACCTTTGTATACATTTGACCCTAACAAATAGGCTAGGGATTAAAAATAAGACAATTGCATATTCTCACAGTTTGACCAGTTTTGCCATTTTGGGGGGGGAGAGGAGATAAATGGTGTTGAAGATTTTGGCATGTGAGAAAAAGTAAGCAGAAGCCCTGCTATCTGGTTTGATATTTGCATCACGAATAATGTACCTCTCTGAGATACTACATCTGCTTTTTCTTAGATGATTTTATAATAAGGTAGAGAAATGTCTTATTTTTTTGTCAAAGATTGGCTTAATCAAAATCTTTCATTTTCCCTAATACATTCCTTTTATATTATAGAGGTTCGAACATATATTCCTTTGGATCTTTCTCTGAAGGCCTTACAGCATTTTTTTCCCGTTATTTTTTTACTGTGATAAAACACACATAGCATAAAATTCAACCATCTTCACAATTTCTAAATGTACAGTTCAGGAGTATTAAATTCATTCATAATGCTGTGCAACCATTACCACCACCCATGTCCACCACGTTTCTCATCTGGTAAAACTAAAACTATGTATCATTCAACAAAGGTGTCAGTTCCCACCTCCAGCCTGCCTCTGACAACAACCATTCTACCTTCTGTCTCTATGATTGTGATTTTGACACTCTACGTACTTTGTATAAGTGGAAATGCATACTCTTTGTCTTTTTGTGACTATTTCTCTTAATCACATCCTCAAGTTTCTTCCATGCTGTAGCATGTGTCAGAATCTCTTCCTTTTCAAGACTGAATAGTATTCAATCACACATATACACCACATTTCGTTTACCCATTTACCCACCAATGGACACATGGATTGCCTCTACATTTTAGCTATTATGAATAAGTCTGCTATTCACATGGGTATACAGATATCTTTTTGAGACGCTGCTTGTCAGTTTGGGGGAGTATACACCCAGAAGTGGGATTGCTGAATCACACAGTAATTCCATTTTCAATTTTTGAGGAACCACAATACTGTTTTCCACAGTAGCCGCACCAATTTACGTTCCCACCACTAGTTCACAAGGGTTCCATTTTCTCTACACACTCACCAACACTTGTTATTTTCTTGGTTTTTCTGAAAGTAGACATCCTAATGGGTGTGAGGTGATGTCTCATTGCAGTTTTGGTTTATTCTTCCCTAATAATTAGTGACGCCAAGCATTTCTTCATATGCTTATCGGTCATATGTATACCTTTGGGGAGATGTCTGCTCAAGTCTTTTCCCAGTTTCAAGTTGGGTTGTTTGGGATTTTTTGTTGTTGTTAAGTTTTAGAAGTTCTTTATATGTTCTGGGTATTAATCCCTATCAGATATATGATTTGCAAATATATCCTCTAATTCTGTGGGTGCGTTTTTACTCTACTGTTATTGTTTTTTGATACATAATTTTTAAAATTTTTTTGAAGTCAAATTTGTCTATTTAAATTTGTTGCTTGTGCCTTTGGTGTCATATCTAAGAAATAATTGTCAAACCCAATGTCATGAAGTTCTTGCCTATGTTCTCTTCCAAGAGCTTTATAGTTTTAAATCTTACATTTATATCTTTGATCCATTTTTGAGTTAATTTTTGTATATGGTTATGGGGGCATATAGCATTTTATTATTTCTCTTCTACTATGTGTTTCATTGTCTAATTGTATTCTGTTTACTTCTTCATGTATCTTTTCTCTAGTCATAGATTGTAGATTATACTAATAAAAAGGCACATTTGTTTCAACTTTGTATCATCTTTCACTGCCATAAAATAAAACGCACAGTTATTACATTTTAAAAATTTTTTTAATGTTTTTATTTTATTTTTGAGACAGAGAGAGACAGAGCATGAGTGGGAGAGGGGCAGAGAGAGAGGGAGACATAGAATCTGAAGCAAGCTCCAGGCTCTGAGCTGTCAGCACAGAGCCCGACGCGGGGCTTGAACTCACGGACCGTGAGATCATGACCTGAGCTGAAGACACTTAACTGACTGAGCCACCTAGGCGCCCCAACATGTTTTTTTATTTAATGAAGCAACGAGTGAATACATGGACGAATTACTTCCAAAAGTGGCAGACCTAATGTCTTTAAATCAATTCTTTGAAAGTTATTTAGGTTTTAACTCTTATTCTATGGATCTATTCATGAATTTATTTGGGGGATGTAATGGGCAAGCCTGTGAAGCAACACTTCAGTATGTGTGATTCTAAAGAACACATCTATTATGGATGATATTGGGATATTTTTAAAACTTGATGGAGAAAAAGTTATATCAAGGGGAAGCTTTTCTCACTTCCCTCCCTCTGACCTTAAAATCTGAGAGAATAGAGATGTTGAATTAAAAGAAAGTTCTAAGGTAACAGAGTACAAAGCCAAGACCATGTTCTCTGTGAATAAAATGTTTAGCTCTCTATGAGACATAAATAGACTAAAGACTTGTTAATAGCTAACAAGCTATACTTTGTCATCCAAGAAGAATCTCTTTTAAGTCATGCTTCTCATTTAATTTAAAATTATTTTCCTGATGTCTGCTCATTACATGAAATTAAGAAGACAAAAATTCTAAGGAAAGAAATGAAAACCCTGTGTGATCCCAACAGCAGACACTGTTGACCCATGACTACAATTCCTTCTCATATTTCTTCCGTGTAAACAGATACATGAGTGTCTATCAAAAATATGTAGAGAAATAGATACAAAATGAATGAGTCTGAGAGTGTGACCACAATAGAACAAAAACAAACATTAGGGCAAAAACACATAAACATTTTCATGCAAAAGCACAATATCTTCCTACCATAACCCTGTGTTTTGCTTTTTCAATGTAACATCATACTTTAAGCATTCCTTTTGTTGCTGAAAAGTTTTTGAGTAGTCTCAAGGTATTCTTTTTCATGTATATAGTACTTAATTTAGTTGCTTGTTTATTGATGAATATATAATTTCTAAGTTTTTAATAGTGAAATTCCTGTTATAAACTCTTTATACTAAAAGCTTTATTTGCACAGTGATTATTTCTGTAAGTAAGTTTCCTACAAGCCAAATAAAGGGATTAATGCCTATGGTCTCTTTCACAATGTTGATATATATTACCAAACTTTTTTTAAATGATGCCAATTTATACTTGCAGAAATAATGCCACAGTCTTATAATCCTTACCAACATTAACTATTATTAGACCCTTAAAAATGTGTTTGCTCACTTGATCAATGTAAAACTCCATCTGAAGGTTTTGGTAATGTTATTGTCTTTGATTAGAACTCACTGCATTTAGAAACTGCACTCCATTCCCATAATGGAAGAAGCAAACACTAAGCTTCCTTCCAGAAACCCTCGACATCACTTCACTTGCTGCCCTATTACTTTTGGAAAGTTGTAATTCTCCACTGGATGGAGAAGTTTTGTGTCTGTGTGTTTCTGGGTGGGAGAAAGCAGAGGCAGAAACAGAACTCTATCATGTATCCATGCTGTAAAATGACAGTCGTCTGGTTTTATGAATCACTTAGATTACCTGGGACAGAGAAAGAGGGACAGATGAGGACAAAATGTCCTCCTTCTTATTCCTGGGAAATACTGCTGCTATTTTATTGAAGTGAAAATGCCTGAGTGGGAAATGTTGCTTTTAATTTTCTATGCTGTTAATTTCAATATTTTCTTATCTTCACAAGAACTCTAGTGGGAAATTTGAAGATATTGCATATAGGCTTTGGATCAGCGATATGTTTATCCACAAGTAAGAAACCTCAACTACTATGACTTAAACAAATACAGCTTAATTTTTCTCCCATAACAAAGTCTAGACTTAAGCAATTTACCAACAGTTGTTCATCTGTTGAACGATATAAAGCAGGGATTGGAAAACTACATTCCCTTGGCCAAATCTAGTTCACCATCTATTTTAATGAATAAAGTTTTATTAGAAAACACAGTCATATACATTCATTCAAGTATTGTGTATGGATGCCTTCATGATAGAACAGCAAATCTGATGTGTGCGACAGAAATGGCATAGCATACAAAACCTAAAATATTTCTTATCTGGGATTTTACAGAAAAAGCTTATAAATAACCAATATAAGGTATGGAATTTCTGTAATTTCTTGACCTTTCCCTGAGGTTGCAAGATGACAACTATGGCTGACCCTACCCCATCGGGGGGGGGGGGGGAGAGAAAAAAAAGGAGAAAATAGTTAGAACTATCTTTATCTGGCCTCTAATATCAAGAAAACATAAGCTTTCCCAGAAGTTTCCATCAATACTTATGTCACATTAGCCAGAGCTTAGCTATAGGAAAGGATGTAAAAGTATTTATATTTCCTTTTTTTACATGTTTGTTTATTTTTGTTTGAGAGAGAGAGACAGAGCGTGAGCAGGGGAGGGACAGACAGAGATTGGTAGGCAGAGTCCAAAGCAGGCTCCAGGCTCTGAGCTGTCAGCACAGAGCGCAATGTAGGGCTCAAACACATGCACCAGACCGCAAGATCACCGCAAGAAGTAGGATGCTCACCCGACTGAGCCATCCAGGCACCCTGTAAGTATTTATATTTCTAGCCAGTAAGAAGGAGTTGGGAATTCCCATTGGCTCAGTCCATAAACAATGCTTATCACAGGCTGTTAATTCTTCTAAACAAAAAAGTTGTTGGACATTTTAGTTTGGCTTCTGCTCATTTTTTCCTTATCTTTTTCATTACATGGGCAAGAGTATTAGCAAGCAAAGAGAGATAACTAAAAATATTTTAAGTGACAGAGATGATCATTACTGTCTTCCTGTTATTTTCTGAATTGTTAATTCAAATAAATCATGTAAGACTTCTGCTTCCTTCTAAAAGCCCTGGACACTATATATAAAGCAGACATAAGAGGACTCTGAAAAATGAAGATAAAAAGGCAGACCAGCCAAGAACCTCAGTACTCAAGGACTAACATAGCAGTAACTTCTCTTTTTCCTTTTTGCCTCATATATCCAAGATCAGGTGCTGAAGAAATAGGCACCTGGAAATCCCAATAGGCACAGACAGAAAGGAGCCCAAGGAACACCTGCTCTCTGTATTCAAAGGACTAATGAAGAGGCAGTTTTAGAACAACAAAAAACTTTTAGACAGTAATTGCTTTCTTCCAACCAAATACCATAGAAAAAGCTCTGCCGCCATTAGACTAGACTTTTACTTCTCCAGGTTATCATAAAGCATCATGATTCCTCTGCTGTGGTGGTGTCAGCAAAGGCAAAGTTAAGGACTCAGACTTCCATCCCTGCTGAGTAGTAATGAAGAGCCAACTCCCTGGTTTCAGTAGAGACCACATGGAGAGCCTGGACTTCTATTCCCACCAGATAGTAGTGACGTGTCCCACCCCTTGCATGCTGGGGTGGCATCAGAGGAGAAGTAACAGAGAGTCTGAACTTTCATTACCACGCAGCAGGAAAGAGGCCACCCCCCAATCAGTGACATGGGAGGCTACGCAGGGAACAAAAACACAAGGCACCCATGCGCCTCTCAGCCGGCATGATGTCAACAGAGACCTGGTGGAAGTCCTGAGCAACCACAGCACCCAGCAATATGGAAGAGATTGCCCCTCCTAACCAGGTTATAAATGAAAGCTAAATGAGGAACCTAGACTTCCACGTTAATGTATTAGTAAGGAAATAACAGACCTCTTCCCCTCTAGAGCAATGCCAGAAAAATGTCTGCTATAGTGGTCACATAACATAAGAAAAGTTGTTTGTCATACTGAGAACCAGGAAAGTCTCCATCTGGATTAAAAAAAAAAAAAAAACAGTCAACAGAGATAATACCAAAATAATGCAGATTATTAATTACCTAATAAGAATTTTAAAGTTGCCATCATAAATGTCTTCAATGATCAATTACAGACATGTTTAAAATATACAGAAAAAAAGAAGTCACAGCAAATAAGTACAGACATAAAGAACCAAATAGAAATTTATTTACTTTTTAACCTTTATAACATTATTCCTAGATTTATTGAGGTTTAGTTGATGAATAAAATTTTATATATTTAAATTTTTTTTTCAACGTTTATTTATTTTTTTGGGGGGGACAGAGAGAGACAGAGCATGAACGGAGGAGGGGCAGAGAGAGAGGGAGACACAGAATCGGAAACAGGCTCCAGGCTCTGAGCCATCAGCCCAGAGCCTGACGCGGGGCTCGAACTCCCGGACCGCGAGATCGTGACCTGGCTGAAGTCGGACGCTTAACCGACTGCGCCACCCAGGCGCCCCTAAAATTTTATATATTTAAAGTGTACAACATGACGATTTGATAAGTACACATTGTAAAATGATTACCACAATCAAGGTCATTAACATGTGCATCACTTCACATAGTTACTATTTTGTATGTGTGTGGTAAGAACACTTAAAATACACTCTCCTAGCAAATTTCAAGTATACAAGGCACTATTACTAACTATAGTCACCATGCTTTGCATTAGACATCCAGAATTTCATTTCATAAATGAAAGTTTCTATTTTTTGATATTTGTTATTTCCCTCCTTCTGATAACTTTGGGCTTTGTTTTCTTTTTTATAGTTCTTTGAGGTGGAAACTTAGATTATTTATTTGAGATTTTTCTTTTTTCTTAACGTTGATGTTTATTCTATGAACTCTTCTAGAACTGCTTTTGATACATCCAATGGGTTTTAATAAGTTTTCTTTCCATTTTCATTTGTTTCAAGCTATTTTTTTACTTTTCCATTTTGATTTCTTCTTTGATACATTGGTTACTCAGGAGCATGTTGTTGAATTTCCACATATTTGTGAAATTTCCATTTTTCCTCCTATTATTGATTTCTAGTTTCATGCCATTGTAGTAACTAAAGATCTTGATGTGATACCAATCTTCTTAAATTTGTTAAGACTTGTTTTACTACCTAAGGTCTGATCCACACTGGAGAACATTCCATGTGGGCTTGAGAAGAATGTGTATTTTGCTGATGTTGAATGGAATGTTGTCTACTAGGTTCATTTGGTCTAAATTACAGTTAAACTGAATGTTTCCTTATTGATTTTCTGTCCTGATTATTTATCCATTATTGAAAGTGGGGCATTGAAGTACTCTTTTATTCTTGTATTACTATTTATTTCTTACTTCTGATCTGTTAATATTTGCTTAAATTATTTACATGCTCCAATGTTATGTGCATATATATTTATAACTGCTAGATCCTCTTGATGAGTTCACCCCATTATCATTATATAATAATCTTCTTTGTCTCTTGTTACAGTTTTTTACTTAAAGTCTATGTTGTCCAATATAATTATGGATACTCCTACTACATTTTCATTTCCATTTTCACAGGGTATCTTTTTCCATCTCTTCACTTTCAGCCTATTTTGTGTCTTTAAAGCAGAAGTGAGTCTCTTGTGAATAGCATATAGCTGGGTGTTGTTTTTTATCCATTTATCCACTCGGATCTTTTGATTGGAAAATTTAATCCACAAATATTTAATGGTAAGGACTTACTATTGCCATCTTATTAATGGCCTTTTTTTAGTTTCTTTTTTCATTCTCTGTCTCTTGTCTTCCTCTGTGATTTGATGATTGTTTATGGTGGTGTGCTTTGATTGTGTGTGTGTGTGTGTGTGTGTGTGTGTGTGTGTGTGTGCATGTCTGTGTATATCTACTATAGGTTTTTGCTTGGTGATTACCATGAGGCTTATATAAAAAAAACTGAACTAATAGGTGAGATTAGCAATGTCACATGATAATTTATAAAATCAACATGTGAATATCAGTTTTGTCTATTTACTAACAATGAACACATGGAAACCAAAAAATTACTACTTATAATGGCTAAAAATTTCAGAGAAAAATAAACAGGTGTAAATCTAAGAGAACATGAACAGGACTATATGCTAAAAACTACAAAATTTTAATGAATGAAATTAAAGATTTCAATAAATGGAAAAACACAACATGTTTATAGATTGGAAAACTCAACATAGCAAAGATATCAATTCTTGCCAAATAAGTATACAGGTTTACCTCAGTTTTTATCAAAGTATCAGCACGATTTTTTTTAGATATATGCAAGGTTATTTTACAATTTATATGAAAAGTCAAAGGAACAGAATAGCTAAAACAATTTTGAAAAAGAAAACTAAAGTGGTAACAATTGGTCTACCCAATCTCAAGATTTGTTATTTAGCTATACTAATCAAGACTGTGTGGGATAAGCCAAAAACATAAGCTTCAATCTAAAATTCACACCTTATACAAGAATTAACGTAGATGGATGATAGATTTAAATATTAAACATAAAACTATAAAACTTTTAGAAAAAAATATAGTAGAAAATCTCAGGATGTAGGCCTTGGTGAAGAGTTATCAGACTTTATATCAAAATCATGATCCATAAGAGTAAACACTAGTAAATTGGACACTATCAAAATTAAAATCTTTTGCTTTTTTAAAAGATTGAAAGGAATAGTTAGAAAGAAACCACAAACTAGGAGAAAATATTAAAAACCACATCTGACAAAGGATTCATATCTAGAATTCATAAAGGGCTCTCAAAACTCAACAGTAAATAAAAACAAAAAATCCAATTATAAAATGGGCAAAAAATATAAAGAAACATTTCCCAGAAGAGGATCTCTGGATAGCAAATGAGCACATGAAAAAATCTTCTATATCACTAGCCATCAGGGAAATGCAATATGAGATATGACTACAATAAGATACACCCCATCAAAACAACTAAAATAAAAAATAGTGACAATACCAAAAGCTGGCAAGGATTCTGAGAAACTGAGTTTCCCCTACATGGCTTATGGGAATGTAAAATGGAAAATAGGAAGTTTCTTTAAAAAAAAATGAAACATGCACATATAACACAGCAATCTTACCCCTGAGATTTATCCCAGACAAATGAAAACATACATCCACACAAAACCCATCTATGTTTGTTCATACCAACTTTGTTTGCAACAGCCAAAAACCAGAATAACCAAAATGTCCTTCAATGAATGAGTGAATGGTTAAACAAACAGTGATATATCTTTACCACGGGAGAGAAAGATGAACCATAAAAAGCGATAAAAAATAAATAAAAAGAACTATGGATACATGCAAGAGCTTGATGGTTCTCAGGTACATACACTGAATTTAAAAAGCGAATCTCAAAAGGTCACTTCTTGTGTGATTCCATTTGAATAAAATTGTTAAAATGAGAAAATTATGGCCATGGAGAACAGATCAGTGGGTGTAGGTGTTAGGAGTGGTTAGGGGAAGATGAAGAGGTACAGAAGAAGGAAGAGCATAAAGAGGTAACACACGGAAGACCTTTGTGGTGAGAGAATAGTTCTCTGCCTTGATTGCAGTGGTGGCTACACTAAGCTGCACATCTGATAAAATGACATAGAATGAAAAATGCAGAATTTACGAATGTCAGTTTCCTAGTTTTGATATTGTACTCTGGTTATTAAGAAGTAGCCACTGGGGGAAAAAAAAAGAAGTAGCCATTGGAGGAAACTGAAAAAAAGGTACAGTAGACTCCTCTGTACTATCTGTGCGAATTCTTTTGAATCTGTAATTATTTCAAAATAAAAAGTTTTGTAAAAATCATGTAGCCTAAATTGTCCTATGTCCCTATTTAAATATATACTGCTCACTTGACCCTAAAAATCGTCTTTATCTGGATAAATAAAGCAAAGAAATCAAACTTTCTGATTGATTTTTTAATTAGAATAAGAGGACTTTAGAACAGGTCTGTAAGTGAGATCTGGGAAAAATCTTTTGTTCTCAAAGGCACAATGCTGAAATAATTTCAATGAAGAGTTTGATTATTAGAAACATAAAATGTTTGATGATGGACCACTTGAACAGCTATCAGTGTAATGGCAGATCATATTATAACTTATAAAATGCTGAGCCTAGAGTATATATGATTAGCATTGACAGAATACATGCAGTTAAAAGATCAGCCAAATGCATATGGAGGTTTTTGGATGCCTACTTACTTTTTTCATAAATTCTTTATAAAATTCCATTTAATTAAACTATAGCACACAATACTTACTACTTACTATTTAATTCAGTCTCCCACTAGGCAATTTTAAAGTGGGTTGATATAGGTAGATGGTGAGGAACTGTTAGCCTACTAGCATATGAATGCTAATTCATGTAATTTTTAAAAATAGAAAGACTCAAAGGGAAGCCACAGCAAAGAGAGCATGGACTAATTTGGTCAGGGAGCTATATACATTGCCTACCCAGGGACTCAATAATCCCACAGGGCCTTCCAGCTCTAAAATGCTGTGATAAAGACGGTACAACATCAAGTGACATTTGTGTCTCAACATCACAATTGAGAATGGTGTAATTACTAAATAGAAATGGTCATGGTTTGATATAATTCTACTTGTCAGAGACTCAGACTTTTTAATACAGTTTTATGGCGTTAACAAGAGATCTAAGTTAATGCAAAATTAACTGTACTGATTAATGCATAATTGAAAATACCGTGGATCAGATGACAGACTAAATACATGCATTTATTTCCAACATCCACCCAAAATCCAATTGCAATACAAGGACAATGTATAGAAGAGAATAAATCTGCAACAACACTGAAAATGGGAAGGGGCCTTTGGCAAACATGACGTTTAACCACTATCTGGATGACTGAACAAATGACAAAGAGAGGCTGAAAGATACACAGGAAAAAGTGGAAAGACAGTGCATCCACTTTGTGTTTTCAAATACATTCATATTTTCTTTGGTTTTATTGTTCCATTTAACTTTGCACCTTTTAGGGAACTTATTTGTGTATAGAGATATGTATCCTTTTTTTCCCATTGTAGTTTCTCAGCATCATTTGTTATATAGCCCAGCTGAATTACTCTGGTTTCCTCCCAAAGCCAGAGCCTGGGAGAGAGGTTATCTATGTTTTGAGAGTGTGTTCTCAAGGAGGAGTGAGGGACTAGAGTCAACAGAGGACTGAAAGCCAACTCAAGCACGATTTAGTGTGCCACAGCTTCAGGTGACTAGGCACCCAGTGAAGGACATTGTCAGGTGCCTTGGAACATATGACTCAAAACTATTCACTGGAAACTCCTAAAAGAGAAGCATTCACTCATTAGCTCCCATCCCTCTTCCTGTGGGATAGATCAAGGTCAACTGCACTCAACCAGGACTATCAGAGAAGACTCGGGGGAGGAAACAAAAGATACTCAGCACACACTTACAAAAAGGAGCCAATAATAAGAAGGTCAAAACCTATGTAGAACAATCCACCAGAGACTGGGCTGGAATCAGAGGTCAGGCCAAGAAGAGGTGAAGTAGTGCTCCAGGAGTGTGAGGCACACCTTCCTTCAGCACTGGTTTGAAGTACTCACTTAACCATACATTAAATTTCCATAGATATATTAAGTCTCTTCCCAGAGTCTTTATTATGTTCCACTGGTCAATTTTATTATTCCTGTGCCAATAAACCCATTTTTTATTATAGTAGCTTTATAGTATAAGTTGATATCTGGTAGGGGCATGTCCCTCATGATTGTACCATTTCAAATATGTAATGGCTATTTTCCATATTTTATATTCCAGATGTACTTCAGAATCCCTTTGTTTAAAAAAAAATCCTGTTAGGAGTTGAAGTTATATTGCTTTGAACTTATAGATTAATTTGAGGAGACTTAAGAATTTTATGACATTATGCTTTCCCATCCAAGAATATAATATTTTGCCCCATTTGTTCTGGTCTTCTTTTATGTCCTTCAGTTAAGTTTTACATATCTCTTTATACATGAATTGCATATTTCTTGCTAGCTTTATACTCAGGTAGTTAATTAGCTAGTTGTTAATAGATTTTTTTCATTTTATTTTCTAATTGACATTACAGCCTGACAAAGCTATGAAATTTTATGTATTAATTTTCTATGTGAACATCTTAAATGAACAAGAGTTATCTGTTGCCATCATTTTCCATTTTGTTAATTCATTGGGAATTCTAGGCATCCAACTATAGTCTACAACCCGTTTATACTGAAGTCCATTTTAATTCCAATATTTTAATGAAATTGTTCTTCCTAAGATCACAATTGCATCTATGTTGTAAATTTATGGTTCCTTTTTCAACAGTCCACCTATTTGATTTTTCAGCTGACTCTCACAGAGATGACCACTTCTACCTTCTTGAAATACACTATTTTCTTTGTTTCAGGGATGCCACTCTCTTTTGATATTTCTTTTATTTCTCCAGTCACTTTTTCCTGGTCTCCTCCATCTTGCTATCTGGAAATCCTCATGATTCTGTCCTGTGCTACTTTTGTTTTCACTAAAAACTCCCCTAAAAATTTCTATCATGCCACTGAGTTTAACTATACAAAAGTTTGTTAATTCCTAAATTTATATTAGATACCCAGTGACATACCAAAACTGGAGTGACAGAGAATCTGCCCCAATACAGGCAGTAAAGAGAAGCTTCACCTATAGATAATTCAAAATCATATCAAAACAGAATAAAAGTCAGTCTTCTATTTATTATCACCATTTGTTGGAAATTTTAAATAGTATCAATGATAAAATACTCCTCCCGGCGGGGGGGGGGGGGGAGGGGGGGGGAGAAAAGCTTGATAAAGTTCTAAACAACCACTGTGATCATTTTTGAGCTTAAATAATATGCATGTAAGCTTGAGACTAGTACATTTTAATTTCATACCATTTAATAAATAATATTCTAATGGAAATTAACTGGGGAACTCTTAGTTATACAGTCAGCCCCTGATTTACTTGGACTCATCTGCACACATTAGTTTTAAGAATAATTTCATGGGGCGCCTGGGTGGCTCAGTCGGTTGAGCGTCCGACTTCGACTCAGGTCATGATCTCACGGTCCGTGGGTTCGAGCCCCGCGTCGGGCTCTGTGCTGACCGCTCAGAGCCTGGAGCCTGTTTCAGATTCTGTGTCTCCCTTTCTCTCTGCCACTCCCCCACTTGCACTCTGTCTCTCTCTGTCTCAAAAATAAATAAACATTTAAAAAAATAATAATAATTTCATAGGTTAAGTATATAGTTTGAGCTCGATTCATGTACACCATCCAAAAGCAGACGTCCTGCAAGCTCCTGATTTGAAATAGCACATTTCAAATAATCAGTGAGATCACAGTAATTGTAAAGATGAAGAAATAGAAATTGAGTTATTTCAGTTGTCATCCTATATGATTACTTGACATTTTAATTTGTGCTTGTAGGTTTTCAACTGCAGAAATATTTAAAAACTACTAGAATTAATCTTGAAAAAACAAAGACATAAACATTATTGTAATTTCTAGATTTTATTATGAAGTGGGATTTTTATGAACCTATTCCAAACTTATCATTATGTTTAAGGTTTTCTTTGTATATCTTTTGCTTCATGTGAAAGAAATTTTTTTGAAATTAAAATGAATAAATTATCTAGGGAGGAAGATATATTGATAATTTCATCATCCTATTCTTGAGTGAAAAATATATGACAAAAAGACAGCTTTTCATAAGATCATTGATAAATTTACAAAAGGCTCAAAACAAGAAACTGTAATATCATTATCCATTATACTAACAAAGCAATAGGTAGGTATAATTTATTTTCCTTTGTTTCAAAATATGCATTAATGTAATTAAAATGTATTGTTCCAATACTTTTCCCTTTTGTGCACTAGAATAATTAATTAATTTTTATTGAATACAAACACTCAATAAAAAATGAGGGTTTTTTGTATTTTTTATTTTTATTATCTGTTTTATATCAAAATTATTACTAAAAATAATTTGCTTATATAGAGAAGAGGGATGGCTAGGTAAGTAGGTATGCCACTGTAGGGTTTAGTACTTATGTCTGGGCTTGAGGCCTTAGTATCTAATCTCCCTCTTTGACACTTTCATTTGAATGATTCTAAATAATTTTAAGCCTCACCTATCTTAGGGGCACCTGGATGGCTCAGTTAGTTAAGAATCCAACTCTTGATTTCAGTTCAGGTCATGATCTCACAGTTTGTGAGATCAAGCTCCACATCAGTCTACCTAAGGACAGCACAGAGCCTGCTCGGGATTTTCTCTCTCCCTCTTTCTCTGCCCTTCCCCAATTCTTGCTTGTTATCTCTCTCTCAAAACAAATAAACTCAAAAAAAAAAAAAAAAAAGTCTAGCATATCTTAAACTGGACACTTGATATTCTCTTCAAAACCTATCCTTATGTTTTCTCTCATCTCAGTAAATGGTATTTCCATCCTTACATTTGTCTATTTTAGAAAGTGAGGAGGCATATTTCATTCCTTCTTTTTTTTCATGACTCCCCATTTCTGATGCATCACTAACTTCTGTGGCTTCTTCCTCCAAAATACTCCTGGGTCCTTGGGCTCCCGTCCCCTCTGTCTCTATTCCTTCTAGCTCTACCTCTGGATCTAGCTCTGATAATTCTAATATAAAGAAATTTGGGTGGTGAACTAAAATATA
The DNA here is from genome assembly GCF_028749965.1 of Puma concolor. Lineage (NCBI taxonomy): Eukaryota > Metazoa > Chordata > Mammalia > Carnivora > Felidae > Puma > Puma concolor. Next base: position 50,796,810 of record NC_141678.1, on the reverse strand, counting down.
GGGAAAAGGGAAAAGCATATGGTAAATAACTGTAACCAAAGTCTTTTTTTTTTTTTTTTTTTTACTCAATATTGTTTGAGATGCATAGGAATGAGAGGCCTATAAGGCCACACATGGAAAATAGTGAATGTGGGTGGGAGTAAAAGGGTGAATCTTCCTTCCTAAAACGTCTTGCTCTCCCCATTCCTCAGATCCCCCTCTAGGCACCCTCTCACATTTATCTGAAGCTTTAGACTCCTTTCTGATATTGACATAATGCCCATTGGAAGAATCTCTCTCAAGTGACATGAAGAACTATATAGGAAAGAAGAAATAAATAGAAACAACGATACACAGAACAGTTGTGACAGATGGGAATATAATCCACAGTATTGTTGTGGGGAAATAAAACTTTTTAGAAATAGTGATTTGTGCAAGTGATTTGCACAGCAGGGCTAAATATTTTCTATAACTTTCCAGCATTTCACTTGTATGTGCTTGCTTTACTGTTATGTGCCTGTGAGTTAAAGGAAAAAAAACTGAGTGTTTTTGAATGCCTTTGTGTTTTGCTAAATCAAAGAAATAAAACACTGCTAATTGGTCCGACAAATACCTTACCTGTAACTGGTTGTAAGCATCAATCTTTGAGCTGAGCCTTTTATTCTCATGTATTTTGATTCTGCTTATAATTCAGCCTCATAAAGCTCCACTGGACTGAAACCAGGTTGTGAGTGTTGATAATGAGTCTCTGAAAACTCATGAACAATTACCAAGACTAACTTTGTTATACTTCTCACCCAGACATTAAGCAGAGGGCTGACTTTGAGGGATCTGGGATGGCTTTCAGAAGCTTTATTGTATTTATCCACCTATCCCCATGGACTTTCATTCAGAGAGAACAGCTGCATCAAATTCGAGAAAACAAACTTCCAAACCATGAAATCACTAGACACTGAGTGAGTTGGGCCAACACTCTATTTGAAAGAGAATTATAAATTCAGGCAGCATTGCTTTGGTACTATTCAAATTTGATGTGTATTTTATGGTTCATAATTAAGAACACAAATACATTTATGTCACCAAAGATCACATGTTCAATTTTTAGTAAATGTTGGCTCCTAGAGCTTAGATGTTTGAGGCAAAGTATTTCATTAAAATTGTGACAAAAAGCAAAGAAAATGTTACTTTTTTTAGAGTATAAATTGGTTGAGGAGAAAACCTCAGAGGATTACTGAGTTCCTTTTCTGTTCCTGCGAAAAATTTGCTAAATTTTTGTGTTAGCAATTCTTCACCATTTCAGGTACCCATGACCTTCACCATAACCTTTGCAGGGCTCTCCTACTCTGACTTTGGGGTTAGCCATGTAAATTGGTTTGGCCAATAGATTTTAACAAATGTAACAAGCAGACGGTGAAAAGTGCTTACACGGCTGGACTTTTCTGCTCCTTGCTCTTCTAAGATTTTCATGGGAATATTTCCAGGCTGGCCTGCTGGATAATGAGAGTCACCACAGTTATTCCAGATAAGACTACTTGCATCTGCTAACAGCCAGCCAACCTCCAGACACACAAGCTATCCTGGGCAGGATGAGCAGAGCTGCTTAGATGACCCACAGCTGAATGTAGACAAGTGAGCCAACCCAACCCATATCAACCAAATCCCTCGGACTCGTGAGCCAAATAAATGCTCATTGTCCATGTTGCGGAAGTTTTGTGGTCAAGTGTTACACAGCATTATTGTGACATTAGATAATGACACCACCTCATCTTTTAAACAGATTTCGAAGTGCCTCCTACTTTCTATAAGGTTAGCATGATGTAATGAAAGCATAGATACTATAGGAGAGTCTAAAGGATCTTAAGTCAGAAGACGGACTTTGAGTGCTAAAGCTGTTACATACTGGTTTTGTGACACATGCTGAATTATTTAAATTCTTTGCACCAGCCAAATGGGTAATTGTGAGGATTAAAAGATATGCTATGTCAAACTTGCTGGGTGACCTTGGGCAAGTTGCTTAATCACCTTAATCTCAGTTTTCATTAGTAAAATGAGGTTTAGAACAATTGTCATCCCTCTAGAGTAATTTTGAAGGTTAGAAAAAAAGGAAACAAAGAGCCTTCGCAATTAGAAAATGCTCAATGTATATGAAGAACTATTATTTTTATTATTAGTTATACTTACAATTTTGACAACAAAAGTGAGGCACTGTAGCTAAGAGATTTCCAGTAAAATGCATTCGTCACTCAAGTAGGCCTTCAGGGCCTTGAGTGCAAGAATCTGTCTCCTGTGGCTTCCTTTTATTAGCACAAATGAGTTGCTTGATGACAAATTAGCTAATGGTCACCCCAGAAGGTGAAAAAGTCTTCATAGCAAAATGAATTTAAAAATCTGGAGGTATAAATGGAAAAAGTGAAGGAAGCAGAGAATCAAAGTGCCCCTTAGCGAGAAGGGCCATATGAAATAGCTAGCAGGAAGCTGCTGGAGGTGCTGGGAACCCTATGGGTAAGATTCGAGATGGAAAAGGCCATCCTGAGCATTAGCATGCTGAAATGAGACATGAGCTGGAGTTAAATAATCTTGGGGCATTATTTTAATGAAAGTTTTGACATTGGTATTTCTGAAATTGTGTAGCGCTTTTTTCTTTTAAATCGTGCACACACACACACAGTTTTCCAGTGTGGCAGGTTCCCACGAGCTCTCCCATGAGTTGACTGGTGCTTCAAATAACATAGGATTTAGGCCTCTGGAAAGTCTATGTTGATAGCAGTTTAGATCGCAAAGACCAGAGTCCCAAATCAAATGTAACAGAGAAGGAAGAATGAGAAAGAGTATAAGGCCTCAGTAGAAGCAGAGATAAGAGGAAGATTCTTCTGAGCATAAAGGCAGAGAAGTGTTACAGTATTCAACAGCTCTCAGAGCTGAAGGCAGACAGAATGAAACAGCTGGCAATCAAATGACAGCAAGTAACTGAGCACTGGAAGACTGGTAGAAAGAATTTCTCCATTTTTCTATTCTGGAGATAATGAATCTAAATACTTCAGAATTTTTTCATTAGTGTGTGGCAATATGAGGAATAATGGCATTTGGAAGAAATAAACATCCAAGAGAACATTTTTTATACCTCTGAAAGCGAGCCGAGATATGCAAAGCCCTCGAGCAGACATTGCCCCAGGCACCAAGACCTTCCAAGGTAAATAGAAAACAGACAGCTCTAGAGAGGGACAGGCTGACTCTGGGTTAATGTGCACAAACATGAGCAGTCCAGAAGTGAGCATGAGGAGGTGAACAATAGGGCCGCTGGGGAAAATTTTGTGAACAAGAGAAGAGCAAATTATAAGTGTCACAGCAGGATAGATGCTTTAAGAAAAAAACAGTCATGCTTTTCATAAGTTCTATTTCATTTGTGTAATAAAAAGTCTTAATCTGTTACTGCTGATCAATGATTTGGTGTATCAGAATAATGTCCCCATCCTCCCCAAGATGGGGACCTGTCATTATCACCTAATCGCTTCCCTGAGAATTGATTTTCTGTGTCTGCCTTTAGAATTCCCACTAAATGGGTCTAAATTTTCCTTAAATTTGATGGAGGGAACAGTTACAACCAGAGCAGCTATAAATAAAAAAGGAAGAGGTCCTGAATCCTGGACCCAGAGCTGCCACCAGCCTGAACCTAGGCATTTAATTCCTCCTCGGTGAAGGCAAGGAGGTTCAATTAAAGAGACTTTATTTGTTAGCAGGTTTGTGACCAGAATCATTGTTCTATAAAAGTGTTGCAGGGCAAGAGTAAAAAGTGGCACAGAATCTAACACTGAGAGAGTGCAGGAGTTTCTTTTTAGAAACATATGGACACCCCCCAAAGATATTCTTTGCTTTCAACAGGTGGCTTAAAATTTTACCATAGATCTCCGTGTCTGGATGCCATAGATCTGTCTAGATTAATGCTGTCAAACTCAAGTTTTTTCCAAAAGGGCTGTAATATTTAAAGTATCATTTTTCCTAATATTTTATATGAACTAATGTTAACACTGAATTTATTTTAGTTCATTCAATAAACATATATTTTAGAGCACTTGCTATATAATAGTGAATATTACTCCAGCTGTTGGGATGGAGCAGTAAAAACAAACAAATACACAAAAAAAGAAAAATCTCAACTCTTACAGAAGTTTCACTGTAATGGGGGAAACTGAACAAATATAAATAGATGATAGATAGATGACCTATAGATAGGTAGGTAGATAGATGATAGATAGATAGATAGGTAATAGATAGATGACAGGTAGATACATGTGTGCATGTACACATGTATTAGAAGATGTAAATATTTTGAAGACAAATAAAGGAACAGGAATTCAAAAAGTATAAGAGGAAGGTTCCAAATTGCTCATGGTGAGCTTCATTGACCTCTGAGGGAAGATCACCAAGAGGTGATGGCATGGACTTCCCAGGCAGAAGGAACAGCAAGGAATGTAATCGCTGTCAGGCAGGCACATGCCTGTGTGTTACAGGAACAGGCTGGTATGGCTGGAGTGGATGGGTCGGGGGGGGGGGGGGGGTAGTAGTAGGTAATGAGATGAGACAGGAAATGGGAGGCACACAGGATTGAGGTTATCGGCCATTGTTACATTTTTGGCTTTAAGTCCGAGTGAGTTAGCGTGACATTCCAGGATTTTAAGAAAGGGAACAACACAATATGATAGATTTTTTGTAGGTATTCCCTGGCTGCTATGGTGAGTATAGACTGAAGGAGGGGAAAGGGGTGCAAAGGCAGAAGCGGTGAGAAAGTTATTGCAATAACATAGGCAAGATATGAGAGCAGAGTGGCCCAGGATGAAAGCAGGGATCATAGAAATAAGTACTTACTTTCTGGGCAAATTATGAAGGTAGAATTCACAATCTGTTTGCTGACAGATTAGGCCTGGGATGTGTCAGCCAAAGAAGGCTCAAAGATAATTACATAGGTTTTCACATGAAAACCTAGAAGGATGGGGTTGCCATTAATTAAAATGGAGAGCATGATGGACAAGAACATGCTTGTTTGGGGAAAGGGGAACTGAAATCAAGTGTTCAGTTTTGAACATTTTAAGATTGACATGACTATTACATACTCAAGGGAAAAATCCATGTCAGCAAGGAGCTACAAAACCTGGAGTTCTGGGAACCATTCAGATTAGAACAATAAATATCAGAGTCTTCAGCAGAAGTTGATATGTGTAGCCATGAGAATGGATGACATTGACAAAGAGTGAATGACAGCAGAAAAGAGGTCCCTGATCCCCGAACATTCCAATGCTAAGAGGCTGGACAGTGAAGTGTTACCCACCAATGTAACTGAGGAGCAGTGATCGGTAAGGCCGAAGGAAAATGTAGATAGTGTGGTGCCCTAGAAGTCAAGTGAATAAAGTATTTCAAGGAGAAGGGGTTAATCAAGTTAATCAACTGAGAAACAACCATCAGATTTAACAATATGAAGGAGGTAAAATGTTGATGAAGCACTGTTTTCTCAGTCAAGTAAGAAAGATTATCAGGTGAGGTGGAGAGAAGGGGAGAAGTGTTTGGGGTTTGAGAGGTCGGAAGGTAGGCAGCAGTCTTTTCCTCCCGACACATTGATCCATGGCAGGTACTGTCAGGGAGTAAGCAGAGAGTGGGATTTAACCAGGATTGAGGTGAGAATGAGGAAATGAGAGAAGGCCAAGGGTGTCAAATATACATACAAAGGAGTGATTATGGGGTGCCTGGGTGGCTCAGTCAGTTAAGTGTCCAACCCTTGATTTTGGCTCAGGTCATGATCTCACAGTTGGTGAGGTCAAGCCCCCACATAGGACTCTGTGCTGTTAGCCGGAAGCCTGCTTTGGATTCTCTGTCCCCATCTCTTTCCGCAACTTCCCCACTTGTGCTCTCTTTCTCAAAAACAAATAAACATTTAAAAAAAAGAGAGAGAGAGAGATTATGACTGTCCATGAGATTTAAGCTGGAAAGAAAGGAATGAGGACAGGAAGAGAGCAAAAACAAGTGAAAATCAATGAACTTTAAGCACCAATGGGGTGGGGGGGGGTAGAGAGAAAGATTGTTGAAATAAGGGCTCTAGGACAAGTGAGCTGGGAAAATAAGAGGTGGCAGTTTGAAAATGGAGCCACATGTATTGGAAATGTTAAGACTTAGGGTATGATCATCGGTGTGAGAGAGTGAAGGAAATTGTTGGTCAAGATTGTAGAAGGAAAGAAAGTCAAATAATAAGAGTCTAGGGTATTGGGGGGATAATCTACATGGATACTGCAATTGTGATAAAATATGCCAAAAGCAGTGTTAGAGAATACCAACTATGTTTTAGGGAAGAAAAGCACATCAAGTTCTTAACATTTGTTTTTTAAATGCATGCCTAAGAATTTGTAAAATGGCTTATGGGAATAGATCAACAAGGAGCACACTCTATACTTTATTTGAATTGATTTATGGCAGAAGCTTTAGGTTGTATTCACATTCTTCACATTACTAAGCATTTGAATCTCTCTTGTGCTTTCCTTTGTGTGCTCTGGGCAGCATGTTTTATTTTATTGACCAAAATCTCATTTACAGTTCAATTAATGCAGTGGAGAAAACATGGTACATGCCAAGCCCTTCCATTCTTTATGGCCTGCACTGTGATTCTGGCAAGCCAAAACCAATTAATTCAAAAGAGAGAGCAATGGAGAGAAGAGATTTAGTTCATTCTTATTAAGAGCTAATTCCTCCTGCTCATACAAAATCGGTGTGGAAATGTTGATACCAAAGTAGCTATATCTTACAGTTCAAGACTCTTTTTGAAATTTAATATCTTCTAGTTTACTTTGAGATTTATCAAAAATGCCATGCATAATACTTAAATTCACATACATACATGCAAACACATATAGAGAGCAAAATTTTACTAAGGATATGTCATATTTTGCTCTCCTAACTGAATAAAGATTTCACCGTACTCTATCTATCTACTTGCTAATATTTCCTTTCAGTGTCAGTTGAGCGATTTGCTATGCCTTCCTGTCTTCAACAGGAACATATACCTAAATCAATCCTAGTCCTAAAGTGGAGCACTGAAAACATGGACACAGAAAATGTGCTTGATATCATTTAGCAATGTAGCATCCTTTGAGTCTTGTTTGATTTTATTCAGACTTCCTTCACTGGAGATTATAATCTTCTATACACAGTACACTATCAATTTTGGTGCAAAATTTCTTGTCAAGATTCTTCTTACAAAGATATTGTAATATGACTGATCTGTTTTCCCTCCTCTAACAACATTTAGAACTTCTAACAACTATATAAAATAATAGATTGCTTTGCTTCTCTTCTGTATAAAGGAAAAAGATATGATTTGGCATAAATAATAGCTATCTTTTATTAATGTATATCTACTTAAAATAAAACCAACATAAGCTGTGGATAAGTAAATATGCTAAATAAAGTTCTATGTCCTTGAACTTTAAAAAATGTTTTGACATCCTATAACAAAATCTTACTTTCAAATGTTTTTTTTGTCATGTAAGCCAGTGTCACAGAATCTTTTTTCAAATGACTTAAAAATGAAAGTGTATCAGGTCCAGGGTCAAGTTACTGTAATATCTTTTCTTAATTTATTTTTGTTTGTCTGAAAAGAGGACTATTTAACATCCAGGTATAGCTGTTGATATGGAAAGGCTATGCAATTATAAAAAGAATTTGAGTTGGTCAGGAATACAAAAATAAAATAATCAATATTGAATTTCATCATATAAATCATAAAGTAAAAGTGTGAACAAATTTTAGGGGAAAATAAATTTAATTTAATAGGCAAAAAAGGGTTTATAATATCATATGAGATTTAAAGATGACAGCAGAAAGTGAACTGAAATATTAATTTGAAATAGGGACAGTGTTCACTTTTGCCTTTTTCCCTTAGCATTGATTTATATGCATCTTTTACTCTCATGTGATTTCAATCGGACTATGACACAATTCCTAATCAAATGTAAAATCCTCAGTTTTAGATGTTGCTTTCTATTTTCCATCATTAATCAATCTTAAAGTACAAAATAACAATAGTAGGTGCACCCTAAGTTCTCAGGAATCTCAGTTATCAGTTTCCTATCCACCCTTTTACTTTCCCTGACTCGAGCTCCGTCAGGCCTTGGGCTACTGCATGTTTATTTCATTGATGCATCTTTGGCAAGGATTATCTCATCTGCAACTTGAATAATGCATTCTCCTACAATTCAAATTTGTGTTACTACTACCAACACAATAGTAATGTAAGTTCAACATCTGGTGTATGAAGTGGAGAGGCTCTAACAAGGAACAAATGAAAAACAAAAGTATGAAGCAGAAGATGTCTACTGTTTCCTGAAATCTGTGCCAGGTCTAACACTGGGTCAAATGCAGCTGCCAACTCCACCGCTTGTGAAGTTCCACAGCACTTTATCTCTTCTCTCTTTTGGTGGTAAACTCTGTTCCATCTTATAGCTCCCATAATGGGAGTAAAGCAAAAATGAAGAACCTCTATCACTCTCCAATATGCACCATCTCTTTGGAATTCTATAGCAAGAACTCCATGTGGAGCCCAGTTCTGCATAGAACATTATTAGTTAAATTCATAGCTAACTCAAAGTTTGGACCAAACCTTTCCAAGCCTGCTATCACACTTCCCACCAAGAGCCGTGAAGTAACTGAAGCTAGTAAGTGGGCATAAAATGCACCAAAACCAATACTGATGCTCATTCTCTCTCGAAGCGCTACTCCATTCTCAGTGAGAGGCTAGAGAAGACATTCCAAGTTGAGTCATTTTTGATGTGGAGCATAGAGTGCCTGATTCCTGTCCATGTTAAAAATTGCTAAAACTTTTAGGATAGGAGGAAATCACAAAACAAAAGGAAGGATCCTTCACACAGGCATGGTCACATATATAAAATGGGTAGTCATGTGGTACCAATTCTCCTCTTCTCACTCAGAAATGGAGCCCCCAACTGTTAATCGAGCGCATGGGTACCCAGAATAAAGACCACATAGACTAGCCTTCATTGTGGGTATGCAAGTTCTGGCCAATGCAATATATCCAGAAGTGGTGGTGAAACTCTCAGGAAGAGCCAAGCTGCTGGCATACAAATGGGACGGATGGTTTAAGATGGATGAAACAGGCACCTTGGACCACAAAATGGAAGATAATGCAGAAACTCTGTAGAAGAAACCTAATCTTTGATGATCATGGAGGACCTGGAAACTCTTATCCAGACTTTTATGGAAGAGAAAAATAATTGCATCCTATTTCAGCCACTGTTATATTTGTTCCTGTCATATGCAGATGAAACTAATCATAACTAATACATTAGAGAAGGCTAATTGTCTCATTTTATTAGAAGCATTCAGAAGCAATTATGAAGAACTCCCTTTCACAGGTGTTCCTATGAGATGATTTCAATATTATATGCATTTCAAGAAGCATAATAGCATTGGATAATGTAATTAATTCAACCCATTTTGCTCCCTCATCCAGTTCCTCTAAATCCACATGGTTCCCTGTTAAGCTTGTAAGGTACTGTTGTAATCATTATAAATGTTCACAAAATTTCTGGTTCTCCTTCCATACACCTGGCAGAGTTGCCCTTCCCTGAACACTTGAAATCAGGTGGCTCTGTGACTAGTTTGACCAATGAAATGTGAACAGAAGTAACATATGTCACTTCTGTGAGAGTGTTTTAAGAACCCATATGAGATTCACACTTCGTGTGAGATGCCCTCTTTCGCCCATAGTGGTGATTATGAGTACTTGCCAAGATACAGCCCCCGTCACTCTGGGTCCCTGAAGGAATGTTATGAGTGCCTCTGACATTTCACTAAGGAATAAACTTTATTTTATTAAAACATCTATTTGGGGGCAGGGGTTGTTTCTGCAACAGTAATTAGCCTATACTACCTGATACAGGTAGCTCCCTGAACGGTTCTTATAACCCAAATCATCCTGTGCATGATGTTATATTGATAGACAGAGACAGAGAGAGAGAGAGAGAACTTAACAACTCTTAAAGATTGAACCAATGGAAATATCCAAGTTCTCCTTTGCTTAAGGGTTTTCTCCCTCCACAGGATTCCCCACATACCATCCAAACACTTTCAGGTCTCTCTTTCTTCCCATAGAATCTTTCTCTCAATCTGCTTTTTCAAGATATTACTTCATGTGTCTCCCTGGTTCTGTTTGCAAACATCTATGAAGACTAAATCTATCCTACCTCCTTCCACCTGCTTATATCTCTCGTCATTTATTTCCGTGATGTCTCCTGAATCTTCGCAGGTCTTGTGCCCAGTACTCTACCGAAAATGTTGTAAGTATGCTAATGATTTCAAAGTTCACAAAATGAATGGCTTCATCCTCCTCAGCTACTTTGCCCCATGGGCCACTGATGACATTCCTCCATAGCTTAATGACACTTTTCCTGGCCCTCTTCTCTCTAGACACTTTTCTCCATCTCCTTTCCTGACCACTTTTCTAATTTCAGCCACCACCAAGATTCTCCAATCAATCTCCTTTCCATTTACTCTTTTTATTTTTCCTCCGAGTAAGCTCATCAACCCTACAATTAATAAGCTGATGTCTTAAAATCAGTACCTACAGCTCCAAAACGCAGCAATTACTCAGAAACCTCAGAGGACTCTAGCTTATCATAACCAACTTTGGGTTCTTTTATTATCTTCTGCCTCAACTTTGGGTTCTATTGTCCATGATATCTCAACCATTTATCTTAAAAACCTCAGTCATTATTGACTCCTTTCTCCCTAACCCACACCCAATCGGTGCCTTCAATCTGTTTCTTTCTCTGTGTCTCATTAGCAATTCTTTTGTTCATATTTGGATTTTTTTTAACGCTTATTCACATTTGAGAGACAGAGCGTGAGCAGGGGAGGGGCAGAGAGAGGGGGACACAGAATCTGAAGCAGGCTCCAGGCTCTGAGCTGGCAGCACAGAACCCGATGCAGCACTCGAACTCACTGACCACTAGATCATGACCTGAGCCAAAGTTGGACACTTAACTGACTGAGTAACCCAGGCGCTCCTCTTTTGTTCATATTTGTATTATCTCTACTAACTCTTTGAAATAGCCTCCTTACTGACCTACCTTGTCAGTAGGTCTACTCATGCCAATCCTCCACTCATGAAATCTCCTATATTATCTCTCTCAATTGTTAATCATATCTTGACCATATCATCCCTACAAAATGAAGTGCAAATCATCATTACATCACAAAGCCCTCTAGCGGTGTCTGGGTGGCTCAGTTGGTTAAGCCTCCAATTTTGGCTCAGGTCATGATCTCCTGTTCATGGGATCAAGCCCTGCATTAGGCTCTGCACTGATGGAGTGGAGCCTGCTTGGGATTCTCTCTCATCCTTTCTCTCTCTGCCTCTCCCGATTCATGTTTTCTCTCTCTCAAAATAAATAAATAAAAACTTAAAAAAAAATCCCTCTAAATCTGACTTTATAACTTTTTAGCTTTATGTCCTATACTACCCAACTAGCACTATAATCCAAAACCTCTGAAGACTCTTCCTCAAATTCTTTTCTTTTTCAGGTTTCTTCTTGCTTTTAATATTTCTCTACTATTCTTTATGTTTCTATGTCCTCACCTAGATCATAAACTACTCTTTGTCTTATTAATTTTTATATTCCCAGCACCTAAAGCAATGCCTGGTAATTATATAGATGAGGTTGACATTGAGATGTTATGTATACAATATATTATTCATTTATATAATTAATATAATTATAATTAATATAATTGATTTAATATAATATACACTGAGATATATTTTATACCTATATTTGAAGCAATAAAAAATTCTAAGCTAATATCATTTTTTGTATTAAAAAAATCAATAGACCTGCTATAGTTTCCTTTAACTTTACTCCTGTTTTCCTTCCAGTCAAGCTCTGTGTTAAAACTAGTTTTCACTCTTCATAAAAGTTCATGTTATCAAAAAGCAAATCTTTCATTTGGGCAAAAAGTATTTTATGATCTTTTATAGAAGAGGAAAGTCAGTTCTAAATTACTTAGAAATAGTTTCAGAATGCTGTAAAGTAAAAGCTGTAATGAATAACTTGTCCATACTTTGTATGCTGAGACATTTTTGAGCAAATCTTAAAAGATGCATAGAGATTCAGTCATGAGACTTTCAGCAAGATTAATGGAAGCAATGCTGCTTAAATCCCTTGGCACAGCTTTGAAAATTTCCCACGTGCTATCAGTGATGTCTTTGTGACTTAAAATTCTGGCTTTGGTTTCAGGTTGCAGATTTAGGGAAGCAATGGATGTGTTTGATATTGACAACCTTATGGCCTCAATTATATAATAACAGGATATCTGGTTTTGATGATAACCCAGAGACTATTCCATCTGATACTTGGATTCTCTCTACAGTGCTGGTCAGATAATCATGCTACCTCCATTTGAGCAGGAAAGTCATTGATATGAATTTTTAAACTTTACAGAAAGAAAATTTAATCATTGCATAGGTTCCCAAAAACCCTACTAAAACTTGAGGCTGCTAATGATAATTGAAGGACATTCATGGAAAAGAAGCTTCATATTTATTTAGTACAGGCTCATTAACGTTAGAACATTCTTAAAAGTGGTCTCTCTACAGTTACCTATCACAGAATAGCGCTTGTTTCCAGATATCCTTAAGATGGGACATTTGGGGAAGTCTCCCCCAGGTGGGAAATTTGGGGGCAGGGAAAGGAATATTCAGGGGGGCTAAGGTTAAACTCAAACAAACAAAAAGCTTTATTTTGAAAAGTCAAGATGCTCTGGAGTTTTCTAAAACTAACTTTTTCCTTTCGGGGATCTTCCACATCACCAAAACCGTCTTTAGATTTCATGGGACATTCTGCAAACTCTGTACTGGTCGCATCCTGACTTAAATCTTGAGAGGGGTCCAGCCATTGTGTGAAGCTTAGCAAGCAGCATTCGGAAACCACATTCTTCTACCTCTGTAGTCGAGAACTAAAATACATTAATATTTAAAAAAAAATATTTTTTGTTATAATATTTATGGCGCCATTTTTTTCTTGTCGAAATTATTTTAAGCAAACTTCTGTAACACTCAACTCCACTAAAAGTGCCACCAATTTAAGCCAAAAGGATGTCACCAGCAAACATATTTTAACATGAACTGTAATCTATATCTCCACAGAGATCACTGTTTCTAATGCAACCTTCCACCAGAGTGCCAACCTAAGAAAAAGGAAATCAAGTGTGTTTTAAATGGAAAAGCCTAGAGTCCAAAGAATAATAAGCTAATAAGCTACAATCTAGGTATTTTACACTTTGATTTATAAAGTAACTATAGAACATGCATGTGCAGTACGATTGTTTCCCTTGGCACAAGGTAGAATCTTTATATCTTGAAGGCAATCACACCCTGGTCTAAATTATTTTAATCTCAAGTAGTCCTTTACACAAAGATCATAATCATTTAAAAATCTAAAATGTTTAATGAAATAATTTTGAGAATGAAACAGGAAGCTCTCAGATGAAAGTCTGTGTGGTCTTGTGGCAAAAAATTCACAATAACAATGTAGATTGAGACTGTGTATTGAAAATATATGTTATTTTGTTTTAAAAGGACAGTGAAATAAAACTGAGAATAGCCATCTCTGATGGGCCACACCAAATCTCAAACAATGCCACTGGAAGAACCCAGGTGAAAAGTACGGTGACAGAGGTGCTTTCTGGAATTTCTAGAATATTTAGAGCATCAGAGGCAAGGAACAGGGATGAAAGAACAGAGTATCTCCAAGACAGTCCTTTTAAAGAATGGATGAAGAAGGAGAAAACAAGTGGCTGTAAGATATCAATAGGACCAACAACTGGACCTCAGATGCCTGTGAGGAAAAGTTTGCATCTAACTTTAAAGCCACAAAGAATATCTCATCTTCAGGAACATAAGTAATTGAGAGTTGGCACATTGTTAGCTTTTTAGCTACATTCTCTAAAAGCAGATTTGACCCAGAGTCTTAGGAACCAAAATATATTATAAAAGCTTCAAACAAGATAGCCTTTGCTCTGATAATAAAAGCATAGATAGGCATTGGGGGAGAAATTAACGCATAGCTTGCAGAAAGAGAAGAATGAAATGGAATTAAGATTAAATTGATGTGATTATTTTTTTTTTTTAAATCTATGCATACCCTGTTTGTTTCTCCTTGACCACATATGGCCAGTGTGGTGTTGTTGCTGTCGCTGTTGTTGTTGTTACATAAGTGTTCTCATACGTTCTTGTGTTCAAAAGGATGACAAATAGGTTCATCTTGGTGAAGAGCTAAGTGAACAGTGGGGAAAGCACTTTAGGCAGACCTTCCAAAAAGAGGAGCTGGAGAGGCATTATTTGAATATTGATCACTTGAGTGGAATCTGGACATCTGTCCCCTAGATTTATGTGGGAAACATTTGGCTTTCCTTCAAACATAACTTTTATCCTCTACTAGAGGCAATGAGTAACCGTCAATGTTAGAGTGTTGTGTTTATGTTGGCATGTGCTCTTAGGCTTGTATGTCCGTTTTGCCAATAAACCACACTGTGAAGAAATACACAGATTAAAGCGTAGTCAAATTATTATTTGTCCATAACCTCAATATACTCAAGTGGCCTTTATATGCTACCCAGTTTTAGCAAAGTACAGGAGTTTAAAGAAAACTTCTAGTATGTATCATTATCTTTGTTTGAGATTACACACTCATCCTTATATAATTGAAATCACAATGGTCTACATGGCTGTGGTTAGAGAGGCATTTCATTCAAAACTTACCCAAAATCACTCCTCTGTGTGCAAATTTTCTCTAGCTACTCTCCACAACCAAACAGGAAAATTGTCTAATGTAATCTAGACTGTACCATTCCTGGATAAAAATAAATTTCTTGAAGCCATAGTTCTGAAGGACAGTATTCTTCCAAGATTTACACAAATGGCACCATTTCACTTATATTCAGTCTGGGCTTTATATTCAGTCTGTTAGGTATATTCAATTAGTTTAGGTATCAATATATAATAGTGCCTACACTGAGTTCCTTAAATTGTGACATTATAAATATTGCAAAATAAAGTCTCAGGAAGAGTTGAACCCACACTCTTTTGAGAACCATATCCAGTTTTATGCCTACTTATACAAAATGAACTAGAAGGAATTCACTGAAGGTTTCTATTACAACTTCCAGTTCCTCTCACCTAAAACTGAGAAAATTTTCAATCATGTGATTAATATCTAAACTATTTGGATGTTCTGTGTTTATCATACTGCTCTTCTCCCTTGTGGTCCAGTCTTGTCTGAAACAGAAACTTGATCACTAACTGTAGGGATGACAGAAGTTGTTTGTTAAGTGCAGAAATAAATATGTATGGCTTGCATCTTTCTGTAGCCTCAACGTGTGCTTTTTTGGTTGCCCTGCTTGCTGCAATTGCCACCCATTGTTAGTCACTGTATTTAGTGAAATGGGTAATCTTTCTTTCCAGAGAAAGAGTCACTCTGAAGTGATAAGGGAAATGAAAATGAATTCCCATGTAAGGTTCTTATATTCTTTTTTTAAAAATTTTTTTAAATCTTTATTTACTTCTGAGAGAGGGAGAGAGACAGAGTGTGAGTGGGGGAGGAGCAGAAAGAGGGAGACACAGAATCCGAAGCAGGCTTCAGGCTCCAAGCTGTCAGCACAGAGCCCGACGCGGGGCTCAAACTCACAAACCGTGAAACCCAAGCTGAAGTCGGACGCTTAACTGACTCAGCAACCTAGGCGCCCCAAGGGTTATTATATTCTTTACATAACATATCCGAGCTATTACTTTTCTTAAAGAGAATGAAATGAGGTGACTCCTCTTTATCTAAAGAATATGGTGAAGTGGCAAGGCACAGTGGATACCTATCATTTTGTGCCCTTCACATTCACCTTGGGGAATTCGGTTCACATATATACACATGCATGTCATGATTTCTATGACAGCTTCCTACTTTTTGTGGCCTCATTCTCTGGTCATAGTCATTATTACAGAGGGCCAATATGAGAACTTGGCTGAAAATTTTGAAATTTGGACCTGAATTCTCTCCTTGGGTCCCTGACTTAGATGCTGGAAAATAAGGGAGCTATCAGATGCTGGTGCCATTGACCAAAAGAGTGGAGGAAAGGGAATTGTAATGAAAGGGAAGAATAAACCAAACAACATAACAAAGCAAGGATATTAGAAAAATGTTTGATTGTTTCAAACACCTAGCTCTATTCCTCTCCTCAGATTTGGAGATACGACAATAGTCTCATCCCCCTTAGTTTGGACTAGTTTAATGATACTAGCAAACAAAAGTGACCCCCAAAAAACACTAGAATATAGCTCATGTGGCCTTAAAAGGTAGGATGTCTTGTTTTCAGGCAAATGGTCCCTCCTAGTATATTGGACTCTAAGCACCCTGGACCCCCTTCTCCCTAACTCTGTAGATGCAGTCAACTTGCAATGAGCAGGGTACGGGATATGCTGTCAGCCTCTGACCAAGTATCATCTCTAGGGGTAAATAGTATCGTCAACCAAGAGGCTGTGGCAGATGCTTAATGGTCCCATCAAGTCCAATGTTTCACTCTTAGGTTGACAATGCTTACAATATAATAATTTACAGTTCTTATCAAGGTAGCCTGAACCAAGCAGCTAAGTGAATTCTGGAAGAAAGCCCTAGGCAATCAAAAGACCTGATGGAAGATAATCTGATAAAATAAATTTCATATAAAAGTGTACGTGAGAGACACAGAGTATCACAAGAAAGTTTTACTAACAAACAAAGGATAATACTTTTAAATCTCTTAATACCAAATACTGTATAGATAATACCTGCTTGGTCTTTTCTAAATTTTCTCTTCTTGCAATTCCTCCTGGTTGCCTAGCTACTAGTTGCTTAGTTTCCTGCAGCACTACCCTATAAAATTTTCTATTCTGAGAAATTTAAGGTGAATCCCTGTTTTATGAGGCAGGGCCCACAGCAAAATCCACTCAATCCCAAGACTCAAGTGAATGAGAATCAATTCAATGTGAACATAGAACAGTTGCCATGAGGGTTGGAATTGACTTACACATTGAAGAAAGTTCTTACGTGACCTGACTTTAGGTTGTGAATACAATCCTTAGTGTTCTCTACATTTATCTTCCTCATCTATTGATTTATATAAAAGTTCCACCATTCTTTTTAAAGCATTAATTCATTAAAAATGAAAATCTCCAAGATTTTCAGTGTAATATTTTACACTGTTTTCTATAATGCATACTATGATGGAAATAAATCATTTGAGCAAGTTGTTGAGGAGTGAAGGGAAGGAGACAAGGTATATTTTGGGGGTCTGTGGGGGAGTAAAACAGTACCAAAGAAGGAGATTGAGCTTGCTGAAAGCAAATTCTATTACTTGATGATTTTTATTTGTTTTTCTGCCTTGCTAAAAGGGCCTGAATGACATTTATGAGCATTTTCTTTTTTTCTTTTTTTACTTTAGAGAGAGAGAGAGAGAGTGCACAGGCAGGGAGAGGGGCAGAGAGAGAGAGAGAGAGAGAGAGAGAGAGAGAGAATCCAAAGCAGGCTGCTTGCCCAGCACAGAGCCCCATGCGGGGCTGGATCCTATGATCTTGGGATCATGACCTGAGCGAAAACCAAGAGCTAGATGCTCAACTGACTGAGCCACCCAGGCATCCCCATTTGTGATCACTTTATAGACACGAATAAAGATTATAAACAAGATTATTTTTGTATTAAAAACTATGTCAAATTTTCAGCAAACTGATATCAAGGGGGCAGCAGTGATGAAACTACTGGTTACCACTGCCCAAATGACTTTTGTGTCATGTGAATAAATGAGTACATATTCTAACAGATGTTATAAATGATGCTTTTCTTGACAATTTTGACACAAATATACAACCGCTACTAACCACTTATTAAAATGTAATATCTTGGAGGAAGATGGCGGCGTAGGAGGACACTGGGCTCACCGCGCGTCCTGCTGATCACTTAGATTCCACCTACACCTGCCTAAATAACCCAGAAAACCACCAGAGGATTAGCAGAACGGAGTCGCCGGAGCCAAGCGCAGACGAGAGGCCCACGGAAGAGGGTAGGAAGGGCGGCGAGGCGGTGCGCGCTCCACGGACTGGCGGGAGGGAGCCGGGGCGGAGGGGCGGCTCGCCGGCCAAGCAGAGCCCCCGAGTCTGGCTTGCAAAAAGCGGAGGGGCCTGACGGACTGTGTTCCGACAGCAAGCGCGACTTAGCGTCTGGGAAGTCATAAGTTAACAGCTCTGCTCAGAAAGCGGGAAGGCTGGAGGACAGAGGGAAGGAGAGCTGCTGAGCCCCCGGACGACAGAGCTCAGTTTGGTGGGGAACAAAGGCGCTCGCCAGCGCCATCTTCCCCGCCCATCCCCCAGCCAAAATCCCAAAGAGAACCAGTTCCTGCCAGGGAACTTGCTCGCTCCGCGCAAACACCCAACTCTGCGCTTCTGCGGAGCCAAACCTCCGGCAGCGGATCTGACTCCCTCCTGCTGCCACAGGGCCCCTCCTGAAGTGGATCACCTAAGGAGAAGCAAGCTAAGCCTGCCCCTCCTGCCCCTGTGCACCTTGCCTACCCACCCCAGCTAAGACGCCAGATCCCCAGCATCACAAGCCTGGCAGTGTGCAAGTAGCCCAGACAGACCACCCCACCCCACAGTGAATCCCGCCCCTAGGAGAGGGGAAGAGAAGGCACGCACCAGTCTGACTGTGGCCCCAGCGGTGGGCTGGGAGCAGACATCAGGTCTGACTGCGGCTCCGCCCACCAACTCCAGTTATACACCACAGCACAGGGGAAGTGCCCTGCAGGTCCTCACCACGCCAGGGACTATCCAAAATGACCAAGCGGAAGAATTCCCCTCAGAAGAATCTCCAGGAAATAACAACAGCTAATGAGCTGATCAAAAAGGATTTAAATAATATAACAGAAAGTGAATTTAGAATAATAGTCATAAAATTAATCGCTGGGCTTGAAAACAGTATAGCTGACAGCAGAGAATCTCTTGCTACAGAGATCAAGGGACTAAGGAACAGTCACGAGGAGCTGAAAAACGCTTTAAACGAAATGCATAACAAAATGGAAACCACCACGGCTCGGATTGAAGAGGCAGAGGAGAGAATAGGTGAACTAGAAGATAAAGTTATGGAAAAAGAGGAAGCTGAGAAAAAGAGGGATAAAAAAATCCAGGAATATGAGGGGAAAATTAGAGAACTAAGTGATACACTAAAAAGAAATAATATACGCATCATTGGTATCCCAGAGGAGGAAGAGAGAGGGAAAGGTGCTGAAGGGGTACTTGAAGAAATAATAGCTGAGAACTTCCCTGAACTGGGGAAGGAAAAAGGCATTGAAATCCAAGAGGCACAGAGAACTCCCTTCAGACGTAACTTGAATCGATCTTCTGCACGACATATCATAGTGAAACTGGCAAAATACAAGGATAAAGAGAAAATTCTGAAAGCAGCAAGGGGTAAACGTGCCCTCACATATAAAGGGAGACCTATAAGACTCGTGACTGATCTCTCTTTTGAAACTTGGCAGGCCAGAAAGAATTGGCACGAGATTTTCAGGGTGCTAGACAGAAAAAATATGCAGCCGAGAATCCTTTATCCAGCAAGTCTGTCATTTAGAATAGAAGGAGAGATAAAGGTCTTCCCAAACAAACAAAAACTGAAGGAATTTGTCACCACTAAACCAGCCCTCCAAGAGATCCTAAGGGGGACCCTGTGAGACAAAGTACCAGAGACATCACTACAAGCATAAAACATACAGACATCACAATGACTCTAAACCCATATCTTTCTATAATAACACTGAATGTAAATGGACTAAATGCGCCAACCAAAAGACATAGGGTATCAGAATGGATAAAAAAACAAGACCCATCTATTTGCTGTCTACAAGAGACTCATTTTAGACCTGAGGACACCTTTAGATTGAGAGTGAGGGGATGGAGAACAATTTATCATGCGACTGGAAGCCAAAAGAAAGCTGGAGTAGCCATCCTTATATCAGACAAACTAGACTTTAAATTAAAGGCTGTAACAAGAGATGAAGAAGGACATTATATAATAGTGACAGGGTCTATCCATCAGGAAGAGCTAACAATTATAAATGTCTATGCGCCGAATACCGGAGCGCCCAAATATATAAAACAATTACTCATAAACACAAGCAACCTTATTGATAAGAATGTGGTAATTGCGGGGGACTTTAACACCCCACTTACAGAAATGGATAGATCATCTAGACACACGATCAATAAAGAAACAAGGGCTCTGAATGAGACATTGGATCAGATGGACTTGACAGATATATTTAGAACTCTGCATCCCAAAGCAACAGAATATACTTTCTTCTCGAGTGCACATGGAACATTCTCCAAGATAGATCATATACTGGGTCACAAAACAGCCCTTCATAAGTTTACAAGAATTGAAATCATACCATGCATACTTTCAGACCACAATGCTATGAAGCTTGAAATCAACCACAGAAAAAAGTCTGGAAAACCTCCAAAAGCATGGAGGTTAAAGAACACCCTACTAACGAATGAGTGGGTCAACCAGGCAATTAGAGAAGAAATTTAAAAATATATGGAAACAAACGAAAATGAAAATACAACAATCCAAACGCTTTGGGACGCAGCGAAGGCAGTCCTGAGAGGAAAATACATTGCCATCCAGGCCTATCTCAAGAAACAAGAAAAATCCCAAATACAAAATCTAACAGCACACCTAAAGGAAATAGAAGCAGAACAGCAAAGGCAGCCTAAACCCAGCAGAAGAAGAGAAATAATAAAGATCAGAGCAGAAATAAACAATATAGAATCTAAAAAAACTGTAGAGCAGATCAACGAAACCAAGAGTTGGTTTTTTGAAAAAATAAACAAAATTGACAAACCTCTAGCCAGGCTTCTCAAAAAGAAAAGGGAGATGACCCAAATAAATAAAATCATGAATGAAAATGGAATTATTACAACCAATCCCTCAGAGATACAAACAATTATCAGGGAATACTATGAAAAATTATATGCCAACAAATTGGACAACCTGGAAGAAATGGACAAATTCCTGAACACCCACACTCTTCCAAAACTCAATCAGGAGGAATTAGAAAGCTTGAACAGACCCATCACCAGCGAAGAAATTGAATCGGTTATCAAAAATCTCCCAACAAATAAGAGTCCAGGACCAGATGGCTTCCCAGGGGAGTTCTACCAGACGTTTAAAGCAGAGATAATACCTATCCTTCTCAAGCTATTCCAAGAAATAGAAAGGGAAGGAAAACTTCCAGACTCATTCTATGAAGCCAGTATTACTTTGATTCCTAAACCAGACAGAGACCCAGGAAAAAAAGAGAACTACAGGCCAATATCCCTGATGAACATGGATGCAAAAATTCTCAATAAGATACTAGCAAATCGAATTCAACGGCATATAAAAAGAATTATTCACCATGATCAAGTGGGATTCATTCCTGGGATGCAGGGCTGGTTCAACATTCGCAAATCAATCAACGTGATACATCACATTAACAAAAAAAAGGAGAAAAACCATATGATCCTGTCAATCGATGCAGAAAAGGCCTTTGACAAAATCCAGCACCCTTTCTTAATAAAAACTCTTGAGAAAGTCGGGATAGAAGGAACATACTTAAAGATCATAAAAGCCATTTATGAAAAGCCCACAGCTAACATCATCCTCAACGGGGAAAAACTGAGAGCTTTTTCCCTGAGATCAGGAACACGACAGGGATGCCCACTCTCACCGCTGTTATTTAACATAGTGCTGGAAGTTCTAGCAACAGCAATCAGACAACAAAAGGAAATCAAAGGCGTCAAAATTGGCAAAGATGAAGTCAAGCTTTCGCTCTTTGCAGATGACATGATATTATACATGGAAAATCCGATAGACTCCACCAAAAGTCTGCTAGAACTGATACATGAATTCAGCAAAGTTGCAGGATACAAAATCAATGTACAGAAATCAGTTGCATTCTTATACACTAACAATGAAGCAACAGAAAGACAAATAAAGAAACTGATCCCATTCACAATTGCACCAAGAAGCATAAAATACCTAGGAATAAATCTAACCAAAGATGTAAAGGATCTGTATGCTGAAAACTATAGAAAGCTTATGAAGGTAATTGAAGAAGATTTAAAGAAATGGAAAGACATTCCCTGCTCATGGATTGGAAGAATAAATATTATCAAAATGTCAATACTACCCAAAGCTATCTACACATTCAATGCAATCCCAATCAAAATTGCACCAGCATTCTTCTCGAAACTAGAACAAGCAATCCTAAAATTCATATGGAACCACAAAAGGCCCCGAATAGCCAAAGTAATTTTGAAGAAGAAGACCAAAGCAGGAGGCATCACAATCCCAGACTTTAGCCTCTACTACAAAGCTGTCATCATCAAGACAGCATGGTATTGGCACAAAAACAGACACATAGACCAATGGAATAGAATAGAAACCCCAGAACTAGACCCACAAACGTATGGCCAACTCATCTTTGACAAAGCAGGAAAGAACATCCAATGGAAAAAAGACAGTCTCTTTAACAAATGGTGCTGGGAGAACTGGACAGCAACATGCAGAAGGTTGAAACTAGACCACTTTCTCACACCATTCACAAAAATAAACTCAAAATGGATAAAGGACCTGAATGTGAGACAGGAAACCATCAAAACCTTAGAGGAGAAAGCAGGAAAAGACCTCTCTGACCTCAGCCGTAGCAATCTCTTACTCGACACATCCCCCAAGGCAAGGGAATTAAAAGCAAAAGTGAATTGCTGGGACCTTATGAAGATAAAAAGCTTCTGCACAGCAAAGGAAACAACCAACAAAACTAAAAGGCAACCAACGGAATGGGAAAAGATATTTGCAAATGACATATCGGACAAAGGGCTAGTATCCAAAATCTATAAAGAGCTCACCAAACTCCACACCCGAAAAGCAAATAACCCAGTGAAGAAATGGGCAGAAAACATGAATAGACACTTCTCTAAAGAAGACATCCGGATGGCCAACAGGCACATGAAAAGATGTTCAGCGTCGCTCCTTATCAGGGAAATACAAATCAAAACCACACTCAGATATCATCTCACGCCAGTCAGAGTGGCCAAAATGAACAAATCAGGAGACTATAGATGCTGGAGAGGATGTGGAGAAACGGGAACCCTCTTGCACTGTTGGTGGGAATGCAAATTGGTGCAGCCGCTCTGGAAAGCAGTGTGGAGGTTCCTCAGAAAATTAAAAATAGACCTACCCTATGACCCAGCAATAGCACTGCTAGGAATTTATCCAAGGGACACAGGAGTACTGATGCATAGGGGCACTTGTACCCCAATGTTCATAGCAGCACTCTCAACAATAGCCAAATTATGGAAAGAGCCTAAATGTCCATCAACTGATGAATGGATAAAGAAATTGTGGTTTATATACACAATGGAGTACTACGTGGCAATGAGAAAAAATGAAATATGGCCTTTTGTAGCAACGTGGATGGAACTGGAGAGTGTGATGCTAAGTGAAATAAGCCATACAGAGAAAGACAGATACCATATGGTTTCACTCTTATGTGGATCCTGAGAAACTTAAGAGAAACCCATGGGGGAGGGGAACAAAAAAAAAAAAAAAAAAAAAAAAAAGAGGTTAGAGTGGGAGAGAGCCAAAGCATAAGAGACTGTTGAGAACTGAGAACAAACTAAGGGTTGATGGGGGGTGGGAGGGAGGAGAGGGTGGGTGATGGGTACTGAGGAGGGCACCTTTTGGGATGAGCACTGGGTGTTGTATGGAAACCAATTTGACAATAAATTTCATATATAAATAAAAAAAAAAAAAAATAAAAAAAAAAAAAATAAAAATACAGATCCTGAAACCTCCCAAAAAAAAAAAAAAAAAAAAAAATGTAATATCTTTCAGAAGATAAACCATGTAAAACTTGATCTCTGTATCTTCTACAATGCCTAGAACAGAACCTGAGAAATATCAGACACACGAAACACTTCAACTATTAAAAATTATTTAAAACAAAATATAAAGAAATCCAAAAACTCTATGTTCAAATAGTTGGTTTTATATTTAGTCTTAGTTCTTCTTAATCATAATCTTAGATTCCCTTTCCCTAATTCTTTAACAAATCGTGAGTCGTGAAAAATTATGCTACCCATTAGAAATACAAACAGCTGTCATCTCTTTTGAAGGTCAAATAGTTAATATGTGCTCTTTTAACTTATACCCAACACACGAAACCTAGGGCAGTATTTCCCAAACTTAGATGCAATTGTA
This sequence comes from Puma concolor, assembly GCF_028749965.1. Lineage (NCBI taxonomy): Eukaryota > Metazoa > Chordata > Mammalia > Carnivora > Felidae > Puma > Puma concolor. The sequence goes on along the minus strand of NC_141678.1, from coordinate 50,772,463 downwards.
AATACTTTGAACACAGAACATGCATTAACCACTGACAAAATCCATGCTTTCAGTAACGTAGTTTGGGAAACACTGGTTTAAATTTCCTTATACTTTTCACCAAGAAATTCATCCAGATATCTCAACATTTTCTCTCCTAATTTTTAAGGCTTCCTTTTAGTAAACGGAACAAAAAATATCATCACCACGTAACCTCCCCTGTCACAAACTAACTCCTGATGGCTGTGCTTAACCCATGCCATGCCTCTCAATAAAGAACTTACATAAAGCTTAATTCAAGTAAGCGTTTCACAAGTTAACACTGAAACAGATGCCTTTATTAAAGGTTATAATTTATAAGTCTGCTTCTATTTTTTAAAGGTCCACAGTAATTTCTTTTATTGCTAAATTTTTAAAGCCATATGAAAGTTACAAATTTGAGTGGCTAACAATCTCACAAAGTCTCCAGCATTGGTGTTGCTTATAATTCCCCACACCCACCCTTTCAGAATAACCTCTTTTCCAGATATTTATTGGAAGTCCTTTTTGCAAGCCCAGCAATATTTTCTGTACTGATGATACACAAGTGAAGGAGGCAAGCAATTCTCTGCCCTCAAATAGCTTATAATACAGTAATAGAGAGGCAACTGGCATAAAAACATGCTTTCCACCCTAAATTTTCCATCCTAAAATCTATTTTCAGGGAACCCACCTTGCCTCCGATAGTTACTAGCTGTCACTTGGCCTCTGTGATTTGAGATCTCATAATTCTTTTTGCAATCAGTGGGCCTCCCATACTCTCAGCCTTGGCTTGTAGAACACAACTGCCACTCACTTTCTTGGTGACGCGGGTGCCCCTGGTACTAGTGCATCCCTTACGACACTGGCAGAAGCTGTACTCTCCCATCTGGAGAGAGATATCCAGCCTTAGTTATTTAAGCTTTTGAGCTTTCTTCCACTGTCTGCTGCAGCACTTCTGGCATCTCCATCATCCTTAGAGTGTGCCAGTACTTTCTTCAAACTTTCAAAAGCCAAAGTAGCCACATGTTAGCTCTAGGGCCCTTGCTGGGTAATTAAATATTTTCATATTGGAGAGTGCTTCTAGATCAACAAACTCTTCCTTCTCCAGCCTTCTGTAATGGTCCTCTTGATCCAGTAGTCTCATGATCCGTCCTAAAAATACCTATCACCACACTCCTTCAGTAGATTTTGGTTGGGTCCTTCGACTCTTTATTGGTACAGCATCTTTCTACCCTTTGCAGGCTCAGCATTTCATCTCTCCAAACAGGTCCTGCTATAACTTCACTCCGGTTACTAGCCTGATGGTCAGAAGGAGATGTGGGGCTATATCCAAAGAGTGGGGATGGGGACATGTACCATTTTGCAAAGCAGAGGCCCTTCATCATGGCAAAGCACATGGGAATCAAGAAGACATAAAGTACAACTGCAAGTGCAGATGGTTCATGAAAATCTTGAGTTACAGTGTTTTCAAGTACATCCATCCAGATGTCTCTGTCCAAAGTTTCAGCAGTCCACTTGTTCCAGCCAGAGCCCTGACTGTGGCATAAGACTTGCCAGGGCTGAGAATGCAACCTTCTTGGGAGTTCTGTAGCTCTTATAATTAGGTCCTGGGCCTGGTCCTCTGCTTTTTCTACCTGCTAGCTGCAGGAAATTAAATTTTCTTCATATGTTTCCCAAGAGGTTCTCTGGCTTCCACACTTAGCCATTAATTTAATTTATCAAATACATTAATTGCTCCCAGCAACAACAATCAAATTCCATAAGCTTCATAATTACCACCTCTCCCAAACTTCTAAAGCACCTGAGATATTGCCTTACTGATGCATTTCTTTCTATGGGTATACTGTCCCAGTTCATCTTAAATGAAAACGCTTAACCACTGCACCACCACAGTGTGCCAAGAGCCACTCACAAGAGCTCTACCTACCACAAATGTTGGGGTCCTCATTGGGACTCACTGCAACTGGTCGGTGGCAATTACGTCTTATTTTAGATTCAGACCCTCAGACCACTCCAGGTACCACCTCTGTTCAGCCAGATTCCCTGTGAAACATTTAGACAGATATATTCCTGCAAGAATTTTGTTTGGGAGTGCCGTTGGGGTCAAACCTGTGAGGGGCTGAAGGAAGTAGGACTGGAACCAGGGAAGAGTTGAACATTGATGCCACCACCACAGAGGTCTCAGCCTGGGACCTCTGGGAAAACTCCTCAGGGCAGTCTTGTTGGGGAAGAGCAGGGTGGGCTGTTACCCCAGTCTGGGGGAATAAGCCCTTTAGTCCTGAAAGGTGGATCTGAACAGTGCAACACAGCGCTGAGCACAAGCAGAAACCTTTCAGACACGATTAGCAGAAGACAAGACGGCATGTGCAGCTGTAGTGCAGAATATGGCAACGCAGATGCAAGTTGGTTATTTGAGTTGATGGAAGCAAGATAAAGTCACTATTTTTAATTTTTTCTTTCCATGAAAAACAAAATGAGATAATTAGTTGAGGATGAGTAAACAGATTTTGAGGAGAAAAAAAAAATTACATAGTTCTTCTAGATGATGGAACAACAAATTGACAGAAAAGTAGGACAAGATTGCCTGGGACCCCTGAAACTCACTTGAGATATATTGTCATAAATTTAAGGGTAACCCATCAGCGTGTTTGAGTGTTGTTCTTCAAGAACATTTAGTTTCTCAAGAACAAGCACAGGGTAGGCAGAGAGGTGAGTTTCACGAGGCTGAGGTTTCACCTGCGAGTGCAGTGGTGGGAGACGGATAATGGAGTTGATGTTAGAGAGAAGGGGATACACTTTGTGTGAATCATAGACTCTAAACTAAGGAAAGATATTCAGGACAAGAGGGGCACTAATGACAACAAACACAAAGGTAATAGTCAAAATGGTTGGAAAATCTTAAAGAGCTAAATTTTGCAAGAGCAGATGACACGAGACCCGGTGAGCTAGCAATACAAGGAATGCTGAATTTATGGTGGGTTACTTTCAAGAGAGAATCAGGTGCAGCTATCAGAATGAAAATCTGTAGAGTACCTCCATAGGCTTGGATATCCGATGTTGAGGGAGTGATCACTGCAAGTGAGAAACTCAACGGTATGAAAATCCAGAGTGTGGGTTCAGTCATCACATGATGCTAAAGTCATCGAAAGAAAGGTAAGACAGTGGTGGTGAAAAAAAATATAAGGATCATGTTAAAACTGTCAATAAGTAAGGCAGTTACCAGGCAGTTGGTAGATACTACAACAAGGTGGGGCAGTCCAATTTAAATAGCTAAGGCGTTAGGGGAATGAAGGGCTGAATAAACTTGAATGGTAATAAAAGGAAAAGAACACTTACATTACATATGGGGTGGGAGAGAGATAAAACAGCAGCCATAATAGGAACAGTTGAGAGGCTGCAGAGGAATCAGACATCCTCAAGTGATGGCCGGATTTCAGTAAAACCAAAAAGGAAAAGGAATGTTTACAGAAGTTAAAGATCATACACCATTTTATTGATAACAGAACCTGAGTTCCAGAAAGTATGTGTGCATATGTGGTGAGGTCAGGAAGCCAGGAACTCACGGGAGGAAGGATAGGAATCAGAGTGTTGTGTGAGATTATGTCAGATTAGAGGGTGTCCAGAGCCAAATGGAGGTACATAAAGGTAACCATGTATGTCCTTAGGGGCTTGGACTTCTGGGGAAAATTGGGATCAGAGATAGGCACAACAGGAAGATACTGATCTTGATAGACACTTAGGAAAAAAACAAATATTCATTCTTAATTATAATATTCCTGAAACTGTCTCTTGACCATTTTGTAATAGTGAAAACATTCACTTGGAGACTAGGGTAGGACAGTCTCAGGATCCCAGGAATCTCTTTTTGTCTTCCTCAATCCTGGTGTGAATATGGTCATGGCCAGTGAAAGGCCCATGGTCCCAGGAAGTCAATCATAAGACTACAACTGCTGCTTATGGTGATTGCTTCTGGGCTCAAGTTGTGCCAGTTAAAATTTTGCCCATGGTTTCTTTCTTTCTTCTTAATTTTTTTAACGTTTATTTATTTTATTTTTGAGAGACAGACACAGAGTGTGAGTGGGGGGAGGGGCAGAGAGCCAGGGAGACAGAATGTGAAGCAGGCTCCAGGCTCTGAGCTGTCAGCACAGAGCCCGACGTGGGGCTCAAACCCACCAACCGCGAGATCATGACCTGAGCAGAAGTTGGCTGCCCTACTGACTGATCCACCCAGGCACCCCTCTTTCTTTTTTTTTTCTTTTTAATGTTTATTTTTGAGAGAGAGAGAGAGAGAGAGAGAACGAGGTGGGAGGGGCAGAGAGAGAGGGAGACAGAGGATCCGAAGCAGGCTCCACACTGACGGCAGAGTGTCCAAACAGGGCTCAAAACTCACAACTGTGAGATCATGACCTGAGCCAAAGTTGGCTCCAACTGAACCACCCAAGTGCCCCTTGCCCAGGGTTTCTAAACAGAGCTGGCTGCAAAGACTTCTCTTTGATGACTGACGCATCCGTTTCTGGACCCATGTTCCCCACTATGTGGAAGAAGTCTATCTGCTGAAGACAGAATGAGCAACCCACAAAGAGAAGCAAAGAAGAAAGAGGAAAAGGAGACTTTACTGCATTCTAGTCTTTGAAGCCGATTGTTTCGAATGCCAAAGCTGACCAAACCCTTTCATAAGTGGCCAATATATTGCACTTTTTTTATTACTCTGATTCAAGTTAGATATGTGTCACTTGCAACCAAATGTACTTGACTTGTACATATATTTAAAATAAACACATTTTAAACAATGGGACAGTTCCGCATTGTACTATTGAAAGTTCTAAGCAGAATGACCTTGAAAGGTCTTCTAATCCATTTCTTTGCCTTCAGGCAGAATGACACTTAAACCGTCCAAGAATGCATGTGGATTTTTAATAAATACCATCTGTTGGTGACATATGCCTGTGGGATTTGTATGTGTAAATTACAATTATGAGATGCTCAAAAAAATAAAAAACAACTATACATTTCTATTGCCTTCTCTGGAAAGTGATGAATCATGTTACAGAGTGCATACTGTATTTCTCTTTTTGAAAGGGCATTACCAATTACTTTAGCGATGTGATTTTCAACAAAGTTGAAATTGCCTTAATGAGACTATCTCAGAATTTCTGATTCTTCAAAGTATGTTCAACTATCATAAAATTTTTAGTTTTAAAAAGTCTTACCTTTGACAAATACTTGTTTTTTGCCATCATCAGTGCTGTATGGAAGAAGAAACGCAAGTTCGTGGAAAACACACTCCTCCCAGAACAGTAATGACATCATTTCTGACATTATCAAAGGTGCTTCCAGCAAACACTCCACAAACCAGGGCAATGTTGACGTTTCTTCCAGGAGAGCCAGAAACAGTGATCAATGCTCAACAAATAATAAAGGATTTTCTAAAAGGTAAAGAGAGAAATTTGTTTAGGATCCTAAAAGAGTACTACCAAAAATAAAGAGTAAAAATAATTAAATCTCTATCAAATAATAACACATTAGGTAACTTACTGTTCCATTATTGTCAACACCATATGAGATTGTAAGTAATATTTGAAATCAGAGTCTAAGGATTGCATATCCAGACATGAAAAAATTCCTATTTCAGGCATTACTCTGAAAAGGATATAAATGGTCATTCTTCACTCTGACGGCCAAAACAGTGACCAAGAAACAGCATCCACCCTGTTCAGGTCCTTCCCATGATGCAATGTTCCCATAATGCCACAATGTTGGCTTAGGATTTTAGAAAGTCAAAAACAAAACAAAACAAAAATGAAGAGTTAAATGAAATTTAATTTCCCCATTCTGCACAATATACAATTTATGTAGTAAATTTTACAATATGTGTGTTTCAGGGAGCCTGGGTGGCTCAGTCAGGCATCTGACTCTTGATTCTAGCTCAGGTCATGATCTCACGGTTTGTGAGATAAGCTCTGAGTAGGGCTACAGTGCCACACTTGCGTGGGATCCTCTCTCCCCGTCTGTCTCTGTCCCTCCCTCACTCAAGCACACGCTCTCTTGCTCTCTCTCAAAATAAACAAATAAACTTTAAAAAATCCTATAAAAAAAAAAAACAAAAACAAAATACGTGTGTTTCAAAGTCAGTGTAAGTTTGTACATGTGTATATCAGTTTGTTTGTATGCCGTGTGTATGTCTGTCTCCCTGAGCCTGTAGAACTATTTCTGTGAAATATCACACTGGGAACACTGTTACAGGCTATTTTCCTTAAAATTCTCCAGACCAGAAAGGCACTGTGGCATTTCATCTATAATAGACACAAGGCACTGGAATGACTTCGCAGGAATGAAATGTGATATTCAAATCAAGTAAAGAAACTAGTTTCTTTGTGCAATTTACATATCTCTATATAATAAAAGGGATCATATTTTCTTCAAATACTTTTTTTAACTCAATAAACAACTCTCTCCTACTTCTGGTTGAAAGTAAAGCCAAATTATTTCAGTCAATAGTTTCAAGAAATAACATTTTACATTTATTTTTCATTTTCATGTTTTATACAATATCTGTCATTTGTTTGAAAATTGAATGTGTGGCTCAGTCGGTTAAGTATCTGCCTTCAGCTCAGGTCATGATCTCAAGGTTCATGTGTTCGAGCCCCACATTGAGTTCTCTGATGCAGCGCGCAGAGCCTGCTTCAGATTCTCTCCCCCTGCTTGTGCGTGCACACTCTCAATCTCTCTCTCTCCCTCTCTCTCTCCCTCTCTCTCACTCAAAAATAAATAAAAATTTTTAAAAATTAAGTAAAATTTTGCATATTTTGAATTCTCCTTAATTACATGTACTATATATTAAGATATTACCAAGTTATTTGGAAATTTAATTTGAAGATTGAACCTTTACTTGTATTTCCCTAAGTGGGATCCCCTGAACTCTAGTCATAGGAAATATTTGACACTGTTTTTGTGAAGAACACATTTGGAAAATGCTTCCATTAATATATTTAAATCGCTAACACATGCACACACACAAATTTATGTAATTTTACTTAATCCAACTTTTCCTAATACATATTACTCTAGACTACTCTGAAGGAAATACCATAAAGAACACAGAACTTCCTGATGGAAACACCATAGACTACCTTAAGGAAGACACCATTTCTATTGGATTAACTTTAAAACATAGTCTACTCTTCATAGGAATGAATTGCTTGCAAAAATACTAAACAAACAAAAACAGAAACAAAATAAAACAAACCTTCACATATTCACATAAGGCTGTGTGAGCATTCCTTCCCGGCTGGCTGGATAATTACAGAAACCCCAGGGAGAATGGCTGGGGATGGGGACTCTCCTCATCCCTTATTTCTTCCTCACACCTCTTGTCCACACTGCTCCACATGCCACGCCATGGTCACTTCTGTGTATCATACTTGATATACTAATTGCAGAGAATTCTCAGATTTGAAATCCCAAAGCGCTCTGAATTCAGTCTGTCTTTGAGGTATGTTTTCATTAATTTAATATCCGTAGGAGGAGAACAAAACCGAATCATAGAGAACGCTACACTAGGTTTTAGGTGAGATGAGTTCAGGAGCTGCCTTGGCAACAGGAATCAGCTTTTATGCAGGCAGAGATGCAAAACCATGGACTTCTTGACCAAGAAGACAAAAATATACACAGAGCTCTTCTTGTTCCAAAGAGATCTTGAATTCATCTTTTTTTTTTTTCCTTAGTATTCTTCTAAAGTATTTCCTAGCTCTGTCGGGACCTTGTACTAGTCTATCACAGATATATGCCACACTTTTATCTTTATCCTTGCACTTTTCTTACCAAATTTTAAACATAAAGTTTTCATATATCTGATCATCTAGGAGCAAACTAAATAGCCAAAGGCCTCATCAAATATTGCACTTTTGCCTTCTCATCAGTTCCCTTGTGATCAGTATCACTCCCCCAACTATTTCTAAGTAGATCTTCACCAATTTCTGCAAGTTTTAATGCCTACCCATCAAACTTTTATTTAAACCTTTGGTTTCTCAGCGATATAAAATTTGAATAATTGAGAAAATAAGTAATACTGAAGAAATAAAATAATAACCATCTAAAAATACATTATAAGATAAGGGGAAATGTCCCACAGTAGAACCCAGAAGCTTCCAAGTTCACTTCCAGGTTCTGCATTACTTCACTGTTTTACATTTTTAGACTAGATAAGCTCTTTCAATACAACAGTAAAGGGAGATAAAGCAATGGATCAATACATAATGATTACAAAAAATTATCTCACTACATTCTAATAGATAAATTATATTCTGAAATTATTTCACCACATTCTAACAGGTAAATAAACTATATATATTGGTTTGATTGGCTCATATATTAGTGCTTTGCTAAGAGAACAATATTTTAGATTCAAGCCTTAAAAGGGGTCAAGTAACTATGGTGAGTTTCCTAATCAGAAACAGCATCCATAATCCAACCAGTCATCCCATATTATCCACCTTGTTGCCTGATGAGTGAATATGGATGAATCCACACAAAATAAAAAATATCACTCTAATAAACAATTCACTGAATGACCAATGTCATTTTCATACATATTTACAGAGATTTCATTGATTCAAATTAGATACAAATGGCTTGCATTGCCTCAAAACCAATAGAATTTCTGCACACAAATTCCTTTTCCTAGTAAGTCATTTTCCCTTCCTTCTTTGAGAAAGGTCAAATGTAGCCTCATCTAGGGACGTATTTATCACCTACTCCCTGCCTTCATTTAGGGTTAGGGCTTCTTCTTTGGGTGGGGAGAGCCTTCACTGATGTGCTCCCTCCCCCTTCCTAACCAGCTCTGGAATAGGAACTTCTACTATACGCCCTACACTTAATTTCTATAATGACATTTAGCAAGAGTATCATCATGACTCAATGACATCTACTTGTATGTCTTCCCCAGAAGACAGTGCTTTATGAATGGCAGGACTGGGTATTTTCCTTTTGTGTAAAAATTAATAAAAAAAAAAGATGCTTACCTCCTACACTAAGGTCTAAAATCATCATAAAATAAAAATAAATTTATCTGTTTAGTTTGCAAAATCAGATCAATCAACTCTAAGCCTCCATGCATATGCCTAGTTGACTGAAAATTAATGATTAGTCATTTGCTGTGGTGAGAGGGGAACTTTCCACCACTCTAATGTTATGCAAGAGTCCCAGAGGTTTATATGGACCAAAACATTCAGGTATACCCTTCTGTGCAGTCTACCTAGGACAGTGTTGATACTGTCTGAGCCTGAAGGGCAACTTTCTGTCCCCATGCTAGTCCTAGGCACAGATATCTGTCACCAGAAGTCTCAGGGTCTCAGCCATTAGTGATCAGGCCACTGGCATCTCTGTGTCACACCCTTAGAGGCCCATTATCGCCTTTGGAAGCTGGAGGGGAACCCATCCCATATATCCAACATACACCCAACACAGCCACCTGATCATTCACCCAGGGGACTCTTAGAACTCCTTCACCCCAAGCACTAACCCTGCTCGCTCCTTTCCCTTTCACACTGTCCTTGTTTAACTCTTCTCAAAATGAATTTTCCCCCTGGGGGAGGAGAAGTAGAATAAGGGCAATTTACCTTTGGTCCTACAGTGCTGGCTTCTCTTTCCTGAAGTTCAAGTGGGAAAGGAGATGTTAACAACAGATAGCGTTTTTTTTTTTTTATCTTCTATTAACTGACTTATTAAGCATCCTTCAGAGGAAAAGACTAGTCAGCCATGTCAGCAAAAACAAGGATTCACTGAGGCAAACATTGTAAGCATTAATTCAAGAACACCCCCTGGGAAGAGGCAGCCTTAGCTGAAATTTTCAAGAGTTGTAGCTCCTTTGCAGTGCTGATGCTATTGTGGAGAGGGATAAATCCAGGTATCTTCACTGCATTAAGTCAACATTCAAATCTTATATTTCCTGTGATTCAAGTTCCAGAATCACTCCAAAACCTAACTGTAGCTTAGCTTCCTATGCAGTTCTGCTGACGAGGATAAACGTAACAGGCATGTCTGTTTGCTGCCTGACAGTTGTTTTTCTTATTGTGAAGTAATAATTGGCATTCTGCTTTTGTAAATTAGTCTCAAGAGCTTTGAGAATGCATTATATATAAGTTGACAACATGTAGAAGGGGGAAGGCTAAATCAGGGTCAGGCTACTATAGACTGCCTGGGGAGACCACCAGGACAATGCCCCACAACCTACCCTAGGATCATCAGATGCTTTTCCTTCTCTCTCTACAAGCAGTCTAGACTCACATGTGGGGCTCAATAGCTGAATATTGAATGATTAAACCTTTTACATTTTGACAGCATTGTTTAGAGTACAAAAGAAGTCTTCAAGCATTATCTTTTTTAATTCTTAAGAAAATGCTAAGGGCTGATATGGAAGTTTCTATGTCTGTTTTACAGGTGAAAAAAACTAAGCAACAGAGTTTTGGTGACTGGTTTGAGGTTACATTGTTATTCACCAACCAAGCCAAAATGTATTTTAAAAAGTGGCTACAAATATTTTTAACCTGGATGTGACATTAATGCCTTGCTACCAAAACTCTGCCCCTCAAACCACCTACAGATAAATAATAGTTAATGGTTATGTAGCTCTTAATTCTACACAGGTACTATTCTAAGTAATTTACAGACATCAACTTGTTTAGTCTTTAGAATAACCCTATGAAGTTAGTACAAATTATTATTCTTATTTTACAGGTGAGGGAAATAAACTTCAGGGAAATTACGTAAAGTGTCCAAGGTCACACAGCTAGGAAGTGGCAGAGACAGGAATCAAACCCGGACACTACTGTTTCCCAAACCTATGCTCTTTCCCTATGTTATACTGTGAATATATGAAAATCCTTTGCCTGGTTGGATACCATAAATCTCGGATTCTACTTGCAGCTTATTTGTCATGTGCAAAAGGCATCTTTGCCACTTGGTTTAGTAGCCATGTTTGAGATTTGACGTCTATATCCATATCTCATCAGGCTTGTACTTGGAAATCTGTCACTTTCTTCAACCCCGCCACATCTGCCAACCTATACTTTCTAACACAAGGACAATCCCAAGAACTGACACCTGCACTCTCAATTCTAGACTTCCCCAGTCTGATTCAAACTGCTTCCAAATGGAAGTCCAGTTATAATTGACAAGATGAGATAAAATTTTATTCTATTAAAAGACAATTCTTTGGAATACCAAATGTTTTTAGAATAATGTCCTGCCCCATGCTTCTCCAATATCAGATCAACTTACTAAATGCCAACCTGTATTTCAATAGGTATCTCATTCAACTGACTCTTTTGTGATAGTTTTGAGAGTATTCCCTCCTTAGGCCACCCACCACAATCATCTCTCTCTCATTTGAGAAATATTTATTGAACCACTAATATATGTAAGAAATAAGCCTAAATGGAATCCTATGAGATAAGATTCCAAAGGCATAGCCTTTGTTGTCAAGGAGCATACTATTTATTAGAACTAAAAGAGGGGCGCCTGGGTGGCACAGTCGGTTAAGCGTCCGACTTCAGCCAGGTCACGATCTTGCGGTCCGTGAGTTCGAGCCCCGCATCAGGCTCTGGGCTGATGGCTCAGAGCCTGGAGCCTGTTTCCGATTCTGTGTCTCCCTCTCTCTCTGCTCCTCCCCCGTTCATGCTCTGTCTCTCTCTGTCCCAAAAATAAATAAACGTTGAAAAAAAAAAAATAAAAAAAAAAAAAGAACTAAAAGATATACAGAAATGAATATTAGAAGAAGAGTATTATTAGTTGCAAAAGTTTTGTTTTTGAAGAACTCTGGAGGAGAGATTATCCCATTTATTCTAAGGAGTCAAGAAGTCTCCTTAAGAAAATCACATTTCAGGTAGAGCTGTACAGGAGTGCCAAGGAAAGAGACTACTTCAGGTTGAACAACTCGTAAGATCAAAGAACAGAAGTTAAGGGGCGCCTGGGTGGCGCAGTCGGTTAAGCGTCCGACTTCAGCCAGGTCACGATCTCGCGGTCCGTGAGTTCGAGCCCCGCGTCAGGCTCTGGGCTGATGGCTCGGAGCCTGGAGCCTGTTTCCGATTCTGTGTCTCCCTCTCTCTCTGCCCCTCCCCCGTTCATGCTCTGTCTCTCTCTGTCCCAAAAATAAATAAATGTTAAAAAAAAAAAAAAAAAGAACAGAAGTTAAGACAAAGCAGAACAGTTTTCTTGCTTGGCTAGAGCACTGTATGGATCCAAGAATGTAGCAAGAATCATCTTGGAAAGGTAGGTTGGGGCCAGAGTGTATGAACCTTGAATGTACAGCTCAACATTTCACTCTAAAGTAATTCTGGAAGTGAGTAACGTTCTTTTTGTTACATTGCACAGTGGCTAAAGCAAGGGACAGTGGGGGTCAGAAAAAAATCTCCAGCTTTGCCACTTAGTAGTTTGGTGGCTTTGAGTAAGTCATTTAACCATTCCAGGTCTCAGTCTCCTCATCTGTGAAATGATAATGAATATAAGAACTACACGTCATAGGGTGTGATGGCAATTAAATAAAGCAATGCTTACAAAAGAAGACAGTGTGGGGATTGGCATTGGTAGATACTAGGAAACACTATTAGTACTGAAAAAGCAAATAAGTAGTGAAGACTTAGAATTCTCATAATTCATTTTGCATGCATTGGAATACTTTCTAAATCATCTGTGCCCCTTTGCGACAAAAGGCATTTGACACCATATTCCACATGTGTGTAGTTGAGTACTACGTGGACACCTGCCTCAATCCTGTTCTTTGCCCACTTCTGTCTTTGCATTGGTCTTTCTGGCAGACACATCACACAGATAGTACATATTAATTTTCTGTTTCGATAAAACCCGTGGGACTTTTTCACACATACTACAACTGCCATGCCAAGCCTCCTGAGTCCTGTCCTCATGCAATTATTTTTTTTCCCTAAATGTAGGAATTCAGATCATCTCTGTTAATTTAATCGTATTAATTTCAATTGATTTCCTTGTAGGAATCATTTTAAAACTACTAATTTTAATGTAACATTTTAACTTCAAATCACCTGAAAATTTGATAAGCATTGAACCTCTCACTAAAATATCTAACTAGGTTAGAACAAGAAGAGTTCTGAATTTTATACCCTCACATGTCTCCTCTAGTTTATTAACTTATTAATCGACACTATTAGGCTATGATAATTCAGCCAGCTAGATTTTTCTTAATATTCTTATGTACTTCTTGCTCAAAAAGCTATCTTCAAACATTAGATCAAATATTCTTCCCAAATAGGATATAATTTATCTGCCCCATTATTTGTAATAGAAAGTAAACTAGATGTTGTTGTCATAACTTGTTCTTGGTAAATACATACTGGCTTTCCATAATCACTATTTTCTTATTTAACACTCTCCCCAAATTTGTTTTATATCCATGCTTTTCTCAAAGTTCCCTGTGCATATGTAGAAGAAACCTGGCCAAATGTTCTTACTGAAGCTTTTCCAGATTAAGACTGTATGGATTCTTGAAGTAACACATTAGCTGTGTGGGTAGATGGTATGAAAATGGATTCATCAGAAGACAGGGCAAGACTCTTAGCTACATCTATACCATGAAATGTGTTTATTTACAAAGATCTTCACAAGGAGATGGGGTAGCTTCAATCTTATATGTTATACTCTTTTAAGGCACATTTGAATATATTTTGCAAGCAAGAGAACCTTTCTGAGGCTTTTCATTTAATTTTTTGTGGAACTATCAGGTGCGCAAAGGAAGAATACACCAATTAATTTGGTTTCCAATTAATTTTGTTTCCTGAAGTCATTTCATTCTAAGACAACAGCTGGAAATCCCCTTATTTCACATAGGCACTAGCAATTAACAGTATAAAAAATTAACAGGATGCAAAGATTTCATTCTGCTTAACAATCAAAAGGAGTTGTTCTATCAAAAGGAGTTGAAAGGGGCTTCCTTTGACCCTGACCACCAGTTCCATTTGTAGTTCATTGTCCCAAATCTCTTGCTCTAAAAAGCTTTCACAGAGCAAACACCTCGGTAGCTTGTTCTGTCACCTCTATTGCACTTTGTCCAATAAATTGGGTCAATATACTTCCTATTCTCAGCCTTTTCTTCTGACTCAACAGGATGCTGGCATCATTCCAAACCTGCTGGGCCCCAATCCTGGTTTAATAGAAATTAAAAAAACAAAAATCAATGAGAGAAAAAATGTTTCTGGATAGCTCAGCTGACATAGCCACAGGCAGGAGCTGGTTAGTGCTATTCGGCATTATCCACATGATCAGACAGACATAGACTGTTATTTCACAGTTCACCCTGCCGACCAAGTCACTCAATTGTCGCAATCAGTGCTAATGCTTTAGGGTAAAAATAAATAAATAACAAATGTGGACTCTAGCACATGCACTGGCTGGTGCTGTGAATACACACGGAACAGCACTATAGGTAGATTCAGCCAGCCAAGGTCTAAATCAGCTAGCTAATCAATTCCTGATTTGTCTTTTTCTTTTTCTTTTTTTGGTTTCTGCTTTGTCAGTTAGCTGGTTGTGACCCATGAAATTCCTTCTTCGGAAAAGAGTTTGCTTTAGGTAATACTCTTCATTCTAAAAGAAAATCTACTGACTATGGCATCATTGGGTGACAATACCAAGCACAAGCTACCGCAAGCCAAGAGGCAAAAGGGAAAGGTTATCTAGTAAGTAACAAGGAGAGATTTCTTGCCTTGAAGTATATGAACTCCTTAAAGGCTTTAGAAGCTACCTTCCCATGCAGTAGCCTAGGGATGCTATAATTCATTCAAAGAGCCACATTCAGAATGGGGAAAATAGAAATATAAACCTATCCAACTTGGCACGAAAAACTTAAATGGTTTTGAATAATTGAAAGCAAGCAGACTTTACCATATTGCAGCCAAAATTCAAATGGCATGCTGGCTCTTGAGACACAGAAAAGCAATCTAGGGCATTATCTCATGTGTCATTCGCTCTACTTTTCTTTAAGAAAACTATAGCAAGAGGATTTGTGTTTTAAAGATTAATGCCAGATATGAGCACTGGGAAGAATGAGTATCTTTAAAATGCTGAAGAGGCAGAAATTTAGGAGAAAATAGATCTATTCATAATTTGAAATTCTGTCTTTCCTCTGTTGGCTGAGTAACAGGCTTTGTCATCTACTACAGTAGCACGGAATGTTGAAATGTTGAAGGAGTGGGAGGGAAGGAGGTTGCTGCAGGCAATATCATCTCTATTATCTGTATTAAAAGAAAAAAAGAGCATCATGTTCATAAAGGAAGGAAATACCTGTTTTCACCAGCAACAATAGAATTTCATAGTTTGGCTGCGTTATTTTAATGTCTCCCAAATTAGCTCTCATTCCTTACCACAACCTTGCATCGTAATCTAGACTTTGTGCAAAATAGAACATACAGATATTCCTCTCATGCATGATGTCCAAATTATAGTCATAATTTTATAATAGTTTAAGTCAGGCAACCAAGTAGGATTTCATTCATAAACAGAAATTCTTGTCAGTTTCACAAGCTAGGAGGAAAAATATAAAAACACTTGGTGAAGAAAGAAAAAGAGCGGATGGGTTGTCCCTGGGACACATTGTTTGCAGTAAAAGGTTAACTTCATCAGCAGAAAAATGACAGAGTAGAAATAGCAGTAATCAAACAGAAGCAAGTAGTAGGGGAAACCTATTGAAAAGCAATGGGAAAGCGGGAAGAACTTGAGACAAAGTAGCAGATAAAGACGTTTTTAAATAGAGGCTATGTGACAGAATGCATGACCAATAAATTCCAATTTGATTAAGAAGGTTATA
The DNA here is from genome assembly GCF_028749965.1 of Puma concolor. NCBI lineage: Eukaryota > Metazoa > Chordata > Mammalia > Carnivora > Felidae > Puma > Puma concolor. Next base: position 50,756,634 of record NC_141678.1, on the reverse strand, counting down.
AAAATCTGAGGGAGGAGAAAGAAGATGACTCTCTACTGAATGTAGAAGGTGGAGATTGTTAATTGTCGGAGCCTTTGAGCCTGCCAAGTGCCCTAGGCTTAACAAAACATTTTGTCAGGGACGCCTGGGTGGTTCAGTCGCTTAAGCAACTGACTTTGGCTCAGGTCATGATCTTGAGGTTTGTGAGTTTGAGCCCCACGTTGCGCTTGCTGCTGTCAGCATTGGGCCAGCTCCAGAACCTCTGTCCCCCTCTCTCTCTGCACCTCCCCCACTTGCATGCACACTCTCTCTCTCAAAAATAAATAAACACTAAATAAATAAACACATATTTTGTCACAGGTCTGGTTGGTGGGCATTAAGAAGGGCACTTGTTGGGATGAGCACTGGGTGTTATACGTAACTGATAAATCACTAAATTCTACTATTGAAACCACTATATGTCAACTAACTTGAATTTTCAACAAATCTTGAAGAAAAAAATGTCAATTTCCCACCCTCTCCCTCTTTTTATAGGTACAAACAGTAACGTGGCTCAATTTCTGAAAGCTAACCAGAAGAAATGTGGATATAGACAAGTGCATTCTGAATAGCAAAATAAACTGAATTTTCTCCTTTTATTGAATAGTTGCCTTAATTGTTTCCTGAAATAGAATAACCTCAACAATACTACCTCTGGAGAAGAAGGGGTACTCGTCCATCTGGGCCAGATGCCATCCGGTGATGCAACTCAGATCACTCTCTGGAATGGGAGGGTCAATGGTTTCCAGTGCAGAGGTGGGGCCACATCCAAGTCACTGAAGGGATTTTTCTAACTGCACAGGCCTGCCACCCAACTGCAACTTAAGAAAATGTTGTTCCATAGGTTGATAAATCTCCCCTAAAAATAGCATACTGGCCTCAGGGATCATTTAGACACAGATGTTATCTTTCTACACTGGTTTTCCTCCATGATTCTTTAATATAAGCTGTAACCTAGATAACAATGGCTCCAAGCCAAATACCAATTTACATATCAAAGGTACATCATGCAGTACATTTGTGTTGACCTAACCATTGTGTTGACTTGAAGAGAAAAAAATGAACTGTTAGTGAGAATTATTGTGTTAATTCAGATTTACTGAGAAGATCGGATTAGATGTGCAAAAGATTTATTAGGGGAAGGAGCATCAAGCAGAAGGAAAAAAAGGAAGAATGGTAGGGTAGGAGTTTCCAAATGACTGGCAATGTGACAATAGTAAAACTTTTTTGAAAACTCCCCAAATCCTCCTAGATAGTAAATCAGGAACATTTAATGAGACAAAACAAAACAAAACTACAGAGAGTATCCTCAACAAAACTAGGGATAAGGTATCCCCATGGGCTTCAGAACAGGCATTAGTGTGTCTAAACCATCAACAGCTGTGTGCCCTACACAGAGGAACAACTATATGCTCAGATCACTGACGAGTGGAAGAGCGATACCCATTTATCAACCCGTGAAAACCAAAATTTAATCCAAAATAATCACAACCAAAATAAGATAATCCTATGGAAGCCAAGACTAAGGATTTGGGAAAAACCTGAATGTCCTTACAGGACACAAGTTTCAGAGAAAGCAAATATGGCTTATGAACGTGAGAAGATTGAAGAGAGCTTTGTCAGTGTATGTGCTTGAGAAGTACACAGCAAATATTCGTTTTTAGAAGTACAGAGTTTTACTCTTAAGGAGCACTATTGGAAATAGATGCTTAGGTGAGTGAGTAGAATAGGAAAACTGGTTATAAAAAGAGAGAGAGAAGTTTCAGATACTTCTCTTTGGGTGCTTTTGGAGGCACCCAAAGGAATTAAGTCCTGGAAAGTGGTATACAGGCAAAATAATGAGAATAAGTGTGATATCACTACCTTGGAATGCAAGCCTATGCAGTTGAGAGCTGAAGCATGCATTTAAAGAAAGAAAATACTTCTAATCTAGACTTACCTATAAAAGACACAAAAGTATCTACACAAAGGCCATAGCTTGAGTATTTCACATAACAGAATGGACCTTCTCAATCCAAGGAGCTCTCCATAGGAACATAGTCCTGATGGCCTAAGAAAATCTACAACACTGGAATATGGGAAGTGATGAGAAAAGCAATATGATCTAAACCATATAAAGTTATTGACAAGAAGTGCCTGGGTGGCCCTTGATTTTGGCTCAGGTCATGATCCTAGGGTTGTGGGATTGAGCGCTGCACCAGGCTCCATGCTGAGTGTGGAGCCGGCTTGGGATTCTCTCTCTCTCTCTCTCTCTCTCTCTCTCACTCTGCCCCTCCCCAGCTTGTGCATGTGCACGTGTGCTCTATCTTTCTCTCTCTCTGAAAAAAAAGTTATTGACAAGAAAAATGATGACAATGAACCTACTGATATTTCAATAACCACAGGGTATACACACTAGGAAAATCTGTCAATAAAAGAAGTGAAAATGAGCTGGAAAATGTCAAGAAAATTAAGAACACAACCACAGCTTTGAAAATAGCACAAGTCTTAATAGAAAGCCTAGACATTGTATGACTATATATCAAGAGAATAGGATACCAAATCTCAAGAAAAAATAGAAAAAAAATTCATGAATAAAAACTGAAATAGAAGGAATATGAGAGTGAGTATACAGAAACCAGTGCAGTATAAAAAGAAAATTTATAAAAATTTAAGCAGAATTTTTTTTAATGTTTATTTATTTCTGAGAGAGAGAGACATAAAGAGAGAGTAGGGAAGGGGCAGAGAGAGAGGGAACCACAGAATCTGAAGCAGGCTCCAGGCTTTGAGCTGTCAGCACAGAGCCCAACATGGAGGTTCAACTCACAAACCATGAGGTCATCACCTGAGCTGAGGTTGGACCCCCAACCGACAGAGCCACCCAGCCACCCTTAAACAGAGAGTCAAAAGAATTTTCAAAAAAACTGTTGGGTGTGGCCATGAGTGCTGCCCGATCAGGAAGTCTGGCTGGAGAACCTGGGCAGCCACAGAGGCCACCCTATAGCCCCACTCAGGCCAGGAGCAAAGCCAGCAAATCTACTCAACTGCTGAGCATACCTTACAGCCCCATTGCATCAGGGAGCCCAAATAGTGACCCCAGGGCAGGCTGAGAGCCCAGCGTTATGGCCTTGCCTGATTGCCAAGCACAGCCTACAGATTCACCCAGGCAGGGAGCCCAGCCAATGACCCTGCCCAATTGTGGAGCATAGTGAGCGTTTGGACCCCATCAAGGAACCCAGAGAGCAACTTCACCCAAAAGTGGAACACAGCTAGCAAGCAGCTCACCACAGAGCTTGTGACCCCATTTAACTTCAGGACACAGTCTGCCGCCCCACCTGATCATATATATATAGTACTGCCTACTGCCCGGCCCAACTGCAAAGCCCTGGCCTGTCTGAACGTGTAGCCCAGCCAGCAGCAGAATCTGCTGGGATATCCCATCACTTTTTGCCATATTTTCTTCATTGGAATTGAATCATTAAGCCCAGACTATACTCAAAGAAAAAAGAATTAAGTTATAGCTTTTGAAGGGAGGACTATCAAATAATTGGTGGCCATACCTCTAAACTATTACAAACATCAATTAGGTGTTTTTCCAGAAACAGACAATTTGAATTTAAAATTAATATGGAAAAAAAATAAGCAAGAATATCTAGAAAATAATTGAAAAAATATCATAATATAAGGGAGCTTGCCTTATATATTAATATATTAAGCCATATTACTATGTTTTTATAATTTAAAAATGTAAAAGCACATGAACCAGTGGAAAAAGAATAGAACATCCCAAACAGACCCAAGTACATACAGAAATATACAGAAAGGTTGACTTTTATTTATTTGTTTTTTTAAGTTTATTTATTTATTTTGAGAGAGCGGGGAAGGGGCTGAGAGGGGGAGCGGGCAATGTGGGACTCGAACCCATGAACTGTGAGATCATAACCTGAGCTAAAACCAAGAGTCAGACACTTAATTGACTGAGCCACCCAGGTGCCCCCAAAAGGCAGACTTTTAATAAATGGTGATCAAAAAACTGGGGGGAAAATCACTAGAAGAAGAAACAAACAAAAAACGTAATAAAAATAAATAATCTACGGAGAAAAGCAGGGAACCCAGTGGAGAAGATACAGAGGCAAGGTAGACACCACTGAAAATGACTTCACAGAGAGTATTAATTTTGGAAGCACACGTTTCATGTATTTAACAACAATATAAATTAGATAACAGACAAAAAGACAATCTTAAAAGCTACAAATATATTTAAGCAAATAAATCTAACTGCATATTGAGTTGGTGACAATCACATGGAGGATACAGGATCTAGTGAAGAGACGGATTTACAAAAGTGTGGGCAAAATGAAAGATGAAACCAAGAATGGGTAATGCACCCCCGGACTAGGAAGAGAGGGAACAGTTGTCACCATTAGGCTACTAAGGGCCCAGAGAGGACATGACGTGGATATGTTGGAATCTAAGGAGATGCATAACCATCTGACACAGCCACCCTGTAAGAGCTACAGTCTTAAGTAGAGAAACACAGCCGGCAGCCCAGCAGGAAAAACCAGGGGAGGAAACACCCCAGCTTCACTCTCCTGCCCTTCAAATGTCCTCTCCTCCACAAAGGAGAGCCGGAGAGAAAATGAGTTCAACTATGCCCTTTCTAGGGAGTGCTTCCCACCACACAGAGCAGGATAAAACACTGAGAACAAATGCAGAAGGGCAAAAAGAGAATGTACAGTACCCCAAAGAAATAATGTTAAATTTATTAGGTGAGCTAATGCATAAAGATTATGTGAGAAAAGGCTCTTATTTTTAGGGTTCAAACAATTTCAAAATCTTTAAAAATTTAGAAATATACAAGATGTAGTAAGTTAAAAATTTGGTCGTTGCTGTTTCTGTTTTCCTCATAATTGGGGATGAAATGCATAGTGTTTTATACTGCTGACAAAAGGGAAAATTGTCACAATCTTGCTAGAAACCTATTTGGCAATAGGTACCAAGAGGTATAAAAATGCTATAGGCTACAGTCCTCCAAGCTAAAAAATAAGTAGATGGTATAAAAAATGTACACACAAAAACAACCATGGCTGGAGTATTTTAAAAAGCAAATTGTAAGAAACTTAAAATTGAATGATGAGGAAATGTTACCTAACATTTAAGTAGTAATTTTAAATTCAATGTACAAAAAGTTTTAATGACTTGGGGAAATGCTCCACAGCCCTCAGGCTCTTTTAAGTCCTCATGGGACAAACTTAATATTTCTGTTATTATGCTAACCAATTTATTTTAATCAATATAGAATAGTTAACCTGTTTCATAACTAAAATATCCATCAGGATAACGCTGAAATGATGTCTCTGTGACCTTTGACTACAAATCACCTCCACTCATTCTTTTGCAAGAACTTATGTATCTATTTAATCAAGTAATAAATTATATCCATCCTTGTTAAAAACACAACAAACCAAATCAGAAAAACCTAGATAACATGAAAGCTTCATTTACCATCACTCCAGACCCTATCCTTTCCTCAGAGCAAACCAGACTCAGAGTAGGAAATTTAACTTTCCAAAAGTTCATGTATATGTAAAATATATATACATAAGTACATGTATGCCTATGTTATATGTGAGACCTATATATATACACATGTATATATATGCATATACAGCCAAACACACATTATACATGTGTGTCCATGCATATATAAAAATACATGCACATACATACATAAATAATCCAATAATAGGTTCATGTAACATTGCTTTCCATTTTCAAAGGTTTTATCAATTTATATCCTATAAAGTTTTTGCTTACATACTGGCCAAATATAGTCCTCATTTACTTCAAATTTTGTCAATCTTATGGAAGAAAAGTATCTTTGTTATTTTAATTTGCATTACCAACTGTAATAACTTTCATGTTTATCAGTCACTTGAATATCTTCAACAATAAATTGCCTGTTCATATCCGTTGTCCATTTTTCTATTTAATTCTTTATGTTTAATTCTTTATGTTTTTCCTTTTGATTTATTTGTTGTTTTTTTTTTTTTTTTTTTTAATTTTAGAGAGAGCACATGCTCAAGTGAGGGAGAGGGAATCTTAAGTAGGCTCCATCCTCAATGCGAAACCAGAAGCAAGCCTCAATCTCACGACGCTGGGATCATGACCTGAGCTGAAAACAAAGAGTTGGACACTCAACCAACCGACTGATGGGGATGTGTGCTTTTTTTTTTTTTAAATGAAGAACGTCTATGTCCTGCTATTTTTTTTTTATGATTGCATTATCTTCCCCTAGTATTTTTATTATTTACACATTATATTTTCAATTCTTGTGTATAGTTCCTACAAAAAGATCCATTTTTACTAGATTTTTCCATTTGTTGCCACACAATGTTCCCATTATTTTTATTCAATGTTTTGATCACTTCGATATTAATAAATCGTCTCTTAATTTCTATATAATATTTATTTCTAAATAAATAAATATTTAGTTGATCAGACTTGCCAAAGTTGCATCTATTTTATTGGTCTTTTTTAAAGAATCCATTTTCATTGTATGGTTCAGAACTAATTCATGATTTGCTGCCTTTTTTATTAATTTCTTCATTCTATTTTCTTCAGCTTTATTCTATTATTTTCCTAGCATTTTAATTCATATGTTAATTTCTTTTTTAAGTTTTTGTTATTTTCAAATGTATATATATCTCTGAATTTAATTCATATGATATGTTGTTTAAACCTTTATCTTTCTTCTAAATAGATTTTGAGCTTGTTAATAGCAAAATTGCCTGCCATGCCATCTGTGTTTTAATATTTACATACAGTCTGAGAGTTGCCTATTATTAGAAAATTTATTTTCATGATTAATATGTCTGGTCTTCTTTAATCTAGTTTTATGCTTTTTATTTATTGTACTTCCCTTACATTTTACTTTATTTAATTTTGCCCTTGCGATTTGAAAATAAGTATACTGTTTTCATTTTATAACTGTTAAATTTGTATTTTTTAAAATATTGAAACCTGGGGTACCTGGGGGGCTCAGTCGGTTGAGCGTCCAACTTCGACTTAGGTCATGATCTCACAGTTAGTGAGTTCGAGCCCCGCGTCGGGCTCTGTGCTGACAGCTCCGAGCCTGGGGCCTGCTTTGGATTCTGTCTCCCTCTCTCTCTGCCCCTCCCCAACTCATGCTCTGTCTCTCTCTCAAAAATAAATAAACAGTAAAAAAAAATTAAGATATTGAAACCTGGTGTCTCTACTTATGAATATCTATCATTGAAGAACATATCCTGACTGCTTCTATGTAGAATGAGAAAACTACCCAATATTTTATTCCACTTCTACTCTTCCATATTTTCATTTTTTGTTGTAATCTCTATTGAAACCTTGCTTATCATTTCAAGCTACTTATTATTATAATTATTTATAACACTTTTGCATTTTTCCATTACTTTTCTTAGCACCACTTTCAAATTCATTGTTAAAACACTTATTCCACTGAAGTAATGAGTACCACTTTTAAGTTTTTGATAATGGTTTGCTTTCAGAATGGAATGAAGGCCAGCATTTTAGTCTCTATTTCCTTTTCCCCATGTAAATGGAAACCATCACAACCTTTCCCCTTGTTAAAACCCCTTACAAAAGACCTTTAACCCAGTGTGCCAAGAATGGGTTACAGGAATGATGACAAGGGTTGGAATCACCCAGCCCTGTGGGCGGTTGAACAAACACCCTGGTCTTGGAACTCCACACTAGTCACCCGGCTGCAAACAGCCCTGAGCATTTGCCATGCAACACTTCATTTCCTCTGCAATGCCACATTGCAAAGACCTGCTAGAAAGTCCTGCTATAAATGCTGCCCTATTGCTTTCTCTTCAAAGTTGTGGAAAAAGTTTGAAATCCAGATGTTTTCTCCTTATTGTATTTAATGTATTTCTGTATCCTAGATATGTGTGGGTTTCTTTTTCATTGTTAAGTATCCGGGCTTTTATCAGAATGTGTTTATATTCCATTTCTTTTAGTAACATTTGACAAATCATGGGCCATTTGAGTTTACAGAGTAAGTTTACTCTTTAGTTCGGAATGTTTTCTCTCATAATCCTTTTGCATATTTCTTGTAGATCATTTATTCTAATTTTTCTTCAGAAAAACAGCAAGTTTTCAATATTTTTCTGTTCATCTTTTATATTTATCATCTTTCCATTAATTTGTTTTTACCTCTTTTTCTTTTCCTCTGCATTCTAGACAACTTCTTAATTTAATCTTTTTTGTAATTCTTGATCTTCTGCTATGTCAGGCCTGTTCTTTGTCTACAACAGATAAAAATTTATTTCTATTTTAAAAAATTTATAACATTTTTATTTACTGTACCTAACAACTTTTATATTACCTTATATGTCTTGGCACACATATTTTTTCATCTCTGTTACCTTATGTCATCTCTTTCCTATAATATTTTATAAAATTTAATTGAGTTCAAAAATTTCTAGTGATGAAAGCTACAATGAAATATGTATATATTTATTATGTATGTATTATTTATCTTTTCTTCTGGTTAACAAATATGTTTATAACTTCCAATTTTTGTTTGCTTGTTTTTCTTTTACATTTGCCAAAATGGTGACAATTCCATGCGGCATCTCCTTTTCCCCAAACAAACAACTATCTGATTTAGGCACCTCATTCTTTGATTGAATGCCATTGTCTTCCTCTCATTTGATCTGAAGTTGTAAAGTCAGTTGATTGGTTGTTTTTTCAGTCAACTAGAAGGCTGAGAAATACAAAGAACTGTAGCCAGTGGAAAGACTGCCTTTTAGTGTTCCTATAAATAGAAAAGATAAAAATATCTTTGATTACAGGTCAGATCCTGTATCTTAGTGCTGTTACCTAGTGCTGTATCCTAGTGCTTTTTTATTTCAAAAAAGAATTTCTGTGTTTGGAAAAAAAAAATAAGTAAATCTGTCAAAATCTGTTGTCACTCACCCTCTGCTTCTACCTTCCCCCACAAGATCTGGCCTCTGGCATGTCTATCCCCAAATTTCACCTGGTCCCCTTCAAAAGGAGGCCACACCACAGAGGAGCCTGAAGCTTTGGGCAGATATTCTTTTCCTTTCCAAAGTTAAAGCCCTAGAATATATACTTGAGTTTATCTGGATCCCAAGTCCATATCTTTTTCTACTACAGATAACTGGCCCTCACACTCATATGAACACCTTTAAAGAGTCTTCCATCCCCATTGTGCTCAAACATTGTTAAACTAATAGCTGTTTGCTTGCTCACTGCCTGCATGACTGCTGGATTGATTAGAGGAGCCCCTATTACTACAAGCAGGCTAGTGTTTGAGATGCCCCTTTCAAATAAAGATTCTTATTGTTGATCATGAGGATTCCTGGAGCATGTGTGATTATATTTCAATATACCAGTCAATGAAAAACATGGTATCCCTATCTCAGTAAAAATTCCAACTATGTATTCTATTCAATCAAAAGTATCTGCTGGGTTTCACTCTGTTTCTTTCAAGGTGATAAAAAGATAAGTGATCAGTGGGGAATCTGTAGATACAGATTCAACATGATGTTGAAAAGAAAGTATGGGCACCAGGTCACACTTGTGACCCATTTAGGGTACAGAAAGGCCTTTCATTATGGGATATTCTGCCCATAAGATTGAGTTCAGGGCTGGCCAATAGAATGTTATGCAATGATGGACACATTCTATATCAATACATTTGATACACTAGCCATTAGCCTCTGGTGACTGTTGAGCACTTGAAATATGCCAGAATGACTGGCATACAGAGGACTGTATTTTAAATTTTATTTAATTTTATTTAATTTTAATTTAAATATCCACATATATTGTACAGCCCACAGCTAATCAAATCATTGACTTATTTTTAGCCAACTTTTCTCCCCTAAATCTAATCTCCCAATTATCCCCAAAGCCACTGGAGTTTATTTCAAAAAGATTTTGAAGCAGGTATTGCCTTTATTACAGTTTTTCCCTAAGAGATCACTCTCAATTTTAAACGACATCGTGTATTAGGTCTAGAAGGTTGAGGGCATTGACCTCTTCTCTCCACGAATTCTGAACCTTATCTAACAGTGAGACCACAACATATCATCAAATATGAGTTAGCTGGAGGACTGGGACCCCTATAAACTTGACAAGAACATTAGGAAGGAACTGAGCTCTTTTATCTTCACATTGTTTTTTCTTCCCCCTCCAGAGTCCCTTCTATTCATAGAAGAGTTCTGAAGAGTTTACCATCACTGATCTCAGTGGTCCTCATCCTCCATTCCCAACAACCAGCAAGATCCGATCTCATAAAAACAAACACCTAAACCTCATGTTATTTTTTAAATGTGGGAGTTTTACTATAGTAGATATTCAATTTCGAATCTCACCGTGTCTGTAAAGTAGTGCATTTTCATTGCCTCTCACCATTTTCCACTTCTGAGTTTAAAAACAAAACGAAACAAAACTTTCTGCCTAATGATATATTTTATGCACAGCATGTGGTTAAAATTAAAATAATACCATTCATTCCACATACAAATTATTTTTCATCTTGGGAAAAACACTGATTACTCCCAAGGAACATTGCTGCATGGTAGTTATTACTTCACCATTTAACAGATGAAGAGTGGGAAAAGGAAATAAATACAGACTAAAAGGAGTATCTGTGTGGATGCAAGAATCAAAGTTAGACGTTTAAGGTGTGTGATTTTTCATCTCAACCTCAGACCTGTTCTCTCTCCATTTAGGGTTGTAACCATAAATCACCCTCAATTAATTGTGAGCATATTTTACATAGTAAATCTAAACTCCTACCAACAGACAGCCTTCCTCTAACCAGAAAGAAGAAAGAAAGAAAGAAAGAAAGAAAGAAAGAAAGAAAGAAAGAAAGAAAGAAAGAAAGAAAAGAAAGAAAAGAAAAGAGAAAGGGAGGCTGTAATTAGCCAGATTATCTTCTTAATTTCATCAACTATTTTGTTGACTGGTTCCATGGGAAAGACTCAGAAGTGGATATTTGTGGAACAAGGTAATTGCTACTTCCTCCCTGACCTTGTTTTAGTAATCTAGAAAATATCATGAAACCACAAAGCTCATGTACCATCACGATTTACAAATTATCCACACACAAAAATGGCAGTTTCTGCCCCAAATTTCTATCACCTACAGAACCTGCCTCATCACTACAAAGATAACTATACATGATGGTGTGTGGATGGGAGGGCTTGTAACTATTTGGGAATCTTTAGGTTCATAAGGAAGAGGGGAACTTTTCTCAAAAGAAACATCAAATTTTCTTTTCCCACAAGAAAAATAAGATCTTTGAAGATTTTACTTGAGTGGAGAATCTCAGTTATAAAAATCCTGTCCATGTGGGGGTGCCTGGGTGGCTCAGTCAGTTAAGCCCCCCAACTTGAGCTCAGGTCATGATCTCAGGGTTTGTGGGTTTGAGCCCCGCATCGGGATCTGTACTGACAGCTCAGAGCCTGCAGCCTGCTTCATATACTGTGTCTCCCTCTCTCTCTACCCCTCTCCTGCTCACTCTTGTCTCTCAACAATGAATACACGTTAAAAAAATTTTTTTTAAATCCTGTCCATGTGGTTGTACCTATGCCCAACATATCTCTTTCCTTCCTAACTATACTTATCTTAGAAACCCTTTCTCTCTCTCATAATGGCTAAAATTCTGCCAATAGAGTTTTATTTCAGTTAATAATGTTCTTTTAAAATCCCAATTTTTGGAGAATATTATACATCTATCTCTTTACCAGTACTCACCAAGCTATGTTAGAGAAATTCGACGTTAAATTTGTGGGGCAGCAAAATAACAATTATGTGCAATACAGCAGACATATATGACATGGCAAATGTAGGCTGGTGGTCTTCAGACTATACCATATGTAATATCACATTCTAGAATTTGAGAGAAATGCACAGTGTGGGGCCCCACCCCAGAGACCCTAAATCAGCAGGTTTGAAATAGGCATAGGAATTTGCGTTCAGGCAAGTTTCTTAAGGTGATTCCATGCCTCATGCTCAATTCCAGGAAATGTTGTCCTCTGAAGGTGTGCACAGCACAATCCATGCACTCTACATGGGGCCCTGGGCATCACTCATTCTGATAAGGGCTTAGGTAATTTGAATTAATGGAACATGGGGTATCATAAGGAAAGGGCTAAAATGGAAAGACAGCTGAATATTTGACAATGGCCCAGTGTCAAAGGTGTACTTTGCCATTTAAAAATTTCATCGAAGTTTGGCTTTGTACCCAGGAGAGTAGCAACCTTTTGTTTTCTTCCTCTTCTTCATCCTCCTGCTCCTCTTCTACAAAACTCCCTATTCTCCCAGCCTGGAACCTGCTTTATATAGTTCAATATCACCTAGACAAAATAATTTTTCTATGTTGCCTTGGGAGTCCATCTATCATCTTTAACATTACTTCAATAAGAAAGCTTATAAAGTACAAAGAATCCAACACACATTTCCCTAAGACAGAAATTTAAATGTATACTAAAAAGAAACCAGACAGATAAGACTCCTAGAGAAAAATAAAGCAACTCTACATTATCAAGAAGCAGCATGTAAACTGATTAACTTTTCTCTCAAAAAGAAAAAAAATCAGGAGGAACATATTAGGGAGTCATTGCCACATTCTAGGGTTTCCCAAATCTTTGTAATTGTTCCTTAGAAAGTTTCAATTACAGTGTTCTAAATTTTTAAAATGCAATATAAACTCATTACCAGATAAGCACAAAGGAATATTCTAAAGTCACTTATGAATGGATTTTGGATTATTCATCTGCTTCTTTCCATTAGGACAGCCAAACTGTAATTAATGCCTTTATTCCCGTGTTACATAAAGCGTGGAAGTCAGACGTGCAGCATCCGCATCCCCACCACACACCAGCTGAATCCAAATCTACATTTCAACAAGTTTTCTGGTGATTCAGATGTACATCAATACTTGAAAAGCACCATTCTGTCACATCAGGACTTAACCTCTGAGGGACCTCAGAGACTGTATGCTATGGGTACTCTCCGATGTTGGTGATATTAAGTATCCATGGGGGGGGTCTGAATATTTATAGAGATTGTGACTTTAGAATGCATTTTCAGAAATAAATCCACTTTTATGAATGCAAGTTTATACAAGAAAGATGTTCTTGGGGCTCCTAGGTTGCTCAGTTGGTTAAGTGGCCTACTTCGGCTCAGGTCACGATCTCACAATTCGTGAATTCAAGCCCAATGGGGCTCTGTGCTGACAGCTTGGAGCCTGGAGCGTGCTTCAGATTCTGTCTCCCTCTCTCTCTCTGTCCCTCTCTCCCACCTCTAACTCTCTCTCAAAATAAATTTAAAAAAAAAATTTTAAAAAAGATTTTCTTATTTACATTTTAATTCCTACTAACGATTCCTACTAAAGTCCTCAACTTGGTGGTTGACCCATGGGTAGTTAATGGCAGAGTCTCTTTTAAAAGACAGTAGGACCAAATATCATACTAGCTAAGGGGTTTTAATACATGTTCAAAAGCACATTTTACTGCAAAATAAATGCTTGTTCCACCCCTGTGCAGTAGTAAACTTAATAATTAGAGTGCCTGATGATTGGCCACTTTGTATGAAAATACAGAAGAGAAAACTGTTACATTGAGCATCCATAAATGTTTTTGGTTGTGAAATCCAGAAAGAAATTTTAATTGTTGGCTTCATAATTCCCCATCCCAAACATCCTAAACCATCAATAAAAAACATCAACAAAACTGTGAAAATACATACAATAAAGTAGGTGGGGGAGATGAAGCAAAGGATAAGAGGGTTCATCCATAACTGATAATTTTTAAATTTCTCTTTTTAATTTAAACCATTTATTTTGCTTGGTCACTGGCTTCCTAGAAGGTAGGCTCCAGATCCTCAAAACTGGGATTTGATTTCTGATAGCTTAATCCTGACATCAGCTATGGGTTTATCATGGGTCAAGGACAGAGTTTCTGTTCTTTGGGAAATATTTCCTTCACTTTATCCCTTAACTATAACTGTAGCCCATACCGAGCCAATCAGCATTAAAATATTCAGAGTTTTTAAAAGCAACATGCAAAAAAGTTTAAGTAGATGAACACAAAGCCATCAGCATAAACAATTTAAAACACTTTCCTTTAATGAATTCATTATGTATGTGATCAAAAAGCTTATTTTTATTCACCATAACGAAACACCAAAAACACAATTTTGATGACCCAATTTTTGCTCATTTAAATTATTTTATCTTTAATTTATTTTGATTTACTGATTTCTTATTGGTAACTTTACATTATTCCGATTTATGACAATCTGATTTCTTCTCACATCATTCTTACATTGATAATTCCAATCATTTTAACAGTCTCTTTTCTAACATTTTGATATTTTCTAATCAACTACAGTATTGTAAGTAACCAACTTCTCACAGACAGGATTTGGACCTACCATTAGTATGGAAATGTCATACATTCAGCAGAAAAAGTTCACTGCTAGTATTATTTTTTGAAAAATACATACCGTTACTTATATGAATAGAGCAAAGGAAGATAGATATTTGTGATTTGGCTCTTATAACTCAAAATCTTCATTTATGGTTTATAATTGCATATATTTAGTTTGGCTAATGTATGGAGGATAAATATAGCTAGATATAACTTTTGAGCAGAAATAAATATAGCTTGGTTTATAGGACAATGCTTTTATTAGGAGTTAAAAGCTTAGCTATCTCTGTAAATATACAAACAGATATATGCAACCATGTGCAGTGGGTGTAGAGTCTATCAAGTAGCTTAACGTTATCAAAATACTCCAGTGATAATGAAACTCAAGCCTCAGAGGACAGTAAGAATATTATTCCATATAATGTATTATGCATCAATAGTTTCAGGCGGGCAAATCCTACCAGCCACTCAGACCACCACAACAGTTAGTGAGAAGAATATTAACTGATTCATGAAATGGAAAAATAGAAGAAAGGGAAACCAAAGAGAAATCCCTACATTGCTCCTTTTTTTTCTTTTTTTTCTTTTTTTCCCCTTCTGGCCATTGTTTTCAGTCCACCCGGAGTCCCATGGTTCTACTCTATAGACTCTATGCTCCCACCCTCCACTCTCCAAATCTGCATCTGACCCTCCCTCTGCCTCCACTTCTCTTCTTTCATCCCTTGTTTTTAATTTGCCATCAACGCTCAAAGCCAAGTATGTACTTGTTGTCATTCAGTCCCAGATATTGACTTGTTAAAGCCTCTAATTCAAATCAATCCACTATTATGACCATACTCTAATTCCATTAGATTAATGATTAATATGTATCCCACAGCCTATGACATTAATTCCACTTGAGCAATATTCTTTTTTTTTTACTGCATAGAAAAAGTACTTTGTCACAAGCAACAAATTTTAAAGAAGATTTGCTGAAGTCCCTTTGCCCTGTAATAGTATCTAGTTGTCATTTCAGGAAAGATAAATTGGGTCCATTATCAGGAAATAGTGGCTATTGCCAATTTTTAACACCAAAACTACACCCTGATCTTCAAAATCCCTTTCTATTGATTTCTCTCATATCAGATTATGTTGCACAGACATATTTTAGACAATTTAAGATCATTTATCTTTGCTTCATAAGAAATTGAACAGTTTTTATTGATGTTTACTTGGGGGCATGTGCTTCATTTCTCGTGTAACGTACGAAAAACTAATGTACTCTTAATAGCAGACAGATTACACAAATTTGCATGGGTATTTTGAAAAGATAATACCAAACGGGTTGAAGTAGCACAGAGAGAAATTTTTTCACTTCATTATTTTCCAAAGCAGCAAGATTACCAACCAGCTTTGCAAAACTTTCCCTGTTGAGCTTAAACATACTACATGCTCAAGTGTTTTAATTTGAATTTTTAAATATGGAGGAGGACTTGCTCCTGAGTATCAGGAATTTGTCAACTTAATTACACAATCCCAGTAGTTTTGTGACGACACATTAGTAATTTCCTCCTGGCTTTGCTAGCCCCTTGTTTCCCAGCCTTGTATTCTGAAGGTCTCTTGCTCTTTGCTTCTCGCCTCTTTGACTTACAGTCTCTGCTGGGAAGGAGTCTCCTTATCAGGCACACATCACAGAGATATGTTAATATGCCTGCTCACCTTTTTATTGCTGCTATTTACCTAAAGACAAGAATTCCATGTAATTTTAAAAAACTGATCGCAGGAATATCTGTCAAAAAGTAAATGTTCAATAGGAATGCTGTGGAAATTTTGTGAAATAAATTTGGTGGGTGCAATGGGGCTTTCTGTTCATTCGTAGTTCATTTTTTTAAAAAGCCTTAACATTTTAGGCACAGTGACCCAATGAAACTATATCACATGATATATGTCCATATACGTGTGTGTATGTGCATATGCATGTATGTATAAAAACATTCGACATGTATACGTTTTTTTAAACGTGAAGAGAAAGAATTGAGAAGTCTTCTTACTCCTTCAGCTTTCCAGTTAGGACCTATCTGAGCTTGTCTTCCCTTTGTCTCCTGATAGCTGCTCCCATCCACTCCCCATGCCCCTTGGTGTGATCCAAGAAACAAAATGTTGCAATCCAATACTATGCCTCAAACAGTCCCCATCACACAGTAATGTCACAAGGATTATGAGAAAAAGTCATCCAAAATATAATTAATTAGCCCCCTTTTGTCATTGCCATACAATGACATTTACAGTAGTCTTTTTATGATAAATAAAAGCATTCAACCCATACCTATTTTTTTAAAGCAAGAGTACAATTCAATAGTCTATTGTTGAAACTTTAACTAGCTTTTGCAAGCTAGACTCGAAATTATACACTGAACCTAAATTATGTTTGAAATAGGTTCCTTTATATAGTTTAGAACAAATGATTTCCAGATGAGAGTCAAAACTCAAAAATAGAGCCTAGAATTCAGAACTGTTCTGTTGGATTATAGAATTTGTAGGCTAAGGCAAAATGAAGGCTCAAAATCTGCTGAAAGCATGTATTTTTGGTCTCTGCTCCTAGGAGAATGTTCATGATAGACGCTATGGAATTTCTGTCAATTCCTAAAATAACCAAATATTCTACTTTTGGAAACCTAAATAAATAAAAAGAAACGCAGCTTCTTTCACATAACAGCATAAAGTTAAAAATCAAAGTTTGGAGCTAAATCCATTAGCTGGAACAGTTCAGAGCAGATCGAGGCACATGGGCTGCATTGCCTCTATGCTCCCATTCCTTCCACGTTTTGGATTTTTTCTCCCTCTATTACCAGATGTATAGTCTCCTGCCTTGGGAAAGGGAAATATAAAAACAGTGCATGTGCTTCATGCTTTCACAGAATGTTTCTCTTTTCCCAGACCAAAAATGTTGCAGAATCATAAAATAATTTCAGATTCACATTTTTTGTGACATTATCTATCCCTATTCAGCACAGAGAATGTATCCAGTAGCTTACTGATGTAGAGACAATGCAATATAGAAGAAAAAGGCCAGAATTTTGATTTGGGAGAACTGGAGTTGAATTCCAACTACATTGTCTACTAACAAGGAAAAATCTCTCTGAGCTTCAATTTTCTCTTCTGCAAAATGAGAATACTACCTCGTTTTCAAGAATGTTGAAAGGGTCAAAACTAATGTACATAAAGTCAATAACACAGTCGTTGACACATAATAGGTGGTCAACGTGAGACTTGTTATGTTACTGGTATAATAGGAACAAAGAGAATTCCCAGGCCTGAATTCTCATTTATTCTGCAATACCTCCCTGGATCTCTCTAGATCCAAGAGTCTCAAAGGTACCTATCATAATTGCTACTTATCTCTAATCTTCCTGTAAGAAGACGCCCTGTTTCACTACAGATTTAGGTCTGCACTGGAACTTGGTAGTCACAATGCTGGAACAAATGGAAAACTAACCACCCTCACATGGATCAGCTAAGCCACACATGACCTTTTCCACCTTTGCAGTGTTCCTTTTGACAAACCTTATCATAACCTACATTTTAAAAGTACCAATAGCTTTTCATGCCTCGGCTTCATTGCTGGTGCAGGCCACAAGCTGTACTCACCTTGCGCCCCAACTCCCTACCCCCGACCTTAGCCAGGTCTTCTAGGCTCTGCGTGGTGGGCCTCAGGGTAGGGTGGCCAGCATGGACTCTGGAGGCTGGGGCTGCATCCCCTAGTTCGGATCTCTGAGACACTCGGGCCTGTGCACTCAGAAGCCGCCTTGATGAGGCCCCATGGCCCCAGGCCAGTCTGTAACATCACCTCTTCTGAATGTGCCACAAAGCAGATCCTTGACTCCCCACCCAGGCCTCCAGACCTGGCACAGAGGGGCAAGTTCACCTCCTGCCTCACCTCCCTTTTGCCTTAGTCACCAAGCACCTTTTCCCATACAGTTATCGACTGAGGAAGACTCGGAAACTGCCGGGCCACGCAAGCCAAGCCACGGCCGCATGGGCAATCACCAGAAGCAGCCAGGAGACCAGGGTAATGCGAGTGGCAGCCACCACCAAAGGATCAACTTCGACAAATATCACCTACATCACTTTGGAAAAGTTGGTAGGAGGCATTACCAGGTAAAGAGGAACCAGAGCTCTGCCCAACTGACAACCTTGATACAGCGTGGACTTTAGTCGGTGAGCAGACACGGGTATGTGCTGTCAAAAACAAGACTGGAGCTGCTCCCATCACTGATGTGGTCTGATCGGGCTACTGCAAAGTTTTGGGGAAGGAAAAGCTCCCCAGACAGCCTGTCATCGTGAAGGCCAGATTCTTCCATAGAACAGAGGAGAAGATTAAGGGGCAGTGGGGGCCAGATGCATCCTGGTAGCTTGAAGCCTTGTGAAGGGAGGTTCATTAAATGCTAAGAGGTGCTTTTCAATCAATCAATCAAGTACCAATAAATTATAGATAAATATGTGCCTGTGGTGCAAAGTCTGTTTGAATAAAAACTACACTAGACACACCAGGAAATAAATCTGACGAATCTGTCTCTCTTCCCCCACTATCTCTCTTGTCTTCTTCCTTGCCCCTTTCTCATCCATGGAAGGGCCAATTCTAACCTTACTCCACGTCCCACCTCAAAGGTCACCTCTTCCTTGAAGTCTCAAGGGGCAATTTCAGCCTCCTTTATCATATCACACTACAGTTACATATTTTTCACGGTACTTATTATTGGCAAACAAGTGCAAAGCTGTCGCCCCTGCAATTACACGTGCCAGGAAGCTGGTGATGGCTTTCATCTTCTTCGTCTATAACAGGAAGTCATCTCAACAGTCACGTTGGCCGGCCACATACCTTCTGTTCCTTCTGTCATTCCCTTCATTCCTGACCTTTCGTGACCTGACACCGCTCACCTGGCCCACTGCAAAGCCTGGAAATTGGTCTTCCTGCCTCCAGGTCTGCACCTCTGCTGTTTTTCTCCACACTATTAACAGAATGTTCTTTTTAAAGCACCAATCTCATCATAGCACCAACTCTGTAGGTCTTTTCCTTTGCATTATCTACTTCATAAAATCCCAAGGCTGGGGCATGGCAGCATGTTCTGTCCTGAAAGGGGAGGTTAGGGCAGGGGCTGAGAGCTTGAGGTTTAGAATTGTGCTCTCTGGAGCTTACAGCCTGGCTCTTCCACTGGCCAGCCACGGGACTTGGGCACTTAGCCATTGCTTTTAGCTTCAACTTCTCCCTATAAAATGAGGATCTGGGGGGAGCATTAAGTGCAATAATGAATCTATACTGATGAGCAGAGGATCTCCCCCATATCAGTCGCTTGGCAAACGGTCATCATTCATAAAGCAACCCTCTGCTTGCAGCTCTACCCGCATCTACTAAGCCCACATCCTACTCCACATGCTGGCAGTTCCCAGGTGGAGTTCGACTCTCTCAGGACTCCCCATCCCTGCTCACTTTATTAATAGGAGCAATAATAATATGTAGCAGGAGTGACTCTGTGCCCACAATCTTGGGCATGCAAGCAATAAGCCTTATTTTATTACAACCTAAGATAGCTTTTTATTTTGAGCTCCTTTCCTCTGGGGAGTGGAAACTTACTATCCATCAATTCACGAATCCACCTTCCTCTTACCATCTCCGGGGGGCCATGTCTAAGTTCCGAGACATTCGTCTAGCACAAGGGGATTCAGTGATGTTCATCAATCCAAGCTCGCATCCCTTCATCTAGCCTTTGGTCATTGGTAGGCACTTCTGGGAACCTTCCTTGTTATTTCTATGCCCTTCTTGGCCACTCAAAACTTGTCTCACTCTATAACTCTGGAGACAGTCTCTGACATTTCCGCCTCGACCTCCCAGACAATGATTTCTTGTCTGGAGTCCTGCCATCTCCCTGAGTATAATCGTGTCTGCATGTGGAAACCCCAGGTCCTCTGCAGAGGCTTCGGCCTCCCTCTCCCATACCTCTTGGTGGTGGGAGTGGAGGAAAAGTACAAGGTCCCTTCTGAGGGATCCTCCAGCTGAGACTCCATGACTCCATCTAGTCTGACTTGGGGGAGTTTTTCCCAAATCTTAAGTCCTTTGGAGTCTATTCATTTTACACCCCACAGATTTTTTTCTGCTTATAGCTGTAACAAATTTTTCATAGAAACGGTGAAATCAACAACCTACCTGCTCCAGTTTGGAAAAGTAGAGTGATAATAGGCAATCTTGAAAGAAAAATGTTGCTTAAATTTCAAAATATTATCACAATGCAATATTAAAAATAGCTAACATTTATTGGGTGAGTTAGACAAATGCATCCTCATACAATTTACAGTCTGTATCAGTCAGGGTCCCAGCAGACAACAGATGGTGCACTCAAATTAAGATACTCTGAGTAGGGTTTAATAAAGGGACTATTTACAAACTTGTGGCAAGGGTGTAGATAAACCCAAAGATAATGCAGTTCCCTGGGGCTAAGGATGGTGTGGCTTAGGTTACTGTCCCTAGACCCAAAGAGACAAAACCAGGGAGCAGTAAATGGAAGCCAGAATGAGAGAGTCCTGGAGAACGGCCACCTTGAAAGGAGCAGTGGCCTATATTTAAGAGATAGGTGGCCAGAGGGAACCTTGCCAGGCAGAAGCCTATGGAATAAATACCACCACTGCACTCTCTGCCCTCCATCACATCTCCTTCCAGAGCTCACCAACAGGAAGTTGGGACACAAGGGAGACCTACAGATGCAGCCCATGCAGGTGGGTTTTGTGGAGCTGAGAGAAAGACAGAGAAGAATGGAAAGTGGTTCCAGAGGGTCAGATGGAAGATATCCAGCCCATGGTCCATGAGAAAACTCCCATGTAGTTGTCAACTTGGGCTGAGTCAGCTCTAGCTGCTCTGACAAAATGCTGTAGGCTGGACAACTTAAACAACAAGCATTTCTTTCTCACAGTTCTGGAGGCTGCAAGTATGAGATCAGGATGCCAGCCCAGTCAGGTTCTGGTGGGAGCTCTCTTCCTGACTTGTTGATGGTCCCCTCCTTGAGACCCATTCACATGGTCTTGCCTCTGTGCGTGCATGTGGAGAGAGAGAGAGACAGGCAGACAGACAGAGAGAGCCACCGAGAGAGAGGGGGAGGGAGAGAGAGACATCGGGGGGGGAGGGGAGAGAGACACCGAGAGAGAAAGAGAGGGAGAAAGAGATGTCTAACTCCATCAGGAAGGCCCTACCTTCATGAGGTAATCTAACCTTAATTATCTCCAAAGACCGCATCTCCAAATACCATCATCTTGGGGGTCAGAGCTTCAATGTATGAATTTAGAGGGGACACAAACACTCAGTCCTTGGCAAACCCAGATAATGCTTTCTTAGTGATGCCTTCCTCATCTAGCAGAACTGACCATTCTTGCATTTACCCAATGTTGCAATATTTGGTGCATACAGTATGTCCTCTGTGAAGAACATATACAAACTGTATTGTATCTGTGTGCATCTGTTTTTTCTCTTTCACCAGACCCAGTGCCTTGAGAGGGGAGAGAAGGTTTTGCTTGTGTGTGTGTGTGTGTGTGTGTGTGTGTGTGAGAGAGAGAGAGAGAGAGACAGAGAGACAGACAGAGAGAGACAGAGATACCAATGACAGTGCCTAAAATATAGAATATAGTGTGCTGGCTGAATGAACAGATAAGTGAATAAATGCTTTTTCTCCATTGCTCAGGATCAAACTCCCTAAAGGACAATCCTTTCACAGATAAATAAACTAATTCATGGTATCTTCTCTCTTTTCCTGATAAAATATGTGTTGTTTAATCATGGCCTTCTGTAGGTAATACCCCGGCCTTTGTCAAATACAAACTGATTTGGTCTGATAGTGTGAATTTTAGGCATAGCAAGAGAAAGGGGGAAGAGACGTTTGTGGCAGGGTGATAAAATATATACTATATCTATTTGGAAGCAGGCATGTCTATGAAGTTCCCTAACTTGTCAACTAGAGCTTACTGGAATTGAATGCAAAAGTTAACATGAATTCAGCAGGAAACCCTTATATATAATACTATCTAAAGTTATGGTACAACTTGATGTATTTTTTTGCCAGAATAAAGTTTTCTGGTTTTGAATAAAGTTTTCTGGTTTTGAATAAAGTAAATATCTACCAATAAATTGGTGTTACCGATCAATGACCTAGTTCACGCAGAAGTGCAAACACAGCTGTGCAGTCAGTGCACTGCCCAAAGACCCTTGATCAAGAAGGGGAAGAAGATGACTCTTCTCACTAAATTTGGGCCTTGACATGGGCTGCATATACCTGAAGAAAGGGTGCTTTTTTCTTCACCTGAAGATGTAATTAATGGACCCCAACCTAGAGAAGGCACCTTTTTCAACTTGCTGAGAGCTCTCTATCTGCTGGCAGCAGCGCTGACCCCAAGCTCACTGCAAATTCAGTATTCCCCAATAAGCTCTTCGGCCCATGCCTCTCTCTTTTCACAGCACGATCATTATCTTCAGTGTGCTTGTTCAAGATCAGGGTATTATTTTTGGACCCTATCATCTCCTTTAACCTCTCTATCAATTACCAATTTAAATTCTCTTAATGAAATGAGGAGAGATGTGAACAGAGGGTATGTTGTATACTATTGAGTGCCAGGGACTACAGTAGCTGTTTACGAAGAGTAAAAAAAGAATATAAGACAAAGACCCGGCTCTCAAAAATTGAGTCATTTCTTTTGGGAGATAAAAGATAAATCCATGGAATAACAAATAACTGGAAACAATGATAAGCACAGAAATAGTCACTACAGACCCCGTGTGCCCCTGGCTCAGGGCCTCTGTTTCCCTGTCATCCCCATGCCTCTGTTGATCTCTAAAAGGGGGGACTAAGGGGCATTTAGCGGGCTCTAGCTCCACCAGTCGTCTTCCTCTGTTCCCACCCAGCACAACTATTGATATTTTCTTAATCTTCTGCAGGAAGTAAATATGGGTATTTTTACAAAATCGTATTATGTTTATAAAATATTAATTTATTTTGGAGAAAGCACAAGTAGAGGAGGGGCAGACAAAGGGGGACAGAGAATCTGGAGCGGGATCTGCGCTGACAGGCTGACAGCAGCGAGCCCAACGTGGGGCTCGAACTCAGGAACTGCGAGATCATGACCTGAGCCAGAGTCGGACACTCAACCAACTGAGCCACCAGGCGACCCAGAAAATCTTCCTATTTTTAATAATGGAAAAGAAGCTAAGTAAAAACAAACAATGTGTGTGATATGCAAATGCATGTTTAGGACAAGCCTCTCCAAATATTTTACTCACGTTCTTCCAAAAATAATTTTTTAAAGATTTACAGCACTTCACATTTTTGACATCTAAAGTTTTTCAACAGATCTTTAGGTAGTTGCAAAGGATGTAATTTCTGGCATGTTGTAAATATTGACTTGTTTCAGGAAAACTGTTACGGAGCGCATTTCAATATACCTAATGGAAAGTTACCAGAACAAGCTGATACCCTTCAACATCTGTTTTAAAAATACATGACCAAACTTTTTTACATCATTCCTCTTCTCCTTGAATTCATATTCACATTCCATTTCACTGCAGAATTTTATCCTACAATATATTATAATGTATTTTTATGCACAAAGATTTATACTTGATAACCCATCCATACATTTCTATTTTCCAGAATCGTAAGATCCAAATATTTGAGTTAAATTAATATTTTTATAATTATTATATAATTAGTCAAACCAACATAAAAGCATATGATATTTTGATAAGTGGTAAGTATGCGATGTTGAGTATTAACAGAAATATATAACTTAGTAAAAGAGACAAAACTTTTAAAAACATTAGTTCATGCATCATAATAATTATCGCTAGAATACGACGCAGTTCTGTAGCAACACTATTCATTTTACTTACATGTGGAAGTGAGTATTTGGCAGTCTTGTTCAAATAAATAAACAGTCGGGAATAAAAGTCTTTTTTTCCCCTGTAGTAGCATCACTCAATTATTTAAACTACCTCCAAGTTTTATGTAAAAAAAAATCACACCTTATCAAAATCAAAATTAATAATCAAGTGTCAGCCTGCTTGGGTTCTTCTTTACAGTTTGTTAAAAGAAATACATTGGCAACCACTTGTCTTGTAAAGGATTTATTACCAGCTTCTTCATTAGGGGCTCTCTTTTCCTTACTATCCACAACAGTATTTAGGATTGCTTCCTTGTTTGACATGTAGGAGATTTACCCAGCCCAGAGCTGTACACTAGTGAGAGACTCTGGGCTGATGAGAAGAAATGTTCTTTTTGAAAGTGGGAAAGGGGTCATGGTTAAAGGAGAGATAAGATCTAAGAACCAACATGGCATCTCAACCACAGATCGGTTTTTGGAAAAAAGTAAAAATGAAAGTTGAGGGTTTAGAAATTCATTCCCTTAGCACTATGCCCTTGAAAAGCTTGTACAGAAACTCAAGGATACTCATTCTTCATTTTGAAGCCTACCGCCCCAAACTATACTTTTCCAATCATATTAGGTGGCCTAAGGCCTTCTCCTGAAACAGATTTCAGCAGGCCACACCCGTGCTCAGTAACTCTCAATGCCTCTTCAGTGTGTAAGATGTAGACACACGGACTCATGAATCCATCTAAATGTGACCATGGCCCCTCCTAATCTGTCCTCCCGCCTTGATCTCCTTCCTGGGAATCTAAAATAAGCAGTCTGCTTTAGTCACCTGGCTCTGCTCCCCATTTTATATACAGGTTTTGCTTACTTCTAAATCGTGCCTTTGCTCCTGTGGCTTCCTTAGCTTGGAATACCTCATCCTCTATCACCCTCCCCATCTAAGAGAGGTTATCTTCTTGATCCCTTCACCCAGACTTCCCCTGCCCACTGCAGACCCAACTGATCTCTGAATTCTGGTGAATTTATATACAAAACATAGCTATAAATATATAGACTACTTTTTTTCTGAGGAAAGTAAGATTAATCAAAATCAGTTGCATTGCCTAAACATATGATCTTTTATTACTTGTTACTCTTTGATATTCATTAATTTTGCATTTCCAATTAGGACGTGATTGGACAATGTTTCAGAACAGTGTTACGTTTCTATATCTCTCATACTAGATGCCCAAAAAGGAAGCATAAAAAGTTGTTTCATTTGACACAGACTCAACCATCAAACATAAAATAGCTTTTTATTCTCAATCATTTTGGGCCTTTCATGTATCTTTCCAAAAGTCCTCTGGACATCAAACAACCAATTAGATCTCCCAAAAGAACGGTAGCAAGTGAACTAGTTAAGATCTTATTTCCTTCAAGTTTTAGTGAATGAGGACAAAAACATTTTCAACAATGTAAGTTATAATTTATCTGTTGATCCCCTGCTAAACAGCATAAGCACCTACATAGAAGTGAGTTGAAATTGTAGAATACTGCCAGAAGAATCTCTACTAAGTAAATAGATTTGGGGGTTGTGAAATGCATTTCCTCCCTACAGAATCAGAATCTACTTGTCACAGTAACACCTTGGGTCACTAGTCCTGGTGAAGAAAAACATGCTTTATTGCTTCCTACACACTGTTGCCAAACAGATTGGAAAATGACAAGACAGAGATTGAATAAAAACATCGAAACCTAACTAAAACCTCAATACCAACATCACTAACCTTGGGGATGTTTTATCTGCCACAACCAACTAATGCCTTCATATAAGGTGAACAGACTGTCTAAGAAAAGGCCATGTGGCATTTCTTTGTGAGGCACAGATAAAGTTATGGCACTTATCTCTAATTAGTAATGGGCACTTCTCCCACCTAAAAGCTTGGCTTTACTGATAGTTTTAATTCTAACTACAGTTATTATATGTACTGCCAATTTGATTATGATTTGTTCTATATGATTTTGATATTTAAACAGTTCAATAGTATATATTTTTCTCTTCAAAGAAAATATATAGATTATATAAATTTTCTTTTACTCAAAGTTAGCACAGTGATAGCCACATACTCTGATTAAATCACTATTTCCTAAGGAATCACAAGTAAGGCAGAACACAGTACCAACTATTCTAACAAGGTATCTTTGTTGCCTTAACTTACAAAAATTAATTTTGAATTTCTTTTTAAAAGCATTCTATGAAATTATGTAAGCATTTTGGGGCTAGATAGATGGATTTCTCATAAGGCATGGAATGCCTTCATTTCTACAAATGATATATTTGTAGAAAATGCAGACTCTAAGTACAACTTTGCTGCTGACATTAGATGCTGATGTACCTTTTGACCTCACATAATGTGGAAGAAAGAGGCAAAGGGTTAATGGTGACTGAGATACTGGAAAATGATCTTGAATCATAGTTCTGGTGAAGTGAAAAAAGAAGAAAATTAACCAAGAGGAGATAAGTTTGTTTCCTGATGTACAAACAAACAGATAAAAATGCATTGATAGTTGACACGTGACAATAGATCAGTATCATCAGGATAAAAAAAAAAAAAAGGAATTTGTGACAAGTTTAAAGTCTCTTATGTGGTGATGACTCAGTTTCTGGAAAAGAGTTCTGGGCCTGTCCAGTAGGAATTATTTGGTCAAAAATATGCAGCCTTGCAAGATGGTACAAAGCATTGGTATTAGAAGGGAACATTAGTCTATAAAAGTATAATGCAATGACATGTATGAGCAATGTATGAGCAGTTTAAGGATGAACACAGAAAATTTCTCCTACCATACTCTTATCAGTGCAAGAACAAATAGAAGCCAAATAAATCAGCATTGAACAGAATGTGCTGAATAAAAAGAATCTCCTTGTTGTAAATCCAAAATACTCATTATCTTAATTTTACTTGATTGTTTTCAAAACAACCTGCACTGTTGATTGTGCCCACCTTCTTGCAATTCCCTTCTGTTTCTGTGACACCCTTGCCTGACTCTGCCAACGGTTACTACTTCTCATTCTCCTTTGGAGGCCACTTTTGCATTCTCACACATTAATTTTGGGTTTCTTCCATAAAATCTTTACTCCATTTGACTGCATAAAAATCTTCCGAGGTAAATTTACCCATGACTTCCACTATGAACTTCCCACAGATAACTGTGAAATCTATCTTCCATCCCAGATCCATATAGGCCACAACCAACTAAATATCTCCAACTGGATGATCTGTAAAATAACATGTGTAAAGCTAAATCTTCCTCTCCTTGACCTTCCTCCTTGTGTTAAGAAATGCCACCAACATTCACTCAGTTGTCCAAGAAGGAACTCTACAAGTCATCATCTATACAATTGTAGTCAACACTATGTGCCCTGCCCAAATCCCCTTTACTAACACTGTGCCCATCCCCAAACTGCTGGGACTATTGGCCACTCCAATTCACAGCTGCCACCTTTCTCTGGAAAATTGTCCTTAGTTGAAGAAAGCCACCTCTTAGTGAACTTAGTCATTCCAGAGTGGCTCATGGCCCAATATTGACCATTACAGAGTAAGTAAAAAGCCACCTCTCTTACCTCAATGCTGTGGTGTAGTTTATGTACCAAGAGTCCTCCTCTTAAGGACAGGCCAAACCTTGACTTCACATGAGACCACGTCTTTGCTGGACTCTTTCCCCTGTTCCCTCTGTTCTGCTTGAAAGCACTCATTGTCTTAAAGCATAAACACCTGACACCCTATCTCAGGCTCTGCTTTATGGGCACCCAACCATGGACACTCCCCATGTCCGATATTTCAGAGTGTTATCCATTCTATCTCCTTAAGAGTCTTCAAATATGTACCCTTTCCATAAACACTGCCCCTACCTTAGTTTGGGGAGCAGAGTGTTTGTCTTTTTTTTAATCACATTCTTACCTTCTCTATTTTAATAGAGTATAAAAGAATTTCCTTTTGTGTTGTCCTACTCTTTCCAATCCATTCTCATCATTGCCACTGCAATAATTTTTCTAAAATACAAATTTAATCTTGTCATTCCCCAGCTTAAGTTTCTATGGTCTATGGGACAAAGTTATGTATTTTCAGCATGGCCTCTAAGAGTCCTCACATTTCTGTCTCTAATGCACACTCTAGCTGACATTCTATCTCTATCCCCACTGCTAGAACCTAATGGATTCCACACATTTATTCCAACTTCCATTTGCATAACTTTTCCATCACTTGTAATGACTAACCTCTTCACAGGATGAATGATTCCTAACCTCTTCACAGGATGAATGATTTCAAGTTCACCTTCAAAACTTATCAGCCACCAGACAGACCCTCAAGAAAGCTCCCCTTACTGTTCACACTTTTCCCTTTTCATTCATTGGTCCTTAGCTCAGGTAGTTCCCATGTGGTCCCCCGTGCATATTTCTCTATGAATACTTCTTACAGTTCCAATTACTTTTCTTTCTTTCTTTCTTTCTTTCTTTCTTTCTTTCTTTCTTTCTTTTTTTACTACTCCATAAGCTCCTTGAGTACAGAATCTTTTTATCCCCTCTTCCTAGCCTAGGGATTTGTATTTAGCAGACATTCAAAAGAAATTTAAAAGGTAGTAGTCTTAGAAAGAAAAACAACAGCAAAAATTTCTGGCCACAGGGTAGGGCAGGGAGTCTGAGCTCATTTAAACAACACACTGCCACAGCTTGTACACAAGTGAATTGCAGCACTCCCTGGGAAGACAGAATGGAATTTCCTAAAAACACAATTTGGTCAGACGAAGTAGACCAATAAGGAAGAGGTAACCATACATGTTTTACTAGTTCCTAATGAGTTGGCATTGGAGTTATAATGGAAACTCATGTAGGCATTCAGAGCAGGTTTCAAGAGTAAGTGACCTTGCAATTGCACAGGTTTTAAAGAGCTCAAGCTTGGTTTAATGCTCTGCTGTCACCATCTTGGTATTTTTAATAATTCCTATAAAACGGCCCCACCTTTCCATTTTTCACTGGCCTCAAAAATTATGTAGCCAGTCCTGCATACTTGATTTCCAGAACTAGCTACAGGTTAACTCATTAGTGAACCTGTGTATAAAGATTTCTGGTCATGCAATTACTTATGTCCAAGTTATACCTTACTTTCTAACATGGGTTGTTCCTCCCGTACTCTCTATTCCCTTAGTTGTCTCAGCTGGGGTTTCCCTGGCATCAGAGCTTGAGACAAAGGCTTAAGTGCATGGGCTTTAGATGAGGGTCCAGCAAAAAAAAAAAAAAAAAAAAAAAAGCTGGGAAGGAACGTAGACCATATAAGGCTGTATATCAAGTTGCCTACACCGTAGGGGCAGAATGCTCACCCCCAAGGAACCTCCTGAGGAGCTGAATGAACTATCTGCCAGAAGGAGGAGAGGTGTAACATTTATCCATTGGCTCTCATCCTCCACTGGTCAAGGATAGCTCCACAGAATGTACTCCTCCTGTTGAGCACTCTCTTGTATCGAGCAGGTTCCTAAAAGCATCAGAGAAACCAGGACAGGTATAGGGGTGGTTCCCAGTGAGGCGGTGCCAAGTCGCACCTGCACAAAGCTGGTCAAAGCCTCCGCAGTGCTGGTTGATGCAGCCGGGCCCAAAGTCAGAAACGGGGCTGAGGAGATAGAACATACCACTAAAGAAGTGTCTAACACCCCAGAATTCAGTTGTTTTGACTTGTATTTTTATGATCTGTTTGGATGCCTGCCTCAAATGCCTTTTTTTTTTTAATTTAAATATTAGTTACTCAACATACAGTGCAATATTGGTTTCAGCAGTAGACTTCAATGACTCATCACTTACATACAATTAAAATGAAAAGTTCTGAGAAGCGGAAGTTGAGGCTCACGCTACGTGTGCCTCCAGTGTGTGACAGAGTGCCTGGCACAAATAGACATAAATAAAAAGGGTGTCCAAATGCAAGTCACCCTATTTCAGATTAGTCTGACTTCCCCCTGGCAAGTCTAGAGCTTAGAAGGAAACAGTAAGTGACAAGAGCCGCAATGCACAGTGCCGGACGCTCCTGCAAACCACGCGTAGGGAATCGGATCTTGTCCCTCACACACACTGCATTCCCCAACATGTGATGACCTCCAGCCTCAGCCAGGAGATAGTCTGCTCTTTGGAGTGAGTTTTTAGAGAGCAGTGGGACTGACAGAAGCAGACGCTTCCCCCTCACCTTCACCTCAAGAAAAAAGAGAAGAGCTTTACGGGAGCCACCTTAAAAATGTTGTATGTATGTGTCCTCTGGAGTTTGGGGGGCACCTGAGGTGTGAAACCTGACACATGCCTGATAGTTACAAAACAGATGATGCACTGCCACTGTCACTGTGTGGCCAAGAGGAGAGAACTAGTGGACTGCACTAGGAGTAAACTGCAGTTTCACAGATGGCAGGACAAGAATATATGTAAGTTGTTTCCCCAGAGCAAAGTGGAATCTTGGAGGGCCTCTGACACCCCAGTGAAGAAAAGTCTATGTGAGGTAGACTGAACTAGGATGTCATAAACAGCAAACCAGAAGAGAGATATAAACCACATTGTGGAGACTTTCAATTGGGGTTGCTCATCAAAGAAATCTTGGAAAAAACACAAAGGCAAAAGAAGCCCCAAGACCAGAATGCACCCTTCTTCTTGTCTCCTTTAAACTCATTTTGGGGGCACCAGGAACCATGGCAAGCAAGCATTGTACGTTTCCAGGTCCAAAGTAGTAGTAAGCTGAGGTAAGAGAGGAAACCAAATGAGTTAAGAATTCAGAGTTTTAACTATGACAATGAACCAAACACACTGATTAGTAGAAGGGTATTGTTCTTGGTTCAGAAGATAATAGGAGACCTTTTCTTTTTCTTTTTATCTCAGAGTAACTAGAAAATCTATATGACTTCCCCAGCATTTTATCCATTGGGTAGGACATCTCTAGTCTACCAGTAGGGTTGAAATAGGTGGAATCTAAAACACAAAACACACAAACAAAACAGACTCTTAAATACAGAGAACAAACTGGTGGTTGCCAGAGGGAAGGTGGGGGGGAAATGAGTGAAACAGATAAAGAGGATTAAGAGGTACAAAATTCCAATTTTAAAATAAATAAGTGGTGGAGACGAAAAGTACAGCATAGGGAATATAGACAATCATATTATAATAATGTTGTTTGGTGACAGATGGTGACTACACTTACGGTGGTGAGCACTGAGTAATGTATAGAATTATTGAAGCAATACGCTGAAACTAATATAACACTGTGTGTTAATTATACTTCAATTAAAAAAAAAAAGAAAGAAAGAAAGAAATGGGCCATGGGGAAACTATCATCTGCTGTCACTATATTGAGTCCAACAAATTCAATATATCTGTAAGAACTCTTTAATACTCGTTTGATGATTGTATGCATGAATAAATTAATTAAGTCCCAGCTGAAGACTTCTGGCATTGTCAATGTAGGAATTCATTGAAGTCAGATTCCAATAAAACTCAGTCAGAAATTCCTACAAAATTGGCACCTTAACTGCAAAGATTATACACCTGCAGCCATGAAGACATCATGCCTCCATAGTCCCAAAATTAAATGCATGTACTTCATTAATTAAGTTATCTCTTAATATGAGAGATATGAGATCTCAAAATACAAGATATAGAAAACACAGGTAAATTATGCAATTATTCTGCCTTTCTCCTACAAGCTTTTGATGTAAACAGATCCCAGTAAGAACTGGTTTGGGAAGAGGTAAAATAAGCAGAGGAAGTTTCATGATCTAATCTCTTCTTTTTTTTTTTTTTCCTAGTGAGAAATGATTTACAGATTGAGTAAAGTCAGATTAATCAGAAAACAAAGTTGGAAATATTGAGTGGTTGTAATTAAATATAAAGAATGAAGGGAAAATAAACTTGGAGGGAAAAGTGGTGTGCAAATTATTTTATCATAATTTACCTGTAATTTTGTTCCTGTATCGACTGAACTTTACCTCTTCCTCCTGCCACATCCCCTGGACTCCATTTCATTTCTTAACTCCAAAAGAATCAGCCCTCATTCATTCAATGTATCATTTTATTCTCTATGCTGATAATTAATATTCATTTGAACAGCTGTTGCAGAATTTGTCATGTAATAAGAGCAAAATTATTTATATATAAGTATTCCTTGCTTTCCCCCTCCCATTAACTCTTGTTCTTCTCCCTTTCTAAGGAAGAGGGTGACTTCTGATTAGTTTCTGGAACATACCTTGTAGTGCAGAATTTAAGTAATAGGTTGAATTTCTTGAGGAAGGCTGTCAGTTTTAGGAATGGATCAGATTTCTTGGGAGCCCCTGCTCAGTCGAATACATCAAATGAGGTTTTGTGAAGGAGGCAGTAAACAGGATTATTTTGTGGAAGGAAAGATGAAATGATAGAAGATACCAGTGTGGCTGTGGTTGTGTGAATGAAAGAAAGACAAGGAAAGAATTGGGGCAATTGCCAAGGGAGCAACACTGGGTTTCAGCAAAAAGAGAGTTGTGTTTTGGTGGGAATCTGAAAGTGAGAAACAAAGAGAAAAGCTTTGTGGTAGCTGTGAGTCTGAGAAGACTGAGGGACAGGAGGAATGATGAAAGGGGTTCTGTAAAAATGTTGGTGGAGGTTATTATGCTACTTGTATTAATATTCTCCGAGAGGTAAAAGTTGTGACAGACACAGCCATTTCCTTCTTTTTCCCCTGATTAAAAAAAAGTCACATAGCAGGTGGAGGAAGATCTTGATCTGAGTAGCTTCACCAGCCCCAAGAAACAAATCATGACCTGATAATCAGTCCCTGTACTAGCACTGCTCTTGGTTAGTGATTGCTGTAAACTTGAATGTTGAGTCCTGGGTCTGACTAATAGGTGTAGTGGGAAGTCTGACTACCAAAGGAAAAGGTCTTCCATTCCTGAATGAAAAATGCAAACTTGTTAAGGAAAAAGTCATTTTCCTCCTCTTCTTCCTTCATTTCTTATGCCTTGAAGAAGAACTGATGGCTGAGGCTGGAGCAGCCATATTGGACCATGAAGAGAAAGGCCAAGAAATCTTACAGACCTAAGCATTGACTAATTATTGAGTTAACTGATTAGTTATTAAGCCACTGAACTAATGCCAGTGACCCCTACTTTAGGATCTTTCATAGTGTGAGAAAAATAAACTCCTAGTTGTTTAAACCACTGTAGTTGGGTTTCCTATTACTTGTCATTGAATGAATTCTTAGCTAATCAAGTAAAGATCCCACTTTTGATAACTGAGAGTATTTCCAAGAATGGATAGAATATCACCTCAAGCCAGAACTGCCAGCAACCCTAAGATTTATTAGCATTATTATCACAATGCATTATAATTAATTATGTACACATGTATACCTCCCACTATGAGACCCTCAAGAAGGGCTGCATTCTGTTCATCTATCTTTAATGTTATCACAAGTACAAGGGACACTGTGGCAGCTTATTAAATGCTAGCTGAGTGAATGCAAACAATTGAAGTTAACCCCAGGACAAAGTAATAAAAAAAGAACCAACAGTTAAGGTATAAACACGTTCTTCAAACCCAACTCAGAAAAGCTTTCATTTTAATCAATAACTTTCTTCCTACCTTTAATCATCTGAACTTCATTAATTTTGAAATAAGTTAACTCTGAATTTTCTAAGTTCTAGGTTTCCAAGTCCATCTTCCCTACACACCAATCCCACCTCACCCCCACCCCCCATTTAGAGTTACTTAGGAGATAATTCAACCTACAGAATAAATAAATATAGCTTACATCATACCCTTTTACATTCTTTTTTTTACATTTTTTTTCTGTGTGACAGGATGCTTGAATTAAAATACTGATTTGCAAATTCTGCATAAATTTACATATTATTTTCAAGCATCCTTAACTCTAAGCTTGTAAAATAAAACCCAATTAATTAATTAGTGCAACCTACTGCAATTGTATTTAAACCCAATATTCACAGCATGACACACAGTGTATTTTTAAACCAATTAATTAAATCACATTCCATTTCTGAAAAAGCAGACATAAAGACAAAGAGCTAGTGACAGATATGGAAAAAGAGATAGAACCAGAGGAGGCTGGGCCTCTCCTATGGATTCAAATTTAACATCAATACTAGAAGTCTAAAAATTAGAAACATGCATTAGAACGTTGAAGATTCTAATGTCATCAGCAACTGTTGTAGTATAATAATAAGATCTATTCTGGATAAAACAAGGGACAATTTACTCTCAGTGCAGTTCTACAAAAGTTATATTTCTAGATATTATGTAAGAATTGGGTCCTCTCTCCAGATTACTATGGTAATTGCCACTGTGCTTGCAGCCCACAGAAACGCCTCTCTATTACCCTTGCAGTTACTATCACACAATTCACCCTTAATCATTCTACAATTATTTTATGTATGCTGTTTTCTCTCATTAACTTAATTGTAATCTCTACAAAGTCTAGGATTATTCCCTGTTTCTGTAATCCCATGGCTCACTGGAAGTGCCTTGAAGATAGGTGTGCAAAAACTTGAACCAGAAAACACTTCTTTTTAAAAAAAAATTTAATGTTTATTTATTGTTGACAGAGCGCGAGTGGTGGAGGGGGCAGAGAGAGAGGGAGACAAGGAATCCAAAACAGGCTCCAGGCTCTGAGCTGTCAGCACAGAGCCCGATATGGGACTCAAACTCACAAGCTGTGAGACCATGACCTGAGCCGAAGTCAGACACTCAACCGACTGAGCCACCCAGGTGCCCCTATAAAGCCCTTCTTGAGCAAGTGAAGAATAAAACATTTAAGAGCCACATGGAGATCATTTAGTGTTGTTTATAAGTGACTGATATGCTAAGAGACAATACCATGAGAGTTTTGAGGAAATCATATCATAGAAGCAGACCCACACATTGGCCATTAGTGGAACGAGTTGAAAAGAATAACTTTGGAATTTAAAAAAGTTCAGGAAATGATGGACAAAATGATGAAAGATGAAGAATTAAGAGGCAGAATTCAGAGTTGTAAAAAAAGTAACAAGATTTCCATAACTAAAAATCAAATATCTAAAACTAACAGTTTAATAGATGGGTCGATAGCACTTTGAACAAAGCATTTTGAATAAGCTAAAAACAAATAAAAAATATAAAAACTGAAACACAGAAAGAAAATAATGATAATGGAAAAGACACTTCAGGACATGTTGGGCAAGACAAAAAATATAATGTTTGTGAAATTAGAGGACAAGAAATGATTGATAAAGGAATGGGGTAGAACAATCACTGTAAGAATAACAGCCAAGAATTTTGTTTAATCATAGAAAGGACATAAACCATTGAATCATAAAGCTTAGCAAACTCCAAGATAAATACGAAACAAAATAGAACCAAAAAACCACATACCTAGACTCATCTTGGTAAAACTGCTAGGCACTTAAGTAAATTAGAAAAACCTTTAAAACAGAGAACAACCTTTGGGAATAGTAATAAAACTGACTGACTACTTTTAACAATAATCAACTTCTCAACAATGAAAACATCTTTAAAGAGAAGACAATGGAATGACATGTAAGTACTGAAAGAAAGTAAATACTAACCTAGACCTCTGTACCCACCAAAATAGCCTTTAAAAAGCATTCAAAAATGTGCTCTAGATTTTTTTAATAATAGAATTTACTGCCAACAGACAATTAAAAAGGATTTCCTCAAAAAAAGCTGGAAATAATGAAGCACTGCATAAAAGGCAAATATGTGAAGAATGAAGAATGAAGAATTAAACATAAAGAAATAGTGATTACAAAAAGCAATTATCTGTAATAACTTACAGAATTTAAAATACTTTTATGTGACATTATGTATCAAAGTAATGCAAATGCTGTGATGGGGTTAAATAGCATTAAAGAGTACAAATGTTTTAGAACTATCTGTTGAAAGTTAAAAATCAGAATTGTTCTATAATATGATGAAGATGCATAATAAAATCTTCAAGGTAACCCACAAAAAGTAGAAATATACATATCCATCTAACAAGTTAACAGAAGAAAAACATTAAATAATATAAATATTTTTTAACATTTTAATTACACAAAATAAGGTCAAGAAAGAAGGGGAATAGGATTATAAAAGAGACAGGGTAAATTACAGGCCTTATGAGATGACAGACTATCTTTATATTGTTAAATGCATGTGAGCTAAATAATCTAGTATTTAGCTTAATAATGAAAAGTTAAGTGTCAGGCTGAATACAAATGAACTATATGCTACTCTACAAGAGACATATTTTAAATATAGCACAGGAAGATTATAGTAAAACAGTGGAAGAAAATATATCCTACAACAACAACAACAGAAAATTGGTTTGGCTGGTTTAGATAAATTAACATGGGACAAAGTAGGCCTTACAAGCAAAAAACATTGTAAGGTATTAAAAATAAAAAGGATATTTTAAAATGATTAAAAGTCAGTTCAACAAGAAGATATCAGAATCTTAAATATATATTCTCCCAATAACACGGCTTCAAAATATGCAAAGCACATATTGACAGAATTATAAGAAATAGATAAATCCATAAGACCTTAACAAAACTCTCAATAGCTAGTAGAAAAAAAAACAACAATTAAAAAAGCATAAAAACATAACCAATATGAACAACAAATTTAACAAAATCGATCTAACAAACATGTATAAAATAGTGCACTAAACAATAACAGAACTATCTATTCAAGGGCACATGGAACATCCTCCAAAACTAACCATATGCTGAGCCATAAAAAAAAAGCATCAACAAATATCAAAAGATTTAAATCATCCAGAGTATATTTTCTGAACACAGTGGAAATGAACTAGGAATCAATAAAAAAAAAATAACTAGAAAATCTCTAATTTCTGGATATTAAGCAGTATTATTCTAAATAATCCACAAGTCTAAGCAGAAATCAAAAAAAAAAGAAATTAAAAAATATATTTGACTGAAAGATAATGAAAATACAACATATAAAAACACAAAATGTAGCTAAAGCAATGTCCAAAGAGAAATTTGTGCATTAGAAAAGAAAAACATCTAAAAATCAATGATTGATACTTTCATCTCAAGAAACTAAGTCAAAAATAGTGAGTTAAACCAAAAATAGTCAGTTAAACCAAAAATTAATCAACAAAGCCAAAAGTTTGTGGGGTTTTCTAAAATATTAATAAAACTGATGAACTCCTAGCAAAGCTAATTGAGTTAAGAAGAGAGAAAATACAAATGACCAATAGCAGGAATAATAAAAAGAAAAATCATCACAAATCCTAGAGATACCACAAATTATGTTATGATTTTATGCCAATAAAGAACAACTAGGATGAAATGAATATATATTTTTGTAATTATTTTATTTTTAAAACCTTTCCCTTAAAGAAAATCCTACACCCAGATGACATATTTTATGAATTCTTCCAAATATTTAACAAGGAATAACAATGATTTTACACAAGCATTTCCAGGGAGTAAAAAGAGAGGAAACACTTCTCAACTACTTTAATGAGGGAAACATAATCTTTATTCCAAAATGTGAAAAGAGCATCAGAAATAAGAAAAGATACAGATCAGTTTTTCTATAAAAGTAAATGCACAAATCCTAAAGAAAATAACAGCAAATGGAAGAATACAAAAAATACATCATGAAGGGTACCTGAGTGGCTCAGTTGGTTAAGTGTCTGACTTCAGCACAGGTCATGATCTCACAGTTTGTGAGTTCGAGCCCCTCATAGGACTCTGTGCTGACAGCTGAGAGCCTAGAGCCCGCTTTGGATTCTGTGTCTCCTCTCTCTCTGCCCTTCCCCAGCTCTCTCTCTCTCTGTCTCTCTCAAAAATAAATAAACATTAAAAAAATTTAAATACATCATGATTAGGTAAAATTTATTTTAGAAGAAGAGTGATACAACATTTTAAAATTAAATATTATATCCCACCAACAGAATAAAGAAGAGTAAAATATATTACCAATTTGAATGCACAGAATATTCATTTTATTGAATTTGAACACCCACTTCATGATCAAAACTCTTAGCAAAACAGAAATAAACATATCTTAATCTAATAAGTAGCTACCAAAAATCCTATAGGGGCATCACATTTAATAGTAAAATATTGAGTCATTCCTCCATGGGATTGGAAGTGAGTTAAATTAAGGATACCTCTTAAATTCAACAATATACTGAAAGTACTTGCCAGTGAAATAAAGTAAGAAAAAGTAATTATTAAAAGAGGTTTGAACTAGAAGGGAAGAAAGAGAACCTTTATTATTTGCATAAGGTAGGATTATACACCTAGAAAATCCAAAAGAATACACCGGCAGTCAAGTACAATTAATAACTGATTACTACAAGGTCACTGAACATCAAATCAATATATAAAAATTAGTTATAGTTCTATAAGCCAGCAATGAATAACGTAAAAATGGCATTGTAAAGCTGATATTATTACAACACGATCAAAAATATCAAATACTCAAGTATAAATAAAATGAAAGATGTGCAAGACTGATACACGCAAAACTATAAAACATTATTAAGTGAAAGGGGGCACCTAGGTGGCTCAGTCAATTAAGCATCCGCTTCTTGGTCTTGGCTCAGATCATGATCTCAGGGTCGTGAGATGGAGCCCAGTGTCCCTCTGGCATGAGCGTTGGTTGGGATTCTCTCTCTCTTCCTGTCTCTGCCCCTCCCCCCACTTATTCTCTTTCTCTCTCTTTTTCTCTCTCTCTCAAAATAAATAAATATTTTTTAAAATAAAAAACATAGGGGCGCCTGGGTGGCGCAGTCGGTTAAGCGTCCGACTTCAGCCAGGTCACGATCTCACGGTCCGTGAGTTCGAGCCCCGCGTCAGGCTCTGGGCTGATGGCTCGGAGCCTGGAGCCTGTTTCCGATTCTGTGTCTCCCTCCCTCTCTGCCCCTCCCCCGTTCATGCTCTGTCTCTCTCTGTCCCAAAAATAAATAAACGTTGAAAAAAAATAAATAAATAAAATAAAATAAAAAACATAAAATATTATCAAGTAAAATTAAAGACCTAACTATCTAGAGAGATAGGCCACACTAATGGATTGAAACACTCAGCATTTTAGAAATTGAAGTATTCTCCAAAATGCTGTATAGATTTATGCAATCTCAATCAAAATCCCAGAACATTTTGTTTTTGTTTTTTTTAAATCTAATGGAAATGCAGAGGGCCAGGAATATCCAAGAAAATTTTTGAAAAACATAAAAAAATGAAAACATATGATACCAAATATAATGTTAACTAATATAATGTGGTATTGGCACAAAGATCGACAAATGGAAAATTGGAAGAGATGGGTCAAAAAACATATCTATACATATGTAAATGATTGCTTTATGACAAAAGTGGTATTTCAGTGGGGGGGAAGAAAGGTATTTGAATAAATGGGTTAGTTGGATATGCATATTTTTTAAGTGCCTTGAACTTTACTTAACATCAAATCAATTCCAGATGATTTCAGATTATAATGTGAAAGTAAAATGTTAAAGTTTTTAGAATGAAAAATAGAAAAACAGTTCATGACATTAACACTAGCAAAGATTTCTTAAATAAGAAATAAAGGCATAAAAGCCATTTAACAAAGATGTTAAATTGTCCTATATTAAGATTCAGAACTTGTAAAGACACCATTAAGGGAGAAATAAGACAAGCTATACAGTGGAAGATGTTTCTAACCCATTTATTAAGTAGAGGACTTCTATCCAAAATATGTAATACCTCCTCAAAACATTAAGAAATGTACAACTGGATAGAAAAAAATAGACAAAAGAATTGAATGGAATATTTACAAAAGAGGATATAAACGATCAATAAGTATATTAAAGTAAAGTTGCTTAACTTTATTAGCCTGCAGGGAATACCAATTAAGACCACAATATGATACCAATTCACTCCTATCAGAATAAAATTAAACAAACCTAAATAGATGCTATCCAGTGTTGGCATGAATGCAGGAAACCAGAATTCTCATACACTTCATGAAGGAGTGAAAATTTACGCAATGACTTTAGAAAACCATTTGGTGATAGCTACTGATCATATGCATACCTTACAATTTACCGATTTCACTTTAAAAACAAAATTTTTTTAATGTTTATTTATTTTTGAGACTGCGAGAGACAGAGCGCAAGCAGCGGAGGGGCAGACAGAGGGAGACACAGAATCTGAAGCGGGCTCCAGGCTCCAAGCTGTCAATACAGAGCCCGATGAGGGGCTCGAACTCATGAACCGTGAGATCATGACCTGAGGTGAAGTCGGACGCTCAACCGACTGAGGCACTCAGGCGGCCCCCGATTTCACTTTTATTTTTTTTTAATTTTTTTTTTCAATGTTTATTTATTTTTTTGGGGACAGAGAGAGACAGAGCATGAACGGGGGAGGGTCAGAGAGAGAGGGAGACACAGAATCGGAAACAGGCTCCAGGCTCCGAGCCATCAGCCCAGAGCCTGACGCGGGGCTCGAACTCACGGACCGCGAGATCGTGACCTGGCTGAAGTCGGACGCTTAACCGACTGCGCCACCCAGGCGCCCCCGATTTCACTTTTAAATACCCAAGAGACACGTGCACATTCATTCTCAAAAAAATTAAAAAAAAAAAAAGATGAGCATAATAATATTCACAACTTGAAACAGCCCCAGATGTTCATCAGTAATAGAAAGCACAAGGAAACTGTGGAATGGTCACATGGTGGAATCCGATACAATAATAAAAATTGCATAAACTGCAATATGTGAAAGAGTATGTATGGTTTGATTCCATTTTTATATAAATCAAAAATGGGAGAATTAATCCCTGGTGTTTATTTTGTTAAGCCAGTTTACTTGCTGGATTCTGATTACATGTGTATGTTCGCCTTACAAAAGTCATTTATGGATGTGTGCACTTTTCTGTTATGTATATTATACATTGTAAAAAGTTAAAAAAAATCAATCACAGCACATACCTAGGCTAGTACTTCATGAAGAGTACATGAATAATTACAATGATTAGGCTCTAACACTTTTGTGCAAGACACTCCTAGAACTTTATCTACTTGCATAATTTAATTACACAAAAGACAAGGGAGTTGAAGTTGTTACCCCGGTGTTCCCAATGAGGCAATTAATACTACAGAGTTTAAGAACCTTGTCGAAGAGGACATAGTTAATGACAAGATCTGTAATTCGAAGCACATGATCTTCCTACCATGTAATTCTCCCTCTTAAAAGTTAGGAAATTTTAGAGTTAATCCATGTGGCAATAACTTATAAAAACATTAATTGTGTTGTCACCGAGTGGGTTCTCTGGAAGATCAAAACCTGTGAGAGAAGGGGAGGAAGCAGCACTGGACAGATGGAAAAGAAGAACTTTGATGCAAGCCCAGTAAAGCCTCAGCCAACCTGGTAGGGAGACCATCTTTGTGTCCCTCACCTGTCTGTCCTTCACTGTCCCATCACTCTCCCTCACTGATAGACGTTAATAACTCTCAAGTCCCAGATGCAGGCTGCCCTGAGAAGGATATGATGTTGGGGGGTTACAGTGCAGGGATTAACTCTCTGCAGCTAAAGTCCATCCCAAAAGAGCAGACAGCTGGAGTCCACCTGACCCTTCTCTCCACATTGAGCAGCAAGTCCTTCCATGAAGGAGGAACTGGGTAGTGCATCTCTAGGTCTAACAAAAGGGTTTCAATGACCTCATTCTCTTTTCACCCTTACAACAATATTACAGGGTGACCATGTATGTGCTCAGTTCAAGGTTTCTGCCAGGAAACGTCTTCCCTCAGTGACTCGCCTGGGTCTTATTTTCTTCAACTATTCCCTCAATTATCACCTTCTCAGTGAGGCCCAACCTGAACACTATATGTGAAATTGCAACCAACTCCCATCCCTTGCTCCACATCCTCTTCCTACCTCTTCCTATTGGCTTCATTTCTTTGCATGTGCCATCTCTCAGCATATTACATCATTTACTTATTTCTTACATCATACTGCTTTTTATTGGCATGTCCTTCTCCTAGAACATAAGCTCCACAAAGACAGGACTCTTTGTTTTGTTTACTGATCTGTTCCTAGTCAACACAGACTAGGTCTTAATAAATGTTTGTCAAATTATATTGAATAAAAGTGTATCCTTAACCCTGAACACTCACCCACTTGTAAAATATGATTAAAATCAATATCAAAAGAAAAGGAAATTATAGCTTCCAGGGTGAGGAATGAGGAGGAGGATGCCTGCCTGTTAGAGAGAGTACGTGAAGTGTTAAATAACTGTATCATTAATTAGTGTTTCCTTCTCTGTTTTCCCTAAGAGAATCTTCACACTGTGTGTCACTCACTGGGAAAGTAGGAAGGGCATAAAGGACTGTCATAGCAGTAGGCATACTGTACAAGCTTCCAAAAATCTATTTCTCGACATTTTTTTTTTTAGTTTAAGATACGGCAATTCTGTTCTACCATCAAAGTAAGAGATAATAAAAATACAGAAAGATTCGCATTGCAGGAAAAGGTTAAAAATACAATTATCTATTCTAAGGAAAATATAATAGCTAACATGTGTTGAATGAGTTAGTTATAGATCTGTTATAGTGTTAAGTCCTTCTCCTAAATTATTTCATTTAATCTTCACATTTCTATGAACTAGGTACTATCATTATCCCATTGTTATTTAATTTATATTATCCTAACATTATAATGTAAAATTATGACTTTTACAGGTTAGAAAATCAAAGAGTAGAAAAATTAATCGAGGTCACAGAATTAGTCAATGGTGAGCCAGAATTTGAACCCAAGTACTCTGATTGCAGAGCCCATTACCACTCTTCTTTGTCCCCCAACCACCCCTCCACTGTCCACACCACCTCCAACTGGACTTCACATGAATGCGAATCAATTTCTCCTATGATAAACCACTGACATATTGAAGTATATCTGTTTCAGCATGCAGTGTTGTCCTGACTAATAAAGAGGGAAGTTAGGAGTATTTTGAATATGTATTTCTGCAGTTGTATTGTGATTTGCTCACACTGGGGTGAACCTTGCCTGATGCTCCATTTATTAACTCCCTGTGCTCCTCCCTCTGCCTGCTCCAGCCCTCATAGGTGGTAGGAATCCAGAGAACATAATCATGGAGGAAAAACATGGAGGGAAATAACTGAACATAGGCCAAGCTTCACAGAACAATAGAAACTTCTGCTCTTGCTCAGCTCTGGGTTTCTGGTTCCTGGGGTTTTCTTCCAAACAACAATACTGACAAGACCAACTAGTAAAGCTATGTTGATTTTACTTCCCCTGACTGGGCCAGGTCTACAGGATACAGAAGCTCTCTCCTACCAGTAAGCTCAAGGGGCACTTGGGTGGCTCAGTTGGTTAAACATCTGACTCTTGGTTTCAGCTCAGGTCATGATCTCAGGGTTTGTGAGTTCAAGCCTCACATCCAGCTCTGCACTGACAACGTGGGGTCTTCTTGGGATTCTCTCTCACTCTCTCTCTCTCTCTCTCTCTCTGCCACTTCCCTGCTTGTAATCCCTCTCTCTCCCAAAATAAATAAGTAAACTTAAAAATGAAAAAAGATTAAAGTTATATACATATACACATATATATGTATATATATATGTGTGTGTGTGTGTATGTGTGTGTGTGTGTGTGTGTATACACACACACATAAGTTAAATGTTTCATTTGACCTTGACCTTAACTCTTTGTGGCATAAACTCCCTCCAAACTCCTCCCAGACCTCCTTCAAAGGTGCAACTAACTAGAATCATTGACGTCCAACTTAATTACTGTGGGTTTCATTTGCATATATATTTTCTCATTACATACCATTATAGTTAGGGATTATGTTGTTCTGAATGAAGAATTCCCAGGGCAGGATTGTCCCAAATAAAACTCAGCTTAGTGAGATTCCCTACCATAA
Source organism: Puma concolor (assembly GCF_028749965.1). Taxonomy (NCBI): domain Eukaryota; kingdom Metazoa; phylum Chordata; class Mammalia; order Carnivora; family Felidae; genus Puma; species Puma concolor. The sequence continues at coordinate 50,712,354 of NC_141678.1, read as the reverse complement.
TGTAGACTTTCCTCGTTCTTGATGTCAAAAGAAAACCATTAGACAGTTCTAGCTTTTTCTTACCTCTCTTTCTCTCTCCCTTCCTGTGAAACCTAACTTTTTCCTTCAAGGTCTAGCTGAAAAACTCTCTTATTTAATATTTACAATTGAATCTTTCTTTACCTCTATTCCTCCTCTAAATAAGATTCCCCATGCTGTCTTTCACATGCATCCAATTAGCCTGAACTTAGTCTCAACGTCACAACCACTGTAACACAGGCTGAGAAATGTCATCTTTGGCTGGGCATCCATGGACCCAGCCATCACTCAGGGTGCTCTTCTAAAAGCTGAATGAAGTGTGTACATTGTTCTCTGATATGAAATAGAAAGGAGAGAACAAGTTCTGGAGTCAATCCTGTCTCTGTCACCCTCACATTTACCTTTTAGAAAATGTTGAGGGGCGCCTGGGTGGCACAGTTAGTTAAGCATCCAACTCTTGATTTCAGCTCGGGTCATGATCTCACAGTTCATGAGATCAAGCCCTGATTCAGGCTCTGTGCTTCACATTTTTTAAAATAGAAAATGTTTGTATGAAAAGATGGGTATTCCTTCCTCCCCTCACCTTCTCCACCACCATTGACTGAGAATTCTCTTGTGGAGCAGTAGATGGTCTGGTTTACTTTGCTTAATTGTATTTTTCCTAATGCTGTTGAGCTGACATGATTTGAATCATTGCTGGGGAGGGCGAGGGGAGGAAGGCTACAATAGGCTTGACTGGAGAAGCTGAAGAGTTTGGAGGGTAGGGGGAGAAAGAGAAAAGAGAATGGAGCAACTAGCCCAGGTAGAGGAAAGCTGGAGAAAACAGAAATGGTTAAAGGGTTGTTGTGTTGTTTTGTTTTTGAAATTGTACTGTACAGGCTGCTGTACGATTGTTTTCTTCATCTTCCCCTGAAAACAAAAGTAAAATATCAATAGGCTTTTTTTGGATTTGTAAATACTCTTTGGTGTTTAGGGAGAATTTTACAAAGTGTGAAATTGACTTTAGGGAAGGTGTAGAGCAAAAGGAGTTAAGTCACACTAGCTACATAGGAATAATATGCAAACAGGTTTAAGCAAAAAAAAAAAATCTATATCAGCCTTTTGAGGGTTTTTACACCTTTTTTCTTGAACTATAATTAACCAAAGGACAGGTACTATTCTGTTTTATGTACATTATTATAATATATTCATTATTTCAGCAACCCTATGAGGCTGGTTTTATTTTATCCTATTTTACGGATGAGAAAACTAAAGCTTCAAGAGGAGTTAATTAGCCCAATATTTCACAGCCAATAAATAGCACACAAGAATTTTGACCTACGAGCTGTCTCATCCCTGTAACCTTCTCTTCCTACATCTTCCACGTATACAAGTAATCAACCTAATTAACTGACACCATTTTGACAGGCTTTATTCTATCCACACTAAATTAATGAAAAGCTGATATAGACGTCTTTATATTGCTGATACATTTCAGCAAATTCTGAAGTGACTACTGTGTGCCAGGGACTGTGCTGAGGCCAGGGCAAAGATAAAGAAGACATTGTCTAAGACCTTGAGAGGCTCACAGTTGAGCAGAAATAAACTGAATCATATTCTGCTACTTTGTCGTTTGCTATAACAACAAGTTATTTTCCAAAAAGTCCACTTGGAAATGTAGATAATGATAATAATAACTGGTCACAAAACACAAAGTGAAATGTGATATAAAAAAATCATTGACTTGACCATTTTTATCATTCTTAGACAGGTATACAACACAAATACTATGTCAGGTATGAAATTGTGACTAGCAAAGTTAATTTTGTTTTACTAACTCTAAAAGAGGATGGCTTTAACAAACACTTGAGAGTTAGACATATTGCCTTCATCAATAATCTCCCAGAAACTATTCAGTCAGCAGCCAATTCATCTATGAACTACAATATGTAAGTGATACATTTTCTGGAATGTTAAGTAGCCCTGATCAGTATGAACTCACATGTCACACAGACGAAAATTCAAAATGTCCCAAAGTCTAAGAGAAAGGATAAGCAAGCAGTACTTAGCTGGCTCTATTAGACTGTCTTTTTTGATTACCTATGTCAAAGTACCTAAGCCAGGTTCAATCATATGCTTCCCTCTGACTCTACTTCTTTGGCTTTTGCCGCACTTCTCCCGGACATAATATCCCCTCCCAAATCACTTGGACATAGTCACTTTCGTAACGTTTTCCAAATATATATCACTACAGATACCAGTAGTAGCTATTATCCTCACTAAAAAAGAAAATCTTGTCGTAGCACTAGCAATAATGCCCACAGTTGGAGTCTCCTTGCAGCTTAGCAATGATCTTTGTTCTCAATTCTGATTCATCTTAAGGATTCCATTTGGCATTGTTTGCTGAAAGTGAACTTTGAAAATAATACAAGTTCTATTCAGGAAAGTGTCTTCCCTTCTTTAATCCAGTATTTCCTACTTTGGAATGTCAGTTTTTTTCTTCATCAAGCCAATCTAGTGGTTCTCAAATTATGTGTAGTGGAATTCCTTCCCCTACACCCTTCAAATACTATTCTTTAAAAGCACTCCACATACCATATATGAAAAGATGAACTATTTTCTCAAGAAGTTGAGCTGTTTATTGTTTGTTGGGAGATTCTATCACTGAAACCACTGGATTCTATAACAGCAGTTTGATCATCACTTTCTTAGAGGTTTCTTGTGTTATTTGTGAAAAGTATCATATTACATTTGTATATGTGGCAATTTGTGAATCTTTTATAACTTCATAAACTTGGAGGTAGCTGGGGTCAAGGGAACTGGACTCAAACTCTTAATCCACTGCATGCTTATCGTGCGACATTGAGAGGTTTATGGAAACTCTGTCAGAGCTTTTATATAGAAAGAATACTAATATAGAAAGAACCATCTTTGTGATATATGGCAGTTTTGAGGAGTAATGAGGGGTCAAGTTCACTAGATCTCTGACATTCAGCAAAGCTGTCTGGAAGGAACTTGTCTCCTCTACTCTACTGTGTATATCACAATACACACTCAAGGATCGTTCAGACCACAGGATGTAATAAAATGTAGCTCCACTAGTGTCTTCACGAATCTGTTGGTTCTCAGAAATTGGTTGAAAGCCACTGACTATCTCTGAAGCACATTTCCATAGAAAGTTACAATTTATGCCATAAGTTAACTGCCTTTTCAACTTTCACAAAAACATAAATTCACTCAACAAGAAATGTTTGAACTCCGTTGGTGGGAATTGGTACAGCCACTATGGAAAAGAGTATGGAAGTTTCTCCAAATATTAAAAATAGAATCAATATATGATCCAGCAATCCTACTTCTGAATACATATCCAAGGAAATGAAAACAGGATATAGAAGAGACACCTGGACTCCCGTGTTTATGCAGCATTATTCCCCACACCCACCAAAAAACAGATATGGAAACAACCTAAGTTTCCAACAATAGGTAAATAAATAAAGATGTGGATAAAAATGGATATAATGGAATATTAATTCAGCTGTGAGAAAGAAGCAAATCTTGTTATTTGCAACAATAAGGATGAAACTTGACAGCAATAAGCTAAGTGAAATAAGTCAGAACAAGAAAGACAAATACTGTATGATACGTGGAATCTAAGAAATTCAACTCATAGAAACAGAATAGAATGGTGGTTACCAGGGGACAAGGTGGGGGTGGACAGGTGTAGGAAATAGAGAAATGTTGGTCAAAGATACAAACTTCCAGTTAGAAGATGAATAATTTCTGGGGATCTAATGCACAGCACTGTGATTATAGTTAACAATACACTTGCTGCCAAGACAGTAGATCTTAATGCTCTCATGACGATACTTATGTGACATGATGGAGGTGTTGGCTCATGCTTTACAGGTGATCATATTACATTATATATGTGTACCAAATCAACGTTGTATACCTTAAACTTACACAATGTTATATGTCAGTTATATCTAAATGGAACTGAGAAAAAAAGACCCAATGGGAAAGTTTAAAAAGAAGTTTTTGCATTGTTTGAACCATTTAATAAAACCATTTCAAAGTAACTTTTATTTATTTTTTTTTTAATTTTTTTTTCAACGTTTATTTATTTTTGGGACAGAGAGAGGCAGAGCATGAACAGGGGAGGGGCAGAGAGAGAGGGAGACACAGAATTGGAAACAGGCTCCAGGCTCCGAGCCATCAGCCCAGAGCCTGACGCGGGGCTCGAACTCACGGACCACGAGATCGTGACCTGGCTGAAGTCGGACGCTTAACCGACTGCGCCACCCAGGCGCCCCTCAAAGTAACTTTTAATGCATATAAAGGAATTGATATATATTTTTTTTTTAATTTTTTTTTCAACGTTTATTTATTTTTGGGACAGAGAGAGACAGAGCATGAACGGGGGAGGGGCAGAGAGAGAGGGAGACACAGAATCAGAAACAGGCTCCAGGCTCTGAGCCATCAGCCCAGAGCCTGACGCGGGGCTCGAACTCACGGACCGCGAGATCGTGACCTGGCTGAAGTCGGACGCCCAACCGACTGCGCCACCCAGGCGCCCCAGGAATTGATATATTTTTATGTCACATATCTATTCTCTCTAGACTTTAAATATAACGCAACTTCTATATTATAACAGCACATATCTTATTTTAGCTTCCATTTTTCTCTATGCTTTTATCGTTAACTATTGTGGCTTTCTTATAATCATGGCATTTTGTGAGTATCCTACAGTACTTTGGATATGTCTTTGATGCAGGTATTATCTCACACCTGCCATTTTTGAAGTCAAGTACACACTGGTTTAATAATTTTATAAAATAGATGCCAAATCTTTGTCTAATTTCAGTTGAGTTCACATGTTAAAATGCTGAAAGGACAACATAATTTTCTAAGAAAGAAGAGAAAATAGAAACCAAAATGGAATGGCTTTCTTTTGTTGTTGTTGTTTTCTATATTGTTTTTATTGCAGAATATTTCTTGGAGAGTATTTCATACTAACATTTTTAGAAATACGATATTCTTATTTTTTTTTAATAAATTTATATTTAGAGCAGTTTTAGACTCACAGCAAAAATGACTGGAAAGTAGAAGTCCCATATAACTCTTGCAGCCCTTCATTTTCCAAAACTTCCCCCATTATCAACACCCCTCACCTGAGTGGTACATTTGTTAGAATCGATGAACCCATTTTGACATGAAGTTATCACTGATATCACTCAAAGCCTACAGTTCACACTAGGGATCACTCTTCTATTGTACATCTTATGGGTTTTGAAAAATGTATAGTGACACGTATCCACAATTGTAGTATGATACATAATAGTTTCCCTCATTTAAAAATACTCTGTTTGGGGTGGTCCTGTATGGCTCAGTTGGTAAAGCATCCGACTCTTGATTTTGGTTCAGGTCATGATCTCACAGTTCCCGAGATTGAGCTCCATCTCAGCACAGAGCCTGCTTGGGATTCTTTCTCTCACACCCTCTCTGCCCCTCCCTGTTCATACATACATGCTCTCTTTCTCTCTTTCCCTCTCTCTCTCTCTCTCTCTCTCTCAAAATAAATAAATAAACTTAAAAAAAAGAAAGAAGAAGAGTTCCTTTTGCTACACACCCTTGAGAGCATTTGGTATTGTCAGTGTTTTGAGTTTCCACCATTCTTATGAGTGTAGCAGTATCTCATTATTTTAATTTGCAATTCTGTAAGGACTGTATGATGCTGAACATCTTTTCATACTATTATTTTTCTATTATTATTTCATCTGTTTAATATTAGTTGTCATATACTTATGATATGTAATCATATATAAACAAAAGATACATATATATCTTTTATGAAGTGTCTGTTCAGGTCTTTGGTCCATTTTTTAATGTTTGGGGTTTTTTATTGTTTAGTTGTTTTCTTATTGTTGAGATTTTTGTGTTTATTAGATAATAGTTCTTTATCAGATCTGTTTTTTGCAAACATTTTGACCTTGTCTGTGGGTTTTCTGCTTATACTCCTTAATTGTCTTTCGCAGAGCAGATGTTTTTAATTTCAATGAAGTCTAGCTTACCAATTATTTCTTTCATGCACCCTGCCTTTGGTGTTGCATCTAAAAAGTCATCACTAAACCTATGGTTGTCTAGATTTTCTCCTATGGTTTCCTCCAGGAATTTTCAATTTGCATTTTACATTTAGGTCTATGATCCATTTTGAGTTCAATTTTGTCAAACATGTAAGAACTGTGCCTAGATATATTATGATTATTATTATTATTATTCACATGGATGTCCAATTATTCTAACACCATTTGTTGAACGACAATTATTCTACCATTGTACTGCCTTGTCCCTTTATCAAAGATCAGCTGGATATTCTTACACAGGTCTATTTCTGGGCTCTGTGTTCTGTTCCATTGATCCATTCTTTTGCCAATACCACGATGCCTTCACTATAATGTCTTTATAGTAAGTCTTGAAGCTGGGTAACATCAATCCTCCTAATTTGTTCTTCTTGTCAATATTGAGTTGGCTATTCTGGATCTTTTGCCTCTCCACTTAAATTTTAGAATCATTTTTGTCAACATGCACAAATTAACTTGCTGAGATTCTGATTGAGATTACACTGAATCTATGGATCAAGTTGGGAAGAACCAACACCTTGACAACTTTTGAGTTTCCCTATCTATGAAGTGAAATATCTCTCCATTTATTTGATTCTTTGATTTCTTTCATTAGAATTTTGTGGTTTTCCTCATGTAGATCTTATACATGTTTTGTCAGATTTGTTTTTGTTTCTATAGACTAAAATAATCTCAATTTTTTTAATTTGCAAGCAACCAGATGAGGATACTCAAGAGGTCCATAAATTAAGACTATAGAATCCCCCAGAGAACATATGCATACCCCAACCATAATGAAGGTATCAAAGATGGGGCATAGAATATAATACCAAAAAGATGAGCTTAAATTCTAACAATCTCTTTTATTAGCCACATGACCTTGTTCAAACTACTTAGCAAATCACAGTTTCAATAATATGGGAATAGTGGGGTGCCTGGGTGGCTCAGTCAGTTGAGTGGCCGACTTCAGCTGGGGTCATGATCTCACAGTTTGTGAGTTCAGGCCCCGCGGTGGGCTCTGTGCTGACAGCTCAGAGCCTGGAGCTTGCTTCTGATTCTGTGTCTCCCTCTCTCTCTGCCCCTCCTCCACTCATGCTCTGTTTCTCTGTGTCTCAGAAATAAATAAACATTAAAAAAATTTAAAAAAATAATCTGGGAATAGTATTGCACCTTCTATTTGGTATACAACACTATACATTTTTTAAAGAAATGCATGTGGTTTTGAATGAACAAAATGAGGCCTAAGTCCAAACGATCATGTATTGAGTGTAACAAGAAAGCAGTAGAGAACAGAGAAAACAACATTAAAGTACAGCAAAAGATTTAAATAAAAAGTCCATATACCAGTTCAAAGATTCTGGATAATAAGTGGTCAAAACTTAGACCACAATCTTTTTTAACCGTTTCAGAGCCACTGAAAAAAAAAAAAAAGAAGAAGAAGAAGATTTTGAGCCAGAGAGTGAGATACAGTGCCCCTTTATGCACTCAATGAATTTTATTGAATGAACACATAAATTAATGAATAAGATATCAAGGTCAAGTTACTTTTAGAAGCTGGAAATATTCATACTCTATTTTGAATAAAATAAATCCAACACTTAGCACAGCACAAGCAGGATGACACTTTACCAAACTGGGAATCTTGACAGGCTTTATCAATATACTGATTGATTGATGACCCATGATATATCTATCTATGTATCTATGAGTTATAATTTAGAAGTAACAATAGTTTGAATGTATGAAAGCAACTAGTAAGAATAATCTAATTCTTTTCCCCTTGTGCTTCTTTTAGGCCCTAATGCATTACCTGCCTTTGGCTTTTGTTTCCTTCTATTATAAATAAAACTGTCTCCTTGGCTGCAAGCTAACATCTGATTACTTCCTACCTTTGAATAGCAAAGATAGTATTGACTCCAACCTAGGATAATGACTTTCCTTGTGTTTTTTTTCCTTTAATTTTTGTTATTAAGTTAAAAAAGAGGCCACAATTTTAGAATAAAAAAAAGCAGCAAGATATAAAATACAAAAGATATTGCAAATCGTTCACAGAACAGCAAGCTGAATAGTGATATTTCTTAAAAATAATGTGACAGAAAATTAGAGTTTTGTTAAAGATAGTAGACTAAAATGGGTTATTATCGGCACTTTAAAATTTCTCTCTGAACAATAAATCTAACATTTTTAATAAAGCTAACATCTTAAAATTATAAACACTCATTGAATGCTATAAAATAATTTAAGTTTGTGCTATATGTGTGTTTTCATAGCCAATCCTATTTCTTTAAAGAGAGACAATATAATAGGTTTAAAGTATTCCTAGGGGCTGGAGGGAAAGGGAAGACACCATATATTGAACACTATATGATCTTCTGCTATAGTGCTACAAAGGAATGGTTTTCATTAAGGATTTCCCATAAGAAATCATCAAGTAACTGTAATATCTACCTGTAGGTACACACTCAGAACTAGAAACTTCACATGCAGAGACCAGGCCAGGCGTTCGCACTGTGGGGTGGGCTTGGTAACAGCCGAGCCACCTTACGGTTGGATCAGTTTCCAATGACCATGTACTATTGTTCTACAGCAGTGGGTATTGCCAGCTGTCATGTCATTAATTTCTCGAAAAAAAATAGTTCCCCCTGAAAGTTATGTTTGGCTTTAAGAAAGAGAACTTGCCAAGGAATTTCATTTATAAGTCTAAAAAACATTCATTATCTCTTGTAAGCCTCCAGTTACCTGCTCTAGAAAAGTCAGTGAATCTCCTAGAATCAATCTACTGTTAATCCTCCCACACCAATTTGGAGTCATTCATTTATATTAGAACATGATCAATGCCAATATTCAAAATGAAGAAAGGCAAAAAATTGTGCAGAGAAAATGAAAACTGTGTCTCCCAGAAGTACCATAATAGTATTACAATATTGGTAGGGGAAGACATACCTACCAGGTGTTGCAATCCCAATCCAGTGTGTGATCCACCTATGTCTCAAGCTCTCATTGTTCAAAAATTGAGGCTATTGAGGATACTGCCAGAACTTTCTCTGATTATTTAAGACTTATTTTTACTCTCAGAGAAGGGAGCTGTATGTTGGCTCCAGTGATAATGACTCTATTCCCAACTATATTTTGCTGGGCAGAAATTTTCAGATTGTAAAATGCGATTTAGTATGTCATACTTTACTTTTATTTTTATCAACTTTCTCTCTCACCCACACACCCACGCACACAGCTTTATTCTTTATTCTTTTGTTTTTTCTTACAAGTTTTCTTGGCCTTTTGTTTCTTTTTGCTTGGTTTTCGCTAAACTACTCCTAATTTTTATATGACAAAAGCACACAGTTCACACCAGTTTAAACAAATAAAATGTATTGAATTTACAGATGCAAACACAGAAGAATTATGGCCAGATTCTGGGATTTAACTATTTTATCATTGATAAACTCTTTATGTCACAGCTCTGCTTTGATTGTGTTGTCTTAGAGACAGGTTTTCTCCGTGTGCCAGATCCCAGTAATTTCAAGCTTATATATCCCTGGCAATTAAAGCAAGAGTATCTGTTTCTGATGGCTGCTGACTCTGCTCAGAGGTCATTAATTGTAGAATTTTTTAGCCATCTTGAGAAGCTAAAAGTTTTTTAAACCATCTGGTCTCCGTTCCTTTTTGCTTAACAATTCTTCCCTCAAATCGTCTCTCTCTTTTCACATTTTACTGTAAACAGCAAGAAAAGTCAGTACTTTCAACACTTTGGATATCTCCTTATTTAAATAACTGAGTTCATGACTGATGTGTTTTCTTTCCACATGACCACAAGTGAAATTTTACTAAACTTTCTGCCACCATGTAACATGGATTTCCCATTCCACAAGTTTCTAATAACACATTTCTGCTCATTTTCTTTAAGTCTTCACTGGAAGTATCCTCAAAGTCCAAGTTTCTGCCAAGTGTTCAAGGAAACCTAGGCCTTCTTTGGCACAGTCCTCAAAATTCTTCCAGTTTTCTTATTGGCTGGGACCAAAGCCATTTCCACCAATAACCACTGTTATGAGTTGAATTACATCTTCCAAAGAAACATGGAGATCTTACCCTCCTACCTCTGAATGTGAGTTTATTTAGAAAAAAGATCTTTACATATGATCAAGTTAAGATGAGGTCATTAGGATGGGCCCTAATCTAATACGACTATGTCCCTATAAAAAAAGAAAATTTGGACATGGAGACAAGCATGCACACTGGGAGAACACCATGTGAAGATGAAGGCAAAGATGCATCCACAAGCCAAGGAATGCCAAAGATGGCCAGCAAACCAACAGAAGCAAGGAAAGAGGCAAGGAACAAATTCTCCCTCACAGTTCTCAGAAGAAACAACCCTGCCAACACCTTGATCTTGGACTTCTAACTTCCAGAGCTATGAGATGATAAATTTCTATTATTTTAAGCCCTCGGTTTGCCAAATCTTACTTCTGCAGCCCAAGCAAAATAATATAACCACTTTTGGATATGAAAAGCTAGATTTGGTATCTATCACTATGTGACATTTCTATCCCAAATTCAGCAACTTAAAACAATACACATTTATCACCTCACACTTTCTATGAACTGGATGCCCAGTTGGCTCCTCTGCCAGTCTGCCATCAAGATACTAGTAACGGCTGAGTTTTCATCAAAAGCTCCACTGGGGAAGGACGGATTCCAAGCTCATGTGACTGGGAGCATAATTCAATTCTTTTAAGGCTGGAAGACTGAGGGTCTCAGTTTCTTGATGGATGTCGGCCAGAAGCTTCCATGAATGTTGAACTATATTACCCTCTTCCTATGGCTTCTCACAACATGGCCACCAGCTTCTTCAAAGCCAGCAAGGAGAGAGAGTCTCCTAACAAGATAGACATTACAGTCTTATTCAGAGTGGTAGTGTACTTGTTATAACATTTATCTAGTTATCTTTGCCATATTCCATTGATTAGAAATAAGTTATAGGTCTTCTCATACCTAAGAGTAGACAATTACACAAGAGCATAAAAATACAAACACACCAGTAAGTACAAGCATATAGTGAAATTCAGAATACTCCAATACTGCAAAACAGTGCTGTACTAATCACTAACTCTACTATGTGTTGAAAGAGAAAAGTATTAAAAATAGCTATAGCTACAATAATTTGTAGAAGTCTCTCCCTCTTTCTCTGCCTTTTCCCCACTTGCTTTTTCATTCTCTCTAAAATTAAATAAATAGGGGCGCCTGGGTGGCTTGGTCGGCTAAGCATCCGACTTCGGCTCAGGTCATGATCTCACGGTCCGTGAGTTGGAGCCCTGCGTCAGGCTCTCTGCTGACTGCTCAGAGCCTGGAGCCTGTTTCAGATTCTGTGTCTCCCTCTCTCTCTGCCCCTCCCCTGTTCATGCTCTGTCTCTCTCTGTCTCAAAAATAAATAAATGTTAAAAAAATTTTTTTAATTAAATTAAATTAAATTAAATTAAATAAATAAACATGGGCAAAAATTTTTTTTAAAAAAGAAAGAAAAAAACCCTTCAAGACAAATGAAAATAAAAATACAACATATCAGAACATACAAGATACAGCAAAAGCAGTACTAAGAAGGAATTTCATAGCAACAAAACACCCATATTAAAATAGAAGAAACATCTCAAATAAATAATTTTACACTAGAAGGAACTAGAGAAAATAACAAAAACTAAGTCCAATGTTAGTAAAGGGAAAGAAGTATTAAAGATTGAAGTAGAAATATCTGAAATAGACAATGGAAAAACAATAGAAAAAATCAACAAAGCTAAGAGTTAGGTTTCTTTTTTAAAGATAAAATCAACAAACTTTTGCTAGACTAATCATGAAAAAAAAAAAAGAAGATGCCAATAAAATCTGAAAATAAAGAGAAAACATTACAACCAATGCCAAAATAGATCAGAGACTATTATGGACAGTTATATAACAACAAACTGGACAACCTAGAAGAGGTAGGTAACTTTCTAGAAACACAAAGATTGAATGAAGAAGGAACAGAAAGCCTGAACAGACCAATAACAAATACAGACATTGAATCAGTAATCAAAAGCTTTCTAATAAAGAAAAGCCCAGTACTAGAAGGCTTCACTGGTAAATTCTTCCAAGCATTTAAAGAAGAATTAATACCAATCATTTGTAAAATCTTACAAAAAATAGAAAAGGGAACATTTACACTCATTTTGTGAGGCCATCATCAACATGATAAGCAAGCCAGACAAAGATACAAGAAAACTATAGACTATAAATGTATAAAAATGTTCAAAGAGTACAAAACTACACTGTCCAATGAATATAAATGCAAATCTTCAACAAAAAGTAGCAAGCCAAATTCAACAGCACATTAAAAGAAATCATACACCATGACCAAGTGGGACATATTCCAGGGATACAATTCAATTAATGTGATAAACCACATTAACAGAATGAAGGATAAAAATCACAATTCTCACAATAGATGAAGAAAAAGCACTTGACAAAATTCACCACCTTTTCATGATAAAATCTCCCAACAATTAGCTCTAGACTGAATGTACCATAAAATAACAAAAGCCTTCCATGAAAAGCCAGCAGCAAACACTACACCCAACAACAGAAAATGGAAAGCTTTTCCTCTAAGATCCAGAACAAGGCAGAATTAGTCAAGAGCAATTAGTCAAGAAAACTAAATAAAAGGCATCCAAATCAGAAAGGAAGAAGTAAGATTATCTGTTTGCAGATGACGTGATCTTATACAGATGGTCCACAACTTATAATGGATCAACATAATGATCTTTCAACTTTACAATGGTGTGAAAGTGATATGCATTCAGTAGAAGCCATACTTCAACCATAATTGGAATTTGGAATTTTGAGCTTTTTCTGGGCTGGAGATATGCCTACAATCCTCTCTCATGATGCTGGGCAGTGGCAGGAAGTTGCAGCCCCCAGTCATCTACACAGCCACAAGGGTAAGCAACTGATATACTTACTACCATTCTGTACCCATACAAGCATCCCATTTTTCACTTTCAGTATAGTATTCAATAAATTACATGAGACAGCACTTTATTATAACATAGGCTCGTGTTAGATGATTTTGCCCAACTGTAGGCTAATGTAAGTGTTCTGAGCACAGTGAACGTAGACTAGGCTAAGCTATGATGTTTGGTAGGTTAGGTGTATTAAGTGCATTTTCAGCTTACAATGGGTTTATCGGGACATAACACCATCATAAGTTGAGGAAGATTTGTATGAAGAAAATCCTCAAGATGTATACACACACAAAAGCAAAAATCTCTCAGAACTGGTACACTCAGTTAAGTTTCAGTATATAAAATCAACACACAAATTTAGTTGAATTTCTATACACCAGCAATAATATATCCAAAAGGATAGATCTTATGTTGTGTTCTTTTCACACCAATAATAATGATGATAATAATGATAATAAAGGGCAGGAGTAAACTTTTAGAGCTTATAGGTATGTTTATAGCATAAACTGGTGATGGTTTCATGGATGCATATTTATCTACAAATTTATCAAATTTTATACATTAAATGTGTGCAGCTTTTTATATGTCAACCAGACCTTAATAAAGTGATTAAAAAATAATTGTCCTCAAATAACATATTGAAAGATAGTTGTCCTGAAAGGACATATGTGTGTATGTATAGGTATGCATGTGTGTGTGTATAAAAATATATATGTGAGAAATATATCATATATTCTGTTACTATTATTATTTAAAACTGCAATAAAAACGTATGGTGACAGAGTTGTTCAACTTGAAATGATCTATCCTTCAGAGAAATATCCTTATACTGAGTTATTATTTTATCAATGGTCCTACAATTTACGTAGGCAATGAGGAGCAGTGAAAAGTACCATAGTTTGTTGACTTGTCCAAACCGTAAATGCTATAGTCAGTATTTTATATCCTCATGCTCTTAAACATGTCAAAATGAATTTTGTCCAAAGCCTGTGCATAAGACCAGGATAAACTAAATGAAAATAACTGTCAGAAGGACTGTCTTCAATCACTTTTTTCTCCTAGGTCCAAAAGTATCAAGCTGCTAAAATAGTATGTTGTATCTCAGATGTAATATTCTGAATCTCTATCTTTTATATAATTTTGTGTACTATAAGACAATCTTTGCCTTATTGTCAATGTAAGCCCTGTGCATGTATAGGGAGATTCAGAAAAGACATGCCAGGCAGTCTCCAGTAGGTATGTTTTAGTTAGCAGGCCCTAGGGATACATCAACTTTTCCATTTGCTTGTCTTTAGTGAATTAATTGCAGTGCATCCAATGCTTGTCCTTGTTTTCAACATTCTAACCAGAACAGAGATCTTAATGGGCTGCATGCATTAACTGACTTGAGAGACTTCCTTAGATGCTGTTACTTCATTTTTAAATCCAACCTATCTAGCTACTTTTTTGATTAAGCCTCATAAATGTAATATCTATTATATTGGTAAAGAATAGCATATTTGTGAGGTCAGACCAATTTTTCTTATACATTAGGCTGCCAGCTATTATAGATATAACTTCAAACATTTCAAATTGTGCTTGGGAGCACAACTGTGATCTGAAATTAACTTTTTAAGAACGTGTAAGGAAATAAAACACTTCCAGAGCATGAAATTTTAGTCTGCGTCATGTTCCTTTCTGCCTGAACTGTTTATACAATATAAATACTTTAATACTTTAATATAAATACTTTAATTTAATTGCCTTAGCACATTGCTAACCTTTCCACACCAACGTATTTCAGCCTCATTATCAACTGAAGAGTCAGGGACAAAGGCTTAGCACATTTAATTCAAGTTCCTAGAAAAGCATCATGAGCAAAAAATGATGGCTGCACTAAGTCCAAGAGCTGTAGCAAGGAACAGATGATCAGAAAAGTAAATACCTGAAGAGACAGCCATTAGGATGAGCCTACATGTTGACAGTACCAGGGGCCAAAACAAACAAAAGTTTAAGACTCCAACAGGCTGATCCAGAGGCCAAGTGTTAACCTCTGCTGGCTGTGAGCTAGGATTCACATGCAGATCCATCCAATGTCAACACTCTACTGCCATTTCCATTCCATTGCACTGCCTGATAGAGTTAGCAGATGGCAAGGACAAGCATACTTTCCAACATCTTCACTGGAGGAAAAAAAAAAGTATTCTTCCAAATGATACTGCAATAAAACACCAACTCTAAACTGTGGAGAGAAATGCTTAAACCATATTTCAAGAGTAAGAAATAGATTCTAAGTTAATTTAAATGACCAATAGAGGTTGTTGAAGTTTGGCCATTAGGTCTGGCCTTTTCAAACTTCTAAGCAACAGAAACTAAATTTCACTGTGGGTAATACTTATGCCAGTCATTGTTTAATACTTGAACTAAGGCAAGTGACATAACAATTGGTTATCACCTAGAAAAACACATTAAAAGTCAAAGCAAAATGAAACAATTCAATAACTTTGTTATCTACAGAGAAACAAGAAGCTCAAGAACTGTAATCGGCAGTTTGACTAAAATCAGTTGACTGGATATTTTTATGTTGTACTAACACAGCAGTGCAATTTTTATTTCTATAAAATAAGACTACCAATTTTATAAATCAGTTATAAAATTCAGCTAACAAAATGAACTAAAACTTAGAGTTCCTTCTGTTGGCCCTAATATTTCCAAAGATCATTATGCATTAGAGTATTCTCAGAACCCAAAGTTGTCTTCTCACTGAAACAGGTGAAACTGACAGACATTTATCTCCCTCATAGTGTTACACATTCATAAAAAAAATTGTTTAAGAGTATAAGAAATCAATATAAGGTGTAAGGTGTATCTGAGGTCTTTCTTCCTTCTTTAGGAAGGCCTGGATTTCTATATACTATCCTCTTATGACTGCTTTTTCTGTGTCCCAGAGATTTTGGAATATGGTGTTATCGTTTTCATTGGCTTCCATATACTTTTTAATTTCCTCTTTAACTTCCTGGTTAGCCCATTCATTCTTTAGTAGGATGTCCTTCAGTCTCCAAGTATTTGTTATCTTTCCAAATTTTTTCTTGTTGATTTTGAGTTTCATAGTGTTGTGGTCTGAAAATATGCACGATATGATCTCCATCTTTTTGTATTTGCTGAGGGCTGATTGTGCGCCAGCATGTGGTCTATTCTGGAGAACGTTCCATGTGCACTGGAGAAGAATGTATATTCCACTGCTTTAGGATGAAATGTTCTGAATATATTTGTTAAGTCCATCTGGTCCAGTATGTCATTCAAACCCATTGTTTCCTTGTTGATTTTTCGATTAGATGATCTGTCCATTGCTGTGAGTGGGGAGTTGAAGTCTCCTACTATGTATTACTATCAATGAGTTTATGTTTGTGATTAATTGATTTATATATTTGGTTACTTTCACATTTGGTGCATAAATGTTTACAATTGTTAGGTCTTCTTGGTGGATAGACCCCTTGATTATGATATAATGCCCTTCTGCCTCTCTTGATACAGTCTTTATTTTAAAGTCTAGACTGTCTGATATAAGTATCGCTACTCCGTCTTTCTTTGTTTGACCATTAGCATGATAGATGGTTCTCCATCCCCTTACACTCAATCCGAAAGTGTCTTTAGGTCTCAAGTGGATCTCTTATAAACAGCATATAGATGGATCTTGTTTTCTTATCCATTCTGTTACCCTATGTCTTTTGATTGGAGCATTGAGTCCATTGACGTTTAGAGTGAGTATTGAAAGATACGAATTGATCGCCATTATGATGCTTGTAGAGTTGGAGTTTCTGGTGGTGTTCTCTGGTCCTTTCTAGTCTTTGTTGCTTTTGGTATTTATTTATTTATTTATTTATTTATTTTAAGAACTCACTATGTGCTCAGTGTTCTGCTAGGTGCTAGCAGAAGTAAAGAATAACCCCCATATTCTTCTGAAAATTGCATGTCATCTGAATTAACAACACATGAACAATACAGGACAATTTAGTACTAATCTAGCTGATTCTTGACTATGAGGATTCAGCAAAAGTGAGACCCATATGTACTTCAAAGATATGACAAGACTTTATAGGAAAGATGCACATTAATAAGGCCTCAACTATGATTATAGGTCACAGCAAGTGAAAAGAAGGAATGGGTATCTTTCAGGCAAAAAAAGTAAAAGGTAAAATAAAACAAAAAATCATGAACTTATAAAATGAGGTGAATGGCCCCAGTGCTGCCAGCAGAGAAGCATGTAGTAGCAGCATTGTTTCCTTTCCCTTCTGAAAAGCTCCATATTGCACTGACATGGCCACTTTTTATGCCAAAAGAGCAAGGGTTAAGTCAAGTAAAAGACCCTGATACACTTAGTCTGCTCCCACCCATTACATCATCCCTCTCATTCAGATTGTTTTTTTAATGTTTTATTTACTTTTTATTTTATTTTTAACATAATTTATTGTCAAATTGGTATCCATACAACACCCAGTGCTCATCTCAACAAGTGGCCTCCTCAATGCCCATCACCTACTTTCCCCTCTCCCCTACCCCCCATCAACCCTCAGTTTGTTCTCTGTATTTAAGAGTCTCTTATGGTTTGCCTCCCTCCTTCTCTGTGTGTTACTTTTTTCCCCCTTCCCCTCACCCATGGTCTTCTGTTAGGTTTCTCAAGATCCACATATGAGGGAAAACATATGGTATCTGTCTTTTTCTGATTGATTGATTATTTGGCCACACGATTGTGGTTCTAATTGTGGGTTCTCTATTCTATTCCATTGGTCTATGTATCTGTTTTTGTGCCAATACCATACCGTCTTGATGACTACAGCTTTGTAGTAGGGGCTAAAGTCTGAGATTGTGATGCCTCCCGCTTTGGTTTTCTTCTTCCACATTACTTTGGCTATTCAGGTCTTTTGTGGTTCCATATGAATTTTAAGATTGTTTGTTCTAGCTTAGAGAAGAATGCTGGTGCAATTTTGATTGGGATTGCACTGAATGTGTAGATTGCTTTGGGTAGTATTGACATTTCAACAATGTTTTATTTACTTTTCAAAAGAGACAGCTCAAGCAAGGGAAGGACAGAGAGAGAGATGGACAGAGGATCCAAAACAGGATCTGTGATGACAGACTGACAGCAGTGAGCCCAACGTGGGGCTTGAACTCACAAACCCCAAGATCATCCCCTGACTGAGAGATCATGACCAGAGCCAAAGTCGGCCGCTCAACCAACTGAGCGACCCAGGCACTCCTCTCATTCTGTTTCTTTCTGAATATTAACTTTCCTAAAGGATGACAAAGGGACCCAAATAAGCAAAAATCTCTAAATGGAAAAATAGTAGCATTAATTTGAAAGATATTATATACCTCTTTTGGGGCAAGAAAATAAAATATACTGTAGCATATTTTGTATATTTAGCACTGAAAAATTTTTTAGCATTTAGCTAAAATTTAGCATTTAGCACTGAAAAATTTTTAAAAATCAACTATAATTATATTAAATGATCATCAGCATCAGCATCATCATGATCAACATCACCTGCCATACTGTATGTAGGCAAATTCTAAAGTTCTTTTGCACAAAGTAGGAAAACTTAAATCACATATTAGAAATAAATAGCAATATATATGGGTAATTCCATCCCTAAATGACTGAGCAACAATCTCTATAAAGGGATATATCCACAGTTATAAATATGCAAATATGCTAGGATATGATGATAGAAGCATTGAGAAATGCAGGAAAAATAAAACAATATTAATTCAAAACTGATAAATGTAAAACGAAATAGAACCAACATTCAAACTACAGTAAAAAATTCCAGGGTGGCAGGTAACAAACACCCTCTCCTTTTCTTCATAAAAGACAAAACCTCTGATTATATAGGATACACTGTACAGAAAATGAATTCAGTGCTGACTTGACAGAGAATGACATTTACTAAGGCAACACTAGCTTCTCCTTCCTAAAGATCACAGATGTTCCTTGGAGATATTTATACAAATAAAATCAAAGATTAACTTTGACTTTAAAGATTATGACCTGGTCATTTTTTTAGTCATTAGATTTTGAAGAAAAGTAATATGTTAAGTGCCTATAATAGAAAAATCTTAATCTTTGTCCTGGATTAAGATGACCACAAATGAAAAACATTTCTATTCTTTTAATAAGATGGTGGAACATAAACCCGTGCTCGCATATTTGACAATATATCTTAAAATAATTTTAGATTTTTTTAAGAATAGATTACTGCTTTCCAAGAACAATATAAGCCATAACATAAAAAGTAAGAAATATGAGATAATCATCTTTACTTAGCAACTGAAGTAAAACAACAACAGGGGATATGCCATTTAAAATCCAGTGATATATTTCGTTCCTTTATGTTTGTAATATACAGGGCTTAGAACATGTATTTCCAGGACTCTGTAGGTGTTCATAAGAGAAATCCAACCCAAACTGTCTTAAACAAAAGGAAAATGTATTAGTTCAAATAATGGCACAGTCTAGTTGGAGATCTCTCTAAGCCTGGCTGGATCCAGAGCTCAAGCTGGCATTTCAGGATGCAGTCTTCCTCTTTCTCTTGGTTGTATTCAGACGACACGACCTCAGTTTTAGGCAGTATCTCTCTTCTCTGAAGCACTCTTCTCTGCCTACACCTCCTAGCCTAACTTCTGTATGAGGAGATTTTTGTATGTAGAAATTTATATATAAATAGCAACATGATAAGATCTAGAAAATGAAGTGTTCAGTGAAAAGAAAAAAAAAATATGATGTATAGCACAATAAAATAAGTGGAAATCAATAACATATACACAAAAACCATAGTTTACAAGAATGTATATATACAAATGCCATCAAATATATTAGAGTGAGTATCTATGGAAAATGAAGGTAGGAAAATGAAAGTAAGCTATGAAATGAATGGGGAAAAATAAAATAAAGCAAGAGAAAGCTTTACAAAAACAAACCAATGATTCAGTTGTGCAATGAGTCAAGGAAAGAAGGAAGAAAGGAAAAAGAGAGGGAAGGAAGGAGAGACGAAGGAAGGATGGAAGAAAAGAAGGAAAGAAAAGGGAAGGGAAAGAAAGGAAAACCAAGGGAGGATTATTAAAGTTTGTATATGGGACAATAGCACCCTCTTCAACCTCCAGCTCATGCCCAACATCATGCAAAGTTCAGGCATCAGTCCCCTAAATTCAGGCCATAAAAATCAAAGATAATCTCTAATAAAATTGGTGTGAATAAAATCTGGTGTGAACATAGATGTTTCAGAGTAAAGCCCTTCTCATTCAGCCAAGATTAGTATCAACAGCAAAAGAGAAGTGGTCCACAGTACCCTCATTCTACAGGTACAGTGAGTCCATCAACAGTCGGCCCCACCACACATGGGATTCCCTTTCAGAATCTCACTCAAGAGAGAGATCTTTAAGAGACCTTCAAGAAGTGCTAGACAAAGACACTTCTATAGCAAAAGAAACCGTCATTAGCAATCCACTCCTTTTTAATGTGTGACCTGAACAACCAAACATTGCCAGACATAGTTGGAGACCTAACCACATGAAAGAGAAACGTCAAGCTGACCCCTGAGAAGGAAAGATAATTAAGTGCAGTGGGAGAACCTTGAAATAACTCCAGTATGCTCATAATGATTATAGAAGAATCAGATCCTTAAAATGAAGCAAGGACACCGTAAAAAAGGAAAGGACACAGAAGAAGAGCTTTTTAAGATTTAAAAAACAAAAAAAAAAACAAAAAAAACAAAAAAAACAATTTATTAAGAACAAAAAACTAGAGAAAGAATACAAAATAATGTCTAATAAAACTCTCAAGATAAAAAGCAAAAATACAAAGGGCATTAATACCCATTTCTGTGTGACAAATTACCACAAACTTATAGCTTAAAACAATGTGATCTCACAGTTCTTGTAGACTGGAAGTCCAGGCATTGTAGATCTAGTTTCTCTGCTGAGGATCTCAAAGGTTGGAAATCAAGGTTGCAGCCAGATTAGAATCTCATCTGAACCTGGGGTCTTCCAAGCTCATCCAGCTTGTTGGCAGAATTCACTTTCTTGTAGTTGTAAGACTGAGGTTTCACTTTTCTTATTGTCTATTGGGCAAGGATCAACTATTAGAGGCTTCCCTCAGATTCTACCCACATGGTTCTCTCAGAACAAGGCAGCTCACTTTTTCAAAGCCAGAATCTCTCCCCAGTCTGGTAGGAAGAATTCTCATATGATGTAAATGTAATCAGCAAAGGTGACTATCCTAGCACCTCCACCATGTAAGTAAACCTAATCAATGAAGTGATTGTCTCATCTATTCATAGATCTTACCCACACTTAAGAGGAAAGAATTATTCAAGACATTTATACAAGGTAACTGGAATCCTGGCAGCCATCTTAGAATTCTGCCTACCACAAATGAGTAAAGGACCTATAAGACACAGAGAAGATGAATCCAAGAGGTCCAATATTACTCTAACAGAAATTTCAGAGAGCAAGAAGAGAGTAAATGGAGGGAAAGAAAATATCAAAATGTTCTGAGAACTGAGGAACATAAGCCTTCAGGATGAAAAATGTACTGAACACCAAGTGCAAAGAAAATAACAGGTCTGTATGTACAGATGCCATGTCATTGAGGAGAAAAAGAAAATTCTAAAAGCTTCCAAAAAGTAATCAAACCAGCCAATTAAGTAGCATCTAACTTTGTAGTGGCAACACTAGTTGTTGAAAAACAAGGAAACAATGTTTTCAAAGTTTCTGGGGAAATTTTTTCTCAATCTAGAAGTCTATAACAAATCCAGATACCAATTATCCATAAAATCAAAATAAAATGATCTGACATGTTCAAAAAGTATATATTTTATATACAGTGTTTTAGAGAACTAGTTGAGATTCTACCACAACAAATAAAGCAGGAAAGAGAAAGAGAAAACAAGGGATTCGCCCGAGAAAATTAAGGAAAGTACAAAGATAATAGCTGAGGTATGAGATTCAAAGTGGAGGACAGAAGATGTACATTACAAGAGTCATCTTTGGTTAGGGAAAGAAATCTACTTGAAAGAATAAAGTACATAATAAGGAATCTGAAAATATTGAGCTTGTGATAAAGGTAAATTGTGCAAGACCAGCAGAAATGCAAGGAGAAACAACAACAGCAACAAAAAAATTAATGGTACAGATATAAAGCCAACTAAAATGTAGCATGATTTTAAGCAACTGGTAGAATATAAGAAAAGAGTCTCCATTTGACACTATTAGTGAGAACATTGTCCTTCAAATGATACTATATTTAGGGAGAAAAAAATGTATTCTTAGCGACCACCTCACTCCACACCCAGCAATATTTTCATGGTCATTAAATGCTGATTATAGGTATTTCGAACCTCTGGGCCTGCTTGTGGTCCAGTATACTGTAGAATGTAAATATTAACAACCTCAACAAAGTAAAGCCTAACTGACAGATGGTGGGATAAGAGGATGGGTTAGGGAGGAAATAAGAAAGATGGAGGACAAGATTGAGATACAATATTTTCACTTAACAAGTAGAAACCTAAGAGATACTATCAAAAGTTCATCAATCAGGAAACAGATATGTATGCATAGGATTTAAATTTATCCAATAGGACTAAAACTAATAGTCAATATTAAGATTTGGGAGTAGAGAGAAGATGGAGAGTGAAAAAATACTCATTGTTCATGTCACAGAGTTAATAAATATTGTCTAAATTTTATTCAAGAAATATGGAGTGCCTGGGTGGCTCAGTCGGTTAAGCACTCAACTCTGGATTTTGACTCAGGTCATGATCTCATGGTTCGTGAGATCAAGCTCTGCATTGGGCTCTGCACTGATAGGGCGGAGGCTGCTTGGGATTCTGTCTGTCTGTCTGTCTGTCTGTCTGTCTGTCTCTCTCTCTCTCTGTCCCTCCCTACCTGGCACTTGAGCTCTCTCTCCCTCAAAATAAATAAACAAAAGACAAATAAGAATGTTATCTAGATTTATAGAGGAAGCAAAAACAAAACAATGCATA
Source organism: Puma concolor (assembly GCF_028749965.1). NCBI lineage: Eukaryota > Metazoa > Chordata > Mammalia > Carnivora > Felidae > Puma > Puma concolor. The sequence continues at coordinate 50,689,230 of NC_141678.1, read as the reverse complement.
GTAAAAGAGTTTGCCTTTAGAAAATAGCAGTTAGGGTTTAGCGGGAAAGGAAGAAAGCAGTGGCATGTCATCATGCACAAATTTTTCTACTCTATTTGATGTATTATGAAGTCTATGTATTAATTTGCTTAAAATTAATTTAACATTTACAATTTATTTAGGAACAATATTGTCCCTGTTCAGGAAGTAACAACACTTGAAAAACATTTTTTATAATTGTTCTGAAATTCTGTGAGCAATTTGGATTAATTCAAGCAAGGGAGTTCACTTTTTTATTCATCACTTAGTAATTCTGCAAAACATTAAGAAATAAACTTTGCAGTTAAGACTCACTGAATCTTTACTTAGTCATATCATCAAATTAACATAACATTCATCACAGTCTGTCCCAATGAGAAACACTAGGCTTTCTTTAGACTATATGACATAACTTTCAGAAACAAAGAGCTCAGAACTGGTGTAGTTCTATTCCTTGACAATGTCCACTTTGATGCCCTAAAAGAAAATATAGTTTAAATTGAAACGACTTGCTTAGTTAAAGCCTAGAAGAGAAAAAAGACAAGGAATTCCCCCAAACATAAGGCATGCATTGCCAAAGAATATATTAACACCCTGTCATCTTTCCAATTGGAGTCTAACTGGGATTTTTCTTTTCCTCAAAGGTCACATAGTGATGAAGAATCAGAAATCCTCATCAAGTGTGGCTAACAACGAAAAAAAAAGAGTATTGGGTGAGTTCTGATTTCAATTTAGGAGTAAGAAAAGCATTGGGTCAATTGTATAGATCAATCAACATGTGATCTTGTTAATCATAAATGGTAGTTAGTTACCATAAAACAAAAACAAAGGTAAGTGACACTTCTATCAACAAATATCCCCACTTAAAAAACACACTCATGTAAACACTCATATCCAAGTGTGATGGCTTGTCTTTTAAATGTTTATTTTCGAGAGATAGAGAGAGAGAGAGAGAGAGAGAGAGAGGGAGGGAGAAGCAGAGAGAGGGGTCAGAGGATCTAAAGATGGCTCTGTGCTGACATCAGAGAGCCCCATATGGGGCTTGAACTCACAAACTATGATATCATGACCTGAGCCAAACTCGGACGCTCAATACTCAATCGACTGAGCCACCCAGGCACTCCTGATGGCTTGTATTTTAGAGCAATACTTCCCAAATTTTGAAGTGGAACACCAATCACTTGGAAATCTGTGATGGGATTGGGATTCTGATTTTCTAACAGGTTCTCAGCTGATGCCTAAGCTGCTGGTCCTTGAATCACATTTTGAGTAGTAAGGACAGCTCCCAAATTTGTGTTTTATTCAATGAAAAGTGGACTGAAAACTTCATCTAAAGAATAAAATGCAGCATTATCCATAACAGCCAGGATATGGAAACAATCCAAGTGTCCGATTGATGAATGAGATAATGAAAATGTGAAATGTACATATATGATGGAAAATTATTCAGCCATAAAAAAGAAAAAAGAAAAAAAAGAAAGAAAATCCCACCATTCGTGACAACACAAATGGCCCTGGAGGATATTATGCTAACTGAAATAAGCCAGTCAGAGAAGAACAAATCCTGTATAATTCCACTTACGTAAGGTATCTAAAATAGTTAAATCACAGAAGCAGAGAATGGAATGTAGTTTGCTAGGGCTAGAGGTTAGGGGAAATGGAAAGTTGTCATTCAATGGGTATAAACTTTCAGTGATGAAAAATGAAAAGTTCTAGAAACCTGCTGTACAACCCCAGTGCCTACAGTTAACAATACAGTATTGGGCATTTTAAAATATGTTAAGAGGGTAGATCCCATGTTAAAAGTTCCTAACATACACACACACACTCAAAAAAGGAAACATTAGAAAAGTTTGGGAGTACTATTTAAGCCCATTACTTTGATTGTGGTAATGGTATTACAGATGTTTGCATATGTCCAAACTCATCAAATTTTACACAATAAGTATATGCAGTTCTTTTTGTATCAATTATACCACAATAAAACTATTAAATGAAAAAAGTAGTTTGGAAATTAGATTAGCAATAAAAGGTATGGGACTAATGCCTAGGGGAAGAAAAGAGAATAAAATGACTAACAAAAAACAAAAGAACTTTGAAACCAGAAGAAACTCTCTAAAACATCTATTTTATATTTGCGTATCTACAATTTTTTTCAGATTCAGAATACCTTTTTTAAATACTTTAAAATGTATAAATTATATCATCTAAATAATCATGATAAAATTATTAAGAGTTTATTAAGATCAAAGAGGGATTTTTATTCTGAAAGCACATCTATTTTCTTCCTGCACATTTCCTTAGGTTGTGCTAAGTTCCAATAAAGTTAAAAGTGGATGATTTGGAATTTTTTTAAGTCAGTTCTAAATGTCATGGATTACTAATCAGTCATAGCAAAGAGAATCTGTAAGAATAAATATTACAACAGGTAAGAAAGGGGAAGGAGGGTGTGGTTTGTAATTATATTCTAGAAAACAAAGCCTTTATTTACCTCCTGAGGAATATAATGAACAGGAAATTACAAATCACTTAGGAATGCTGAAGAATTAGCACATTCTTCCATTGAATCAGAATATAGCTGAAAAGTCAGAAATGTTTAAAATAATGTTCACTACTAAATTAATTCCTTTAATCTGAGACAGAATGCCAATTATGAATATCTTTTTCAGACACTGTCTTTTTTCCTGAAAAGTTGTATTTTTTAACAACATGCTAATATCTGTAGACTTAAGAAAAAAATAGGCATCCAAAATATATGTACTACTTTTGTATCTATTTATAAAAAATCTTACATTTACGACAAAAGAAAGAATACTATCTTGGTGAACCAAAATAAAAACATGTTCTCAATGACTGAGTCCATTTCCAATGAGTAGCACAAATCTAAATAAGCCTTAAATAGAGTTTAACTTTGCAAAGCAAAAGAAATATCAAGCTGTCAAACACATTCCTACCTGGTTTAAAATATTTAAATTAGTAAAAATATTGATTTTGTTTCCAGAAAAACTATCGAACTAAGAAACTTCCTGGCTTTAAGATTATTAAAAACATTGTCCAATATGTGACTGTTATGGGCCCACAAAAATTCAATTTTTATTTGCCAAGTTAAATCTTCCAACAAATTGTTGGCAATGTGAGGTTGGATACTCATATCACAATAATCCTCCCCAAATAGTCATGTTTGATTACTCCTTGTTCTGTGCTGAGAGGAAAAAGTCCAATAAATTCTCACTACTACTTTTCAGACCAGACAGTAGCCATTGTAAATATAAGAGAATAAGACAGAATGAGTACCAGCATGAGCACACCTTTTTTCCTAAATGTTGAATTCTGTAACAAATAAATGGGAAGGAAAAACCAAAAATATAAATTTTTGAGAGCCTATGGAGTAAGAACATATCAGTAAGACCACTCACTATTTCACTTCCTATGAAGAGACACAAAAGTAAATACTTATCTCAATTAATATGGTAGTTAAAAAACACTCTTAAATCAATTCATTGCAACTATGGGGAGCTCCCAGCAGCCAGAATATTAACCACTGTACAAAAAGGAGCCTCTGTTTACAAGACATCGGAACAAATAATTGATCCATTAAAAATGCCTCTTCTGTTCAATAACCATTTCAGTAAGGACATAGGCTTAGCTGCAGTAAATGAGACACAAAATTATAGTTAATGTCTTTTAAAATATGAAAGTGTTTCTCTCACACATAAAATCTGAGCTGATGAGATGCTTTATGAGGTTACACAGGGCTAAGTGTTCTTCTATCTTTCTGCACTGGTATCCCTAAGATTTGACCTTCCCATATAGTCCAAGATGACAATTTCACATTCCAACTATCAAAAAGACAGGAGAGGGGTGCTTGGGTGATTCAGTCAGTTGAGCAGCCTACTCATGATTTTGGTTCAGGTCATGATCCCAGAGTCATGGGATCAAGCCCCAAGTCCAGCTCTGTGCTGTGCATGGAACTTGCTTAAGATTCTCTCTTTCTCTCTGAACTTCTGCCCTGCTGGTGCTCTCTCTCTTAAAAAAAAAAAAAAAAAGGTGGGGAGAGAGAGAAAGGAAAAGAAGACAACCTCTGTTTATAATGGTGAAATTAAGAGTTGAAACCATCATGTCTTTCCATTGGCCAGAACTTTAGTCACATAACTACGTTTAGCAGTAAGGAAATCTGGAAAATGTAGCCATTAACTGGGCAACCACATACCACAATAACAATAATTCTATTTGCATAGAAGAAGGGGGAATTGGATATTGGGGGACAATTAACAGCCTCTGCCAGTGTAACTTTTATTTATTTATTTATTTATTTATTTATTCATTCATTCATTCATTCATTCATTCATTCTGCCAGTGTAACTTTTAAATATCTCAAGACACTAATACTTCCCTTATCTCCTTAGTGGTAAGGATTGAATGAAATAATAAGCATGAAAGCATTATGTAAACTGCAAAGCAATGTATACATGGAAGACATTATTTATACTTTGTGCTGATATTCTGGTGACCAAATGGGAAAAAACAAAAGCAGAAAGATGTAGCACAGCAGATAGGGAATTATTTAGTGACAGTGTTTTCACAGAAGGACTATAAAGAAAAATCTGTTTTAGTTACTGTTTGAAGTTCATTCTAGTTATCTGTGATGTGTTAGATCAGGATGAGTTTACGGTGTGAATGTTATTGCCATAATTTGAAATGACATCTATTTGCATCAGAATATTTCAGATGACTTTCCAATTCATGCTTCTATCCACAGGAACTGCTACTACATCAACTTTTATGAAACCAACACCATTTGCCAGGAACTGTGCTCAGCACTAGAGATGAAGATGAATATTGTTTGGGTAAGAAGGACATCTACACACAGGTTTATTATTATTATTTTTAAAGATTTAATTTTTAAGTAATCTCTACACCCAACATGGGGCTCAAACTCATGACCCCAAGAACAAGAGTCACACGCTCTACCAGCTGAGCCAGCCAGGAGCCCCTCTATATGCAGTTTTAAATAAAAAATTTACAAAGCAATCTCATAACCGAAATTACACCGTTTTTTTTTTTAACATTCTGTAGGAGGAGTCTACAAAAGACAGAAATTTATGCTAAAAGCATGGTATTTTGGTATCATGCCAACAATGTTTTTAAATGCCCATATCAGTAGCATGTTTCTCTAAAGTTAAAATATTGAGCAAAAATTCATTGCAATTTGGGAAATAACGGGTATTACTCAAAATATCTCCTACCCTACTAAAGTTCCTGAAATCCCAGCTCAAAACCCAAACAACAGAGGGGTGCCTGGGTTGCTCAATCGGTTAAGCACTTGACTTCGGCTCAGGCCATAATCTCATGGTTCCTGGGTTCGAGCCCTGCATCGGGCTCTGTGCTGACAGCTCAGAGCCTGAAGCCTGCTTTGGATTCTTTGTCTCCCTCTCTCTGTTCCTCCCCCGCTCGCGCTCTCTCTCTCTCAAAAATAAATAAAGATTAAAAAAAATTAAAGAAAAAAAAACCCAAACAACAGAATGTAAAAACTTTTCAAATAAACCAGTTTACTAAGAGGGTCATAGATTAAAAAAAGCACTAATAAATTAATTTCATATGAGAATATTTACAATGAGCAAACCTATATAGCTTATTATTTATTATATTATTTATATACAATATAAATGCAAGGCTGTTTCTTACATTTCTATCTTTATTGAATTTGTTTCTTTGAAGAAAGTATATATATGGAATAAAAGAGGCTTTTTGTAATATTGATTTTTTTTTTAAATAAAATTGTCTTTTGAAAACAAAACAAAGAGAAGCAACCCGTCAAAACATAAAATTATGTTCACCGTGAGAAATTTGGGGCATTATTTTAAAAGGGTTCATAACCATCTCCCTATATGTTTTCCTAGATGTATGTTTAAGGCTAGAGTGATAAAATGGTAATATTGTTAGACACTAAATATTCTGGCACTACTGTGTCTGTTATTACATTTCATGTCATCATTAAGTCAAAGAACATCCAGGATGTAATTTTGTTTGGGTTCTCTTGCTAGCTAGACAGTAAAATTAGAACTCTGAGGCCAACTCAAAAGTCATCTTGAGATATTGGTTTATAGCCTAATAGATGTCTTAGCATAAAATAGTTGCATATTCATGCTAATTTTCTTTGAGAATTGTATATTCAATGTGAATACAAGTAAACTTTCCTATTTATATTTGATCCTAACATTTAAGACATTTTCTGAAATTAAACATTTTTAGCAGAATATCATAATTTATTATTCATTTTGTATTCTTCAGGTACTCATTTGTTTTCTGGGCCATTGCTTTACAATTAGATGCTCATAGGTATTTCACTACTTGATAAAACCTGGATATTTTAGGTTTCTAACTATAATTCCAGGGTTCTCTAAACTTATAAAATTAAACAGTAGAAAAAAAAGAGTTTTGTTATTCTTCAGACCATGAATTTTGTGATATTAATTGAGGTGTCACAAGAGCTCAGTGACCAAAAATATCTCCCACCCTTCTGAATTCTCTGAAATCCCAGCTTAAAGACCTATTTGTCTTATTGAAGTATAAACACGGATGTCATTGGCTCTTCTCTGTCAATATGCACCTTTAAGTTAATTACTGATCATAAATACATGACCATAGAATAGGCTACTTGACAGTTGGTAGCCAGCTGAGGCCTGGGCTGCAATGGAACACAGAAGAGGCATACTGTGATGATACAGAGATTGGACATCTACGTCCCGTACGATGTACCTTAATTAAAAGACATACCAGGAAAGGGTGCCAGTGGGTGACTCTGGACATTCTAAAGCAAGAATCAGAACATGTGATGTCAAGAGAGACAAGCTTGTAAAAAGCAAGGAAACTAATGATAGAGAAAAACATTATAAAGAATGATGAGAATATACCTAAGGCAAATATGACCAATTTCATAATTTGGCAAGGACCTGGATCTCATATATCCTCAGAGAGAAGAAACATTTGGGAGAATAAAGTATTTTTTTAATGTCTTCCAAGCAACTAAAGCAAGGAGTTGTCAGCCAACACTCTGACAGGTAAGCCGTAAATACTAGAAGCTGGCTGGGTGGATGCTTAATCCAGCACTCTCCAAAGTGTATTCACTTTGGTGGTCTGATAAGATGTTCTATTAAAAAGGATTTCTATAGTCAAACAGGCTTGGAGAACTCAGCATCTTATAATTCCCTCTTTGAGACCCAAAACTTGTATTAGCATATTAAAGGCTTTAGAAAGTTTTAAAGTTGAAAAATCTTTATAAAAGCCAGCATTTCCCAGAGTTATTTGATCTCATAACCATGTTTTTAGTAACACCTATGAATATTTTGCTGGAAGTGTTGAAACCATTTTAATCCCCTTCCATCTGTGATAAGGTATATCTGTTCCTAGGTACAGCCATGGTAAAAGAAAGACACCTGAAATACATTGTACCTACTAATGACAGTCACAAAATTATGATTAAAATATATATATCTTTGTCAGAAATATCTCTTTTAATAAAGGTTTAACATGAGAGTATCAAATGTCCACTACTAAAAATTCAAATCCTCCTTATACTTTAAAAATACTCTGTAAACAAGAATCAGCCAAACATTCTCAACAGTGAGTGAATTGACTGATTTTAAAACTGAATGTAGTTTTGACCGACTTAATCAGCACTCTCCCCAGGACCTCTGGAAGACATTGTTCATTGTTGTGACATGACCAACCGTTGACATGAGGCACAGAACCAATTATCAAAGTCACTTTATAATTACAAATCCAAGTCAAGTGTTAACAAATTGTCTAACAGAGAAAATCTGGATCCTACATCTAACCTCTTTCACATTTCTAAAATTAGGAAAATGTATTCAAATATAACTATACAGTATAGAACAAGAAGATGCCAGGATCTATCCTGGGTCTATCTCTGAGGCTGAAGTCATTTCTCATCACTGCCCAAAACATTGGACTTCTCTGTTAGCACAAATTTCTAGCTTAAGCAAAGGCAAATTAAGATCTCTTCCATAATATTAGAATTTGTGGGTACTTTGAAGGTCTGTGTCACAACACTCATATTTTCTTAATCTGTAACCATCCTGCTCTCCCCTCCATCTGAACTTTGGAAATCATTTCATATATGAACGCAATGTGCTATAGTGAAAGAGTGTGGACTTGGAATAAGGTCTGGATTCAAATTCCAGTTCTCTAATATTCTGGCACCAAGACACCCCCTCCGTGGCTTTACTACCTAGTCATCACACACATTACCCACCTCTGCAACAGGAAGTTCAGTGTGATCTGCAGCCACAACAACCTCTCCTGCCTTAGAATCACCCAGCTATTCCAAATATATTTTTTATCTAAGCTCTTCAGGATCCAAAACGCTATTTTGGATATGTTTTGCTTTGTTTTGAGTTTTTTCTCCATTTTTTTTACAAATATTTTGAACCTCTTTACACATTGCCATACCTGCCTGGAAAACAACTTTTTTTTTTTTTTTAGTCTGCTCAATTATTTTCTCTGGGAAGGCAGGAATTATGCTTGTCTTGCTGACCATGCTAATACAATAGACCCTTAATTCATAGTCATTATGCACTTTTCAAGAAAATTACTTAACATCTCAGCTCCTCTTTTTTGTCTCTCCCGTAAAATATGGATACTAGAAGTAATAGAATTTTTGCAAAAGTTAAAAATGAGATAACTAAAACATATAGCTCTCTTGTGTATAAAAAGGTAATCAAGAAATATTAACTCTCTTATCCATGCCCTTTTTCTAAGATTTAGAGCCAAGGAAAAGACAAGAAGATAGCAGGGGACTGGGGAGTGGGAATCTCTTTATCCTTTATGGACATTATTATAGAGATTTTATCTAAAGATGATGTAGAAAAATGTGTCATGTCTCCAACATACTTGATTAGAAATTGTTTTCCAATAACTGAAAATCATTTCATTCTTTAAAACAAAATTGTGCCTATTCGTATATTGCTGCTTCCATATATCTGTAAATGTTTTTCATAAATGTAAATGATCGGCAAGGATTGCACTTGTGTAATTAACATCACACTACTGAAATTAAACAGTGATATTTACAACCTGCTAGGATAGGGAATGAGGAAAGAGGATAAAGAAGCTAAACAGGATATAGAAAGAAGTCCTTATTTCTGACCATGAGGAAACTGTTTCAGCTCAGACTCCTCTCAGAATATTAATCTTCCTGCAAAAACATGTGTAAGATAAAACACTCTCTCCCCTGAGCAATCAAGGACCCAGGAACAAAACCCAAAGTGCTAGAAAATCATGTCAGCAGAAAAAAAAAAAAAAACCATTTTAAGATAATAAGTAATTAGGGCTACATTTACAGAGCATAATTGAGAGATGATACCTCCTTAAAAGCCCCCATTGATTAAAACTCAGTATTTAAAGTGAACTTAGTGAATCCTTAGAAGCGAAGACTAAGAATTTTCTGTAAATAGTGAAAATGGTCCTAAATCAAGAAAGGGAGATACTATCACCGACCCATGAGGAAGTGAACCTTGAGTAGCGGAGGAAAGGATAAGTAGAATTTGCCAGAGAAAGACAGAGTGTGGAGGGAAAAAAAGTGTTCCCTTTGCCTCTACCTGTTCAAGTGTTATTGTTGGTTCCTTAATGAGAAGGAATTTGAAATTTATATCAGAAACAGTTTACCATTTATGTTACACTGTAAATATGTATGTTTAGGTTTACTCAATGGTCAAGTATCTTTGGTTCTCAACTTCTGAGTCAATTCATGCTCAACTAATTCTTTTATCAACTTAATAGAATTCTGAGATAAAATTCATGTATTGCTGTATTTTTCAAATAGACTATACATGACTATTGCAGTCAAGACTTAAAAACCCAGTGGGGAAAAACCTGGTAAATAATAATACCAGTAACTTGATTTAATAAAGTTTACTTTTTTCTGGCTATACTTCTGATTAGCTTTGCATGGGAAAGATACAGAGAAAGGTATAAAACAATTATGGCTTCCCAAGAGTCGTATGTCCAGTTTCTTTCCCACTCCTTTTTTTAATTTTATTTTATTTTGAGAAAGAGAGAGACAGAGAGAGACACAGAGAGACACAGAGAGAGAGAGGGAGAGAACAAGCAGAGAAGGGGCAGAGAGAGCAGTTGTCAGCAGAGAGCCCAATACAGGCTCATGAGGGCTTGATCTCATGAACTGTGAGATCATGAACTAAGCCAAATCAAGAGTCAGATGTTTAACTGACTAACTCACCCAGATACCCCTCCCACTCCTTTTTTAAAAATATCATCCACACCATTGGCAGATTCAACTTATTTAAACATATATTTATGGAATACGTGTATTCGGCTACATATACATATTCTCAGCTAAGACACCATGGGAAGCCCACAAGAGAGACACTTAACTCGACTATAGGTTGGGGGAGGGATATACAGAAGGCTTACCAGAGGTAATTTTCAAGATGCACAGCAGTAAAGAGCAAACCAGTGGTTGGCCAAGTGAATGTGGTAAAACGTTTCCTAGAGGGTCACTAAAGATTTGAGAGATGAGATAAGAGAAATAAAGATGCAAAAGGTTGTAAAAGACGTTGCAAACCATTTTAGGAGCAGAGGGAAGCCATTACTCTACTCAACAATACAATCAAATGTTCAAAGTTAAACATATTTTCAATGAGCCACTTGATGTTCATTTTCCCTGCTAATGCTGGGATCCCCTACCCTGAGAAGGGACTCTTGAACTAGAGGATGGACTGGAGAAGGGAAGATTTTTGTAAAACTGGAAGCAGCAAGGCCATCATTGTTATTGCAATAATCAGGGAAAGAGATGATGTTGGACCGAACTAAGTTACTGGCAGTGAAGCGGGGAAAAAAATGGACAAAGTACAGAGATAGTTAGGAAGTAAAACAATAGAACCTAATGACTGATTATATCAGGTTTTAGTGAAGAAGACTGAGAAGTCAAATTTAATTCAAACAGATTTATAGCTTGAACAACTGAGTGCATGGTACTGCCACTTGCTTAGTTATGAGGAGCTCGTTTGTGAAAAGGGAAGAAGGTAATGAATTAAATGTTTTCTGTCTGGAATTTTCTGCATTTTTGTGATAGTCAGGTATAAATGTCCGATAGACAATTGGATATACAGGTCTAGATTTCGGGGGAGAGATATGTGGAAGAGATCTAGATTTGGGAGGTTACAAATCTTTATACAATCTGCACATTTGTAAGAGTTTATACAACTTTATGTCTTTGTTCTTTCCATTCCTATTTATATATCCACCTTTATACTAGATCCCAATGCTTCCCAGCTTCTCAGGGACCTATCAATTATCCATTACCCCATGTCTACATCCTCTTCCCTGCTGGCTCCTTTCCATCATCACTTATATATGCTAAAGCTTCTCTTATGTTTATCAACAAGTAAGCAAATAAGCAAATCCTTGTCTCCCAGCCAACATCCTGTATCTCTCCTTCCTAAAAGAACTGCTTATATGTCCTTTTTTCATTTCCTCCTAAAGTCTGGCTCTGTCCTTCACCCCCATCTCCATCACCATTAGTACACTAAAATCACTCTGTCCATTTTTCCACCAAAATTATACTGCTTGCTTTACAGTGAAGTTCAATAACTCTTCTCAGTCCTTTGGGGACTCTCAGCGTCACTTGACACTGCTGACCACTCCCTCCTTCTGGGAGCCCTTTCTAGACTCTGTGACTGGTTATTCTCCTGGTTACTTCTCTTACATCTCCTTACGATGGTCCTCTCCTGTCCCTCAAGGGTTGGTACTCTATTCTTGCTACACATATCCCCATGTGATTGTCATCTGTTCCTCTTTATTATTATTTCATATCAATGATTTCCAAATATTTATCTCCCGGACGGAACTTTCTCTGAGGAGCATATATGGCTACAGAGTGAAATTCTGTTGCAAACTCCCTAGCTAGCCATCCTCTTGTCTGTCAACAGTTTGTAATGCTGCCAGTCCGTCTTGTTCACTGACTATTTCCATGACACACTTGTAATGCTGCCAGTCCGTCTTGTTCACTGACTATTTCCATGACACACCACAAGTGAGGTCCTTTGTTCTCACCTATTCTCTAAACCAGAATGCCCTGCTCCCTTATTCTATTAATTTATGTCTCACCCCTCTTAGGTATAAGCTCAGAACTGACTTCTCAGTAGAGAACCATTCCATCCTCTGAATTCCTATCATATCACCGTATCATGGAATACATGGAATATAGGAATAGCAAATAGGTTCCATATTGAATGAAAATGCTAATTCACTGGTCACACCAACCTAGAGCTCGGTAACAAGGAAGATTCCCTCTTCTCCATTTCCATACACAGCATGAAAGTATCATGATTAATTATCAATGGATACTACAAGCCCAAGGGAAAAAGGACAGCCTCAAGTCACATAGTTACCATCCATGTTATGGTTCTTGATTTTCGCTACCTTGAATTCTTATTTATTTTTATTGTAAATGTCCTGTCCTCACAACCAGATTTGAAATCACAACAAATTAAGGACTGGATCTTACTCTTCATTATACTCTCTTGCAAAAAATTAATGATCAATAAATGTTTGGCGAAGAAAAGCAGGAAGAGATGCCATAGAGTAAATGTTAGAAGTGGAAACAAATGTGGTATACAGAAAAAGTAAGCTTTCTAAAAAAAGAAATTGATGTCTTATTATCCATTCTTTAAAAACACATTCCAAAATTAAATCACCTTACTGTCTACAGATCCAGATGGGATAATAATATTTTTAGAAAACATATTTTCCATTCGAATCTCATGCAATTTCTTTTTAAAATCTATCCATTTTAAAATATATGCTGTGGTTGAAATGGCTCCTATGAAATTATGCACATGGCCTCTATTAAATCCAAAGTCAAGCTTTATTGTTAAATATCCCTATTCACTTTCCATTTTACTAAAACAACATCTTTTTTTTATTTTTCAAGTTTATTTAATTATTCTGAGAGAGAGCACAGCAGGGGCAGAGAAAGGGGGAGAGAGAGAATCCCAAGCAGGCTCCACACTGTCAGCACGGAGCCAAATCCGGGGCATGATCTCACAAACTGTGAGATCGTGACCCGAGCCGAAACCGAGTCAGATGCTTAACCGACTGAGCCACCCAAGTGCCCCAGTAAAATAATATCTTGAGATGTAGAATGCATTCCGATTTTTAAACATATTTGAGAAGAAATGAAATACGTAGAGGATGTTATATACTAAAACAATGCTGCAAAAATGAAAAATGATAGGGCAAAAAATACCTGAAAAGGAATATTCTCTCATACCTCCCCTTTCCCGCCACCTCCCAGGACCCATCTCATTACACATATTTTTTGGGAAATGCTCTCACAATTACAAAATACAAAACATATGCTTCATATCACAGATCAAGAAGGGCTCTAGACATACAGGAAACGAAATTCATGAATCAAACATCTAAATATTTAATATTTTAACAGGGTTTTCCAGTTGAAATCCATTGTTGTCTTTAACATCTTTTGTACAGTTTTGTCATATTAATGGTTGATGGACTAAAGTTTATTTCAAGCAACAAATTAGAATAGCTAGTTTCCCAATTTAGCTTTTTAAATTATTCCTCCTTCATTACATACTGTATTACTTTTCTTGTAACACTGGAGAAAGAAGCATTGCCTTACAGAGACACAGTTCTGAAATAATGCTGAGATAAATATGTATCAAAGTACTGTGCTTGTTTGATTCAATAGTGTGTTCCAAAGAACACAGTCTTTGGAATCACACAGGTCAGATGTGAATCATTCTCCAATACTTACTCTATTATCTCAGGTAACTTGTTTAACCACCCCATGACTTTGGACAAGTGTCTCATTTGCAAAGAAGGAATAATACAAATCCTATAGAAGTAGGCTGCCATCAAATGAAATTATGAGTATTGTTTAAAAAGCACAATGCCTAGAGATATTAGCTCTGATTTGCTAGCTCTGATTATTGTTTCCTTCACGATCCAAAATAAAATTACAAGCTGAAAATATGGATTTTGACACCTCTTATTATTTTTTCTTTACATACTCATTAAAGTGTTTGATTGGTTGGAATGGGAAAGGACAGTACTAAATTTTACATATAAAAAATTTTATAGTAGTGGTGGTATCAACATATATGATTTAACATGTTTGCTGGGTTAGTACAGATTTTTTTCTACTCCTTTCTTGCTACTTAATAGTTAACAGATAAACTGACTGATATAAAAATTACACTGAAGTTATTTACAACACACTATTATAAGTAATATGTGTTGTAATACTTTTATAGCCCAATAGATAGTATATGGGAAGAACACTTATAAATGGAACTGTGCCATTTATTCTCCAAAGATGTTCATTAAAAAATAACAACGTTTAAAATGTTATTCAATTTTCACAACTCTTGATAAATTCCCACAGTATCTCTTTTTTCTCTCTTTTTCTCAAAAATTAATAATGAAATAGGAAGATCATGATTGGTATCGAGTAGATCCATCTTTCAATCTTTTTTCACGTAATTTTTATTTTTTTTTTATTTTAGAGAGAGGAAGAGAGCGTGAGTTGGGGAGAGGGGCAGAGGGAAAGAGAGAGGCTCTTACGCAGACTCCACACTCAGTGTGGAGCCCGATACGGGACACAATCCCATGAACCTGGGATCACGACCGGAGCCAAAATCAAGAGCCCAACGATCAACCAACTGAGCCACCCAAGCACTACTCAATTTTTTTTAATGAAAATACTTTTATACTTCTATAAGAGGTTTTAATAATCTCCTTATTCCTGCTGCCACTGACTGATCTGGGGTTATCAACAGATGTTAAGTGACGCCAAAAATCTATAAATAGCCTAAGAAAAGGTAAAAAACAAAAAACAAAAACACTTGGAGCTAAATTGAGGCACTTGGTCATCTGGTATACTGCACTGCCCTTCATCACTTCTAGAACATGAGAAAGATTTTACAGAGATATTTTTCCCAATTATTGTAATACAAATTTTGACAATATTCATTATTTAATATAGTGATCTCTGGAGATATGAGGACTCCCTTGATATCATGAAGCCTTAATAAAGCAGGAGACAGAAGATATCACTTCATAAATTTCAAGAAGACAGTAACTTGATACTATTAGTAGTTTATATGAAATAATAATTATAGGCAAATAATTTTATGTATTTTATTGTGTTCCAGAGTACGTATACAAAACAATATCTTGGATATTTTTAATTTTACTTCTATCTAGCCTACCTGTCTAAGAAAAGCTACCATGTTCTAGTTGGTAGAATAACAGAATGGGAGAATGTGGGTTTTGCAATAAATAACCGATCATCAGACCCTGTAGGATTTGGTTATTTACTGAGCATTAATATTCAAGAAAATCATAAGCATTATGTTTTTTTCCATTAAGTAATAATAGTGATAGTGATCTCACTCAAACACTATTATAAGAATTAATGTGGCAACACATTGCAAGCCTCTAAAAATGATAGGTTTTATGTAAGACCCAAAATAGTAATAACATGTTAAAAACCTGAAGACTGCTCTTGAAGGTAAAAGACAGGACTTTCTGTATAAAAATAACACTGCATTATGCTCTTTGAAGCTGCAAACAATTTGAGAGGGTGAAATTTTATTTTCTCAGATGTTCCAGAAACACATAATTCTATGAAAAAAAAATAGAACTAGATATGAAAGAGAGGACACCTGGAGACAGATGAATTGAAAAGCTAAATTTGAAATGAATCATTGAACTAATGCATAAAAGCTATGGGTTTAAATGTTTTTACCCATGCTTCCTTTGCTAATTGCGTTTGTTTCCTGCTGCTGCCCTTATTGTCATGATGTTTGTTGTACTAAATCTGTGTGTGTGGAGAATGAGGCCTCTTTCATGTTTAGAGTTCCTGGAGAACAGGGACCCGTATTTAGTTCAATGGTGAAAAGACATGTGAATGCTGGACAGTGCTGATGGCCCACCTATCACTTGCCAACCCACTTTTTATCAATCTGAGGAAATACTGATTGACAATTTGATCTGAGAACCCATATGTTCATCCTCTTCCCTTTCTAAGCTGCCCCAAAGTAGAGCGGTCATGTGATGATCTATAATACATCGTAATTCTTTTTTTTTTTAATTTTTTTAATGTTTATTTATGAGGAGAGAGAGACAGAGAGAGAGACAGAGTGTGAGCACGGGAGGGGTAGAGAGAGAGGGAGACACAGAATCCAAAGCAGGCTCCAGGCTCCAAGCTGTCAGCACAGAGCCAACTCGGGGCTCGAACTCACGAGCTGTGAGATCATGACCTGAGCGAAGTCAGCCACGCAACCCAAATGAGCCACCCAGGCACCCCATGTATTTTCTAATTCTAAGGTTACATGAAAGAAATAAAAATCTCACCATGCCAATAATAAATATTTGCAAAACCTATGACTTCACTCTGTTGTATTTTTGTACTATCCCAAAGTAGAGCTAAATCCTGGGAACAAAATAATCAGGACACTAAAAATCTAGGGTAAATTAACTTAATGCCTAACTTGAAACTAATCATGAAACTATTTTTCTTCTGGTCAGTATAGATGACAGTCAAACAACTGATACAGTCAATGTAATTGATGTTCATTGAAGCCAATGATCTATATTGTTTCTATAAAAGACTGAAATGATGTTAGAGATCTATTGGAAGTTTTTAAAAATAGACGTCTGGTTTAATCTTCATTTTTACTTCTTTTTCATTGAAAATTTTCAAAGAGACAGAAAAAATGTCGTTGGAGTAAATGTTTGAGGAAGTTGGATTCTAGTTTGCATATTTCTGCAATAAGAAATTAAGGGGCGCCTGGGTGGCTCAGTTGGTTAGGTGACCGACTTGGGCTCAGGTCATGATCTCAAGTTTGTGAGTTCGAGCCCCGCATGGGGCTCTGTGCTGACAGCTCAGAGCCTGGAGCCTGCTTCGGATTCTATGTCTGCCCCTCTCTCTGCTCGGTCCCCTACTCACACTCTGTGTCTCCCTGTCTCTCAATAATAAATAAACGTTAAAAAAGAAAAATTAAAAAAAGAAATTAATAAATAAAAGTCTTTATATTTGTCACTTTAAATTGGAAGAAATGTGATGATGATCAAGTGTGCAAGGAGTTTAATATACACCCAAATAATTTCTGCAATTTAACTCACTGAAGCTATAATTAACATGCTATTTTAATGCCTGGACAGGTTAAATCTAACCACACAAAAGGATCCAAACATCTCTCAAATGTTTGAACAAAGGAAAGCTAATCCCCTGAGCAATCTATATCATAGATTTTTTTCGTTAATTATTTTTATCTTTGTCTCCTTTTGTATCCTATTCTAGACTATATAAATCATGCAAGTAACACTATACAACCAAATAGATTGTTAATCCCACATTTTATGAAGTATAATAATCATAAAATGATTTAAAACTATGAACCATAAGTTCAGTACACTTTCAGATATGAAAAAAATTTGAAATGAAGTTTTTAGGAACTATAAGCCCAATAGTTGCACATAGTAGATGTTCTATATGTGCCTTTTGTTAATGAAAACATCCAAAGTATTAATTGATACCTGTCTTAGAACAATACAATATTAATATATTAATCACATTAATATTAACATTAATAATATAAATATACTAACCATACTCATATTGACATTAACAACATAACATATTCTTAACAAGATAATAATAATATGACATATTCTTAATATGTCAAACTCATGTTATTAATGTTAATATAAATATTATTAGCATAATCATATTATTAATATTAATATTAGTATATTTACATTAATGTGTATCATTAATAATACAGTATTAACCGAAATACTGAGAAATCTTGAACTCTTTCTATTCTTATCATATAGCAATGCCTGGTACATAGCAGGGCATTTAACTTTCTTAATAAGCAAGTAATTGGATAAATTGATTCTTAATAAAATATCTTTTTTTTTTTAAGTTTACTTATTTTGAGATAGAGAGAGCAAGGGGCAGACAGAGAGAGAGAGAGAGAGAGAGAGAATATTAAGCAGGCTCGACACTATCAGCACAGAGCCCAATGCAGGGTTTGAACTCATGAACCGTGAGATCATGACCTGAGCTAAAGTTGGACACTTAATTGACTGAGCCACCCAGGTGCCCCAACAAAATATCTTATTAAACACATATGAAATATGTTCATATATTTAACCAACTGAGCCACCCAGGAGCCCCCGGAGCATTTGAAGTTTTAAATAATGTTTTATCTGATTGGAAATATGGTCTGTGTCCAATAATATTTATCAAAGCATGCACCTACTTTCCTCTTTATAATTAAATATTTTAGTAACTTCTCTTTTTATAACCATATTACTTATAATTGCCCTTCAAATTGAAAGGTGACAGATAAGAATTGCTTTTTATTTTATTTATTTTAATTTTTTATGTTTATTTATTATTGAGAGACAGACAGAGTGTGAGCAGGGTAGGGGCAGAGAAACAGGGAGACACAGAATCTGAACAGGAGCCAGGCTCTGAGCTGTCGGCACAGCAGCACAGAGCGGGGCTCGATCCCATAGACCGTGAGCCAAAGTCGAACGCCCCCTGACTGAGCCACCCAGGCACCCCACTTTTTATTTTATTAAAAGATAATGTTTTTAAAGACAAAATAAAACTTTCATGCAAATATAAAATCAATGCATGTTCAAGATCTTATTTGACTCATTAATTAATGAGGGAACCAGCAAGATTCCAAAGAATTCAAAAGATACATGTGTAAAGGCAATTATGAATGCTGAGATGAATTTACCAGTAGATTGTGTCTTCTCTGGGCACAAGTTATTGGCATTTTTATGAACAAAAATCATCTTGTATTACTAATTTTTCTATTATTTGAACAGCTATAAAAATGACTCAAAGACAACTCAGGAGTGTGTGTATTTGTGTGTGTGTGTGTGCTGCCCACCTCAAAGTCTTGTACAATATTTCCTGCCACTGTTTAACACAAAACAATCTCATTTACTTTAACCACTATTTTTAAGTGTCTGTGTCCATCACTCTTTTCAAGACCTACATACTTTGTGCTTTCACTTTAGTTTACTGATATCTCTTTTATGGAGTGATTACTGTATACCTAAAACAATACTAGATGCTTGCATGCATTATTCCATTTAAACCTCACAAATATAATGTTATCATCAGACGAGGATAGGCAGACTCAGTGCAATTAAGTTGTGAAGGTCGCACAGGAAATGAGAAGCAAAACTAGGTCTCAAATACTGTCTGACTCTAAGGTTCACACTCCAAACCTGAACATAGTGCTTACCTATGTCCTACAAATAGTAAAACAAACTCACCTTAAGGTTAGCATGGACATTGGCCTTATCAAGTAAAAGTGTCTCAACAAGAGCCTAATTACCTATCCGTTTCCTGACCTCACCTCTTTCTTGAGGCCAAAACTTTCTTGAAGCAGTTCAAGAAACTTATTCTACGACATCCTTAATATTTCACTTGGATGTCTCATGAACATCTCAAATTAACATTTCCCCAGCCCCATATCTTATCCATCAGTAAATTTCAACACCTTTTCTTCTAATATTTATTCCAAACTTATCTGCTCTTCTCTGTATTCATTGCTGCCACTCTACTTCTTTAAATTATCATTTCTTACCTGAACTGCTTCAATAACTTTTCTTTGTTAGCACTCAGACCCTACCTGAACAGTGGAAAAAGAATGGACCAAAATAAAATTCTTTCATTGTTTTCAACTGTCTTAGATTGTTTGTTCACATTGCCAAGGCAACCAGTTAAAAATGAATAATGAAATAGTAAGTCAAATAATTATTCTTTTGGAGTTCTACAAATCCAGATAATGGCTTTTCCCACTGAATAGCACGATTGCTTCTCCAAACGGGTCAAGTGAACTAGTTATCATCTGGAATGTAAAGTTCCCTGAATTTAGGAACAATGTCTTATTCTTAGTGTTTTTTTATTCCCAGTTCCAAGTTCAATGCAGAGCATATATTAGATAGTCATTAAATAGCAATGAATAAATGAAATGTCATATTAGATGCAGGTCGTTGATGGTACATCCAATCAATTGTAATATGTATAATAATCAAACACTGGTGTCAATGAAAAAGAAAACTCAGGGGCTGATTTAGTTGTTTCTCAGGCAGCCACAGACGTTAAGAACTAAATGGTAGGTAATTTTAGATCATTAAAAACATTAATTCACTTTTCCCAAGAATTGCCAGATCTCATTTCTAACCCCCATGATGGAATATTAAAGTATAGTGATTTTATTAAATGATGAATGAAGCTCAAGAAGAACAGGGGCTGACGCACTTTTAATGAGACTGCTTGCTTAAAAATCTGCTGAGGTTTTTGCAAGAAATTAAATTTCCAGTTTCACGCAAAAAATCAACTCTGTCATGGACATTTACAGAGCTATTTTGAGCAATGTTATATACCTTCTAGTATGTTTTTATGCTGTTTTATGCTGTTTTATGCTGTTTTTATGTTTTTATAACGGTTCATAAGGTTTCTCCAGGATATTTTGGTATATTTTTCATATCTTCACAGAAAAGACAAAAACTATTCACAAAACAGGTAAGAACTTGCTAATACTGAAATGATAAACTCCAAAAACTTTTTCACAAAAGCAAACTGAATGGAGAAACAGATAGGAAATCAAGTCAAAATTCAAGGCAAAGAGTATCAGAGTCAAGCCCTTAAATCCAGGAACGGGTCTTAATACAAACCAATGAAGAAGCCAAAAAAGCTAAGTAGTATCAATATACTGATTTCGTGTTCAAGACCAAAAAGGGTAACACAATCCAAGTGTACCTCAGGAAGCACAATGGGAGCAAACACTGGAAACTAAGATTGTTCTGGAAGCTCTAAATATATGGCTATCCTGAATATAAAATCAACATGTTAAGACAACAGAAACTAAGTTAAAAGTCTGCAGTAGGCCTCAGGGGAGCTGACAACAGCAGTCTCAGCTTCCAAATGAGGCCTCCTAGAAAGCGAGAAATCTAGAAAGATTACTCAACCCTTATCACTCATTATCTATATCTAAAAGATTAGCCTTGTCAATCAGACAGTGAAGATAATTTAATTTGTAATAATGAAGACTATTAAGTGGTAAAGACACTAAACAGTTGATCTAAAAGGAACACAAGACTTTAACAACTTAAATTAAATATGCATAAATTACTTACTTACTGTATAAAATGGGATTCAATTGTACTAAATGGTAACCACCTGACTCAGAGTAATTAACGATGGTAGGAGTAACATTTTCATTTGGCCTTTGGTATGGGCCAGGCATTATGGTACCTCCATTATTTGATGTATTTCTTAGAACAACCCTGCACATATGAGGAAACTAAGGCTCAGAGAGCTTAAATAATTTTTCCAAGATGACACGACTATTCAATGATTATTAAAAAAAAATGAATGTAGGCCAAACTCAGACAGTCCAACAGAAATCAGGACATGTGGTTACTCTAGAAAAAAGGCCTCTGTAAACCTAATTTTCATTCTAATGGATATTATGAGAAATTAAATTATGACTTTTTACAGCCAACAAGACTTTAGGAAGACAGGAAACTACTAAAATGGTTGCTTTTATAATTCAATAAAATCATTGTACCTGATTACTGCAAAGGTAACACTGTTTGGCCTGGAATGATGGACTACATTCTTCATTAAAGGACCACAAAACCTTCCACGACTGCTGTAGGATCGGGGGCCACTCTCTGTCCAGCATCTGCAGTGTTCACAGCCCATGCCATCCATGCTCCATTTTCCTCCACTCTCCTACACTAACCTCCACCTTTAGGGATGTGTCATCACCTTTTCTCACAAACAAGAAAATAAATATCTAAAAGTAAGGCTAGAACTAAAAACGCCTTAGAGTTCTCCTTCAGAACACAGAATCATAAGTGCTTAATAAATATGTTTCTAAAGAGGAAAGAAAGAAAAAGCGAGAAAGAGAGAGGGGCGGAAGGACAGAAAGAAGGAAAGAAGAGGGAGGGAGGGGTATAGCAAAGAGCAAGAAGTGAGGAGTGAGGTGAGGGGATACAGTAAGGGGGAAAGGAAGGATGGAAAGAAGGGAGGGATGAAGGAGGGAAGAAAGGGCTATAGTTTACATTATTAAGAATTCATCTTGAATTGTTAAACCAGTTCTTTAAAAGACAATTTTTCAACACATATTTCTAAGGAGCAAGAATCAGTAACAGTAACTCAGATTTATAGTTAATAGATAATATCAACGTAGTTAATTCTATTCCTTGTTAAGTATTATAAAGATTTAATCTAAAATATAAAAAAATGTAAAGACTTAGTATAGAATGGCATCAAATCTAATGGAAGAATAATATTTTTTATATTTGCATATCCAATAATATTTGTGAAAACAGAACAAAATTAAGTTTTGTTATTTTAAACTGATCTTGGCAGCTTCAAGTATACTTTCACTCGAGTTAGCAATTATCTTATAATGATAACATGAACTTTTTTACAGTTGTAAATGACTTTTTAAAACTAAATCCTTGTATACCTACTTTTAGGCAAAATATGTTATGAGAAATGAAATAATCACTTGTTATAACAAGGAATTACAAATGGAAAATTATTAATTATAATTTCATTAAAATTTAATGTTTAAATTGGCATGCATCGGTCTTCTGCTTATGTTATAAACCAAAAGAACTCAAGTTAAAAATTTTTATTTCTAATTTTTAAGTTTTACTGAAACTTACTCTCTTTATGAATCCATGAAAACCATTAGCACAATCAAACTAATTAGTGAAAATAACTTTGATAATAATCAAAATAACATCTATCATACCCAAAAGTTTTCTCATGCCCCTTGGAATCTCTCTCTCCTGCCCAGCCCACCTCTCATCCTCATTCCCTTACCATCACTGATTTTCCTTCTTTCACCATAGATTTGTTTGTGTCTTCTGGAATTTTATATTAATGAAATAATACAGTATTCACTCCTTTTTGTTATAGCTTCTTTCACTTGCCATAATCAGTTTGAGGTTTATCTACATTTATCCACATTTATCGATAGTTCATTTTCTTCTTCACTAATCTTTTAATTGAAATATAATTAACATATAGTGTTATATTAGATTCAGGTGTACAACATAACGATTCAGCAATTCTATATACATTATTTGGTGCTCACCACGATAAATGTGGTTACCATCTGTCACCAAACAACATTATTACGATCTTATTGACTATATTTGCTGTGTTGTCCTTTTCATCTCTGTGACTTATTTATTTTATAAGTAGTTGACTTTTCTAAGTGCTGAATAGTGCTCCATTGTATGGATATACCACAATTTGCTTATCCATTCATCCATTGATGGACATTTGCATTGTTTCCTATTTGGGGCTATTAAAAAATAAAACCACCTATGACCATTCATGTACAAGTGTTCCTGTGGACATATATTTTCACTCATCTCAGGTAAATACCTAAGAGTGGAATGGCTGAGTTTTATGATAGGTATATAATTAACTTCATAAGAAAATGCCAACCTGTTTTCCAAAATGATTGTGACATTTTACATTCCCACTAACAATGTATGAGAGTTCCAACTGTTCTAACACCCACACTAAAGTTGGGTATGATCAGCCTTCTTAACTTTAGCAATTCTATCTAATAGGTACGTAATGATATCTCATTGTAGTTTTCACTAGTATTTCCCTAATGGTTAATGATGTTGACCATCTTTTTATGGGCTCATCTGCCATCTGTGTATCTTCTCTGGCGGTACCAAGTGTCTGTAGAATCTTTTACCTATCTTTTTATTGGGTTGTTGTTTTCTTATTATTGAGTTTAGAGAGTGATTTATATATTTTGGATAGAAATTCTTTATCAGATACATGCTTTGCAAGTATTTTCCCTCAATCTGTGGCTTGTCTTTTTATTCTAACAGTGTCTTTCAATGAGCACATACGCTTAGTCTTAATGGAGTCCAATTTAGCATTTTCTTTCTTTTATAATTTCTGCTTTTGGTGCTTAAGAAATTTATGCCTAACTCAAGGTCACAAAGATTTTCTCCTACATTTAATTTTAAAGACTTAGTTTTCGTTTTTACATTTAGGTTCAGAATCCACTTATAGAACATTTGTATACATAATGCAAAAAAGTTCATGTTTTTTTCATATATACATATATGTATATACATATATACAAGTGTTTCAGTATAATTTGCTGATATTCTTAATTTTTTTATATTTCAAATCATTATGAGAGGAATAGTATATATCCTACATATATATATATATATATATATATATATATACACATTACTACACACAATAATGAAAGCTTTTAGTAGGTATTTATATATAAGGCTAGCGAATAAAAGTTTACCTTATATTTCTTTCCTTATCATTCCATGTATCATTCCATGGAAATTGATTTGAAAATACACAGTAATGAGGTTAAATTAATATTGCCTATGTAAGTACATCCTAAAACACTCAAGTAACTATAGAGCTCACTATCCTAGTGTCTATTTTTCAATAGGTATATTAAATTCAGAACAGAAAAATTAGAAAAATCAAGAATCAAGTCAATTTTTATAATCTTTATAAAATGATTAGCC
The DNA here is from genome assembly GCF_028749965.1 of Puma concolor. Taxonomy (NCBI): domain Eukaryota; kingdom Metazoa; phylum Chordata; class Mammalia; order Carnivora; family Felidae; genus Puma; species Puma concolor. The sequence continues at coordinate 50,664,555 of NC_141678.1, read as the reverse complement.
ATCTGTTAATTCTTTCCCCTTTCTTCCTTGCAGAAATGGACCTCCTCCCTCACAGAAGCACACAGTCTTAGCTATTCAGCTAAGGATTACAATTCCTTTGCAGCAGTGATGGGATCTGGACAACAACCGAGGGCAAATCGACATGAGCAACTCTCAGATCACACTTCTATCACAAAGCTCTTCTTTCCTTTCCCCCTTCTGCTGGCTGATGGAGAAATGCAACCCACACGCAGCGATGGATTCTGGGGTGATATTGAGGAGCAGGGCTGCCTACCTTCCTTCTCACCCTCCTGTCCTTGAACTGTTTACGCGAGAGATAACTTTCCGTTACATTTGAGAGACTTGGTCTCTGTCAGAGCATCATAGTCTATGCTCTAATACTGGCGTTGGTGCACAACCTTGGGATTTTTTGCTGGAACTTGTCAGCTATATCAACAAGCTCAGTGGGCGTGTATATTCTCTCAGCATGAATGATCCCTGAATTGGGGGCTGCTCCACTGGCTGGGGTTACAGTTGCTTTCCTTTGTATTAGGAGTCAGACAACATGGGATGCTCCCTCCGCTTCACTGTCAATCGCCACCACATCCTTTCCATCACTCTCCTCACAGTTCCAGGGATTCCACCTCTTAGCAGCCCAATCAGATTGTGCCATAGTCAAGGCCTTGTCATATGCAGTTGGACCTTAACCCTTGGCATAAGCAGCAGGCTAAGGTCACCCCCCAAATGATTATCCCGCTCTTGAGCCTTGTCTGCCAGCCAGGAAGCTTGCAGAGTGGCAGACACCCGCAAAGCCTCTTCACTCAACTTTCGACGTCAGGCGGGGCTGGTGGCCAGCGAAGTGCCCACAGGAGAGGCCAGCCCGCTGCGCCCCCTGCGCTTCCCCTCCCGGCACCAGCGCGCTCTGCGCACTTCCTCCAACCAGCGCCGCGCAGCCCGCGCCTTCGGGGCGCCCCAGCTCACGCGGGGCCCACAGGCGTCCGCGCTACAAGCCCTCCCTCCCCGCCCCGCGCATAGAGGCCTGACGGGCAACTTGGGGGTTCCCCTAAGATGCCTCCTGCCCTAGGCCCATTTGTTCCGTCTCCTGACTCAGCAACTGTTCCACCACCCGGTGAGTTCCAGGCGGAAGGTCGGAACCGCCCTGCCCGGAGGGCAAGGAGAGAAACAAGCGAGAGGCAGTCACGCCAGACTGGTAGGGTGGCAGGTCGAATAAGCAGGGGAACCTACCGAGGCTTGTCTGGGGCCGCCGCAAGGGGAGTGCGTTTCCATCCCTGCCTGCAAGACTGTTGAGTTTATACAGGGTCGCTCACGGGGTGCCAGTCACGTACACAGCGCGGACCATTTCCGTAGCGCTGGACTCTCTCAAGGTTGCGCCCTTGAAGTGGTTCCGGCTACAGAGATAGTGAGCGGAACACACGTTCGTTCCGAGGCCAGGAGAGGGAGGGAAAAGCCTCTCAATTGCCCCTTCCCCCCGGGGCCAGCTCGCAGGTCAACCAGAGGTCACGTTCCCCCGTTGACCTCTTCCAGCTACTAGACATTTGGTGCTGCCCTACCTGAAACTATGTGGCAATGTTGTTTTGATAAGATCAGAAAGATGGTGACTTCTGTCGTGCCGCAATAAAAATTTGGCAAAACCGTTACCCATGATTCTTGGGGGACAGACCCTTTCCACACTAAGACTATGGCTCTAGGAGACATGTTTGGAAAATGTCAGTGTTGGTGCGGTGCGCTGCGTATGCGGTGTAACAAGGGACTGAAAGGAGAGAATTCAAGCAAGAATTAACCGTGGTACGTTTCACAAGCAGAGAAGGAAAGAAAGTTCTGCTAAGGGGCACCTGGGTGGGTCAGTCAGTTAAGCTTCCAACTCTTGATTTCTGCTCAGGTCAATGTCTCAGGGTTGAGTTCCAAGTCCTAAGAAGGGCTCCATACTGCCAATGTAGAGCCTGCTTGGAATTCTCTCTCTCTCTCTCTCTCTTCCTCTCTCTCCTTGCCCCTTACACTCTCTCTCTCAAAATAAATATACAAGAAAAGAGAAAAGAAAAGAAAATTCTGCTAAAGGAAACTCTCAGCCCGTTTGCTGACAGTGCAGAATTTGGGGGTAGGACAGAATTGGAAAAACCAACTGCTCTATTCCCCAAACAAATAAGATGACTCTACACAGCCTTTCTCCAGAAGCTTGGTTTAGGTATTCTCAAATGTGACTCAGTCAGTGACAAAAGCAGATTAAGGATTGCCTTCTCACCAATGCCTATTGTTTCAAATGGCTTCAAGGTCACAAACAGTAAATTGAGGGGAACACGGATGGTCAAGAGCAGCAACCAACAAACAAATTAGAGTCTATACATCAACAAGACAGGAAGAGAGCTTTGAGCATGGTGGTTCTCAAATGAAACTTACTGGGAGCACTTAACTAAAAGTCTGCCTATAAGAGACAAGTTGGCATTACAAGTAAGCCTTCCTGGGGCGACAAAGCTTTCGCAGCTTGCTCTCTTAGAGATCCAGCTAGGAAACCTGGGGACTGTTTTATGGGTCAGTACGTTAACCCCTAAAGCCTTTGCCCCTTGTGGCATCTTTCTTTATCAATGCAATTCCCTTAAAATCTTAGTCAGAAATAAAAAGGCAAATATGGGAACCATAGAAACAATGAGCTACAGAATTTCACCATTGCTATGGATCAGTGATGTCTACGTTTTTCCCCATCTTCCATTTTCCGAACAGAAAAAATTGTATTAGGCTATTTTGATCCTACTCTACCATTCTTTATTGGGTGTGGCATAGGAAGTAGAAAAGTGATATTTTTCTAGGTCATAGGGGATCCAGGAGCCACTTCTAAGCCTGTCGGAACATCAACAGATCACTCAGAGATCCTGGACTTTGAGTTGGATGCAGTTTAGTGGATGAGACTCAGTCTTTGTTACTCGGGGCAAGATGATGTGGTCTCTGTGGGAAGAAGGGTGCACAAGGCAGATTGGGTGGTCATAGCAGTAGATTTGGGTAAGTACTATTCTCCTATTTCTTTTTAACAGTAGAAACTTCCCTTGTGTTTTAGCTAGGCATGGGGTTGCTTGGCTACAGACTATATTTTCCAGCTTAATTTACATCCATTTCCTTTATTCCTATAAATTTAAAGTTTATTTATTGCACTTAAATATACATTAAGATACCATTCTCAAAGGGCCATCAAAGTAGACTGATTAATATATGAGGCTGTCTATTAGGAATGGTGGAATGAAGAGTTTAAAAATTAGTTTAAAAATTAGTTCAGCCTGAAGAACTCAGGCTGAAATAGTGTCAACAGGCAAAAAAAGACCATTATTTATCTGAAAATATTCAACAAGTTCTTTAGATAAGCCTTCATTTAATTTCTCTGTGAAGCAGTCACTTTAGTAATAATTGCATTGGCCTTGATAAATGTAAGAACTGGTCTTTCTGTGTAAACAATAGTCACTTAGAGATCTAAAAATATGTGACTTTCTCAGCATATCTAAACTTTTATTAGACTTGGCTTACTGTGCATGTGTGCGTATATGTGTTTATTTATTTTAGGATTATATATGTGTATACACACACACACACACACACACACACATTAGGGTTGTAAATGTTTTTTTGAAAGGCAGCAAAATTTTAGCTTGAAAAGATAAGTTCATATATATAAAATAGTTGATACCTCAATTAAAATAAGCAGTTATTAGAAAAGAAGGAAAGGCTGTTTGAAACAGATTCATGAGAACTGGCCCAACAATTAATATCATATGCTTTGCTCATAATTTTCCTTTTTGGAAAACAATGAATAAACATAATGTGTCACAATTAAGTACAGAAAATCATGAAAGTAACATTTATTGTTGCCACTAAAACAACATTAAGTACTTTGGAGGAAGAACAAAGAAGCTGAGGAGATCCCGACTGCACAGTTCAGATGGTAGTATTGTTCAAAACATCTCCAGTACAAAGACTGGGTGGTCTGAGGCTCATGCCTCTGCAATGCTGAAAGAGCTAACCAGTGTTATGTATTCAGTATGAGAGGAGATAGACCGTTTACTTAAAAAAAAAAAAAAAAAAGAACTATATGGACTGTTTTAAAAATGTCTGACATAACAGTTAAGAATTTTAAAAATCATAAGGTTGCAGCTAAATAGAAAGAACAACACTTTTACAAAGACATAATTTTCACAAGGCAAATACATTTTTATCATCTTTTACGTATAATGTGTTCTAATGCTCCATAAATCCAGATGGAATATGGAAGTGTTTGGTGATTCTGATTTTACTAAAGCAATTGTTTCATGAACAAAGAAAATAACTCAGGATTACAAGGATGGTAAACTATTAAGGAGATCTGTGGTTGGAAAATCCATTTTATTAAATATCACATCAGATTTATTCCTTTACAGGACTTCTGGATAGAATATGAAGGACAGCATTTCTAAACTGATTGAGTATTAAATAATTCAAAACTCAAGAGTTGTGATCAAACAGATCTGTAGGCATATGTAAGTACCACTGAGGTGAAAGTGCCAACTACAGCAATTAGACTGAAAATTAATGTCTGGAGGTAATCAATGGAGGAACTGGCCACGGGTCTTCACATCTGCATCATCTTTGTTTATTGCCGTTGCTGGGTATCACAGAAAAACCAACTCATTTTTCAAAGGCAAAGAAGAGATGTTTCCCTCAATTTAGGCATTCCTAAATTAAATTGGAATCTATAGGAAGTGATTCTGTGCTCAGATCTTAGGCTGATTTTTATTAATGTTGCTGGCCAGTAATGAAGATAAATGGTAGGCATATTCCACTTAAGTCGGAAACTACAAATGCAAGGTTGGGACAGTTGGGAGTGATTAATTATATTCTCTCTGCAAGGGTTCATGGGGGACTGGGGTTACCTCTTCTTCTGATGGTGTCTCTTTCCCTGACACTAGCAGCACTGATATAGGAATTGGATATTTGACATTCTCTTCAGTATCCAAATGTGACTTAGAGGGATCATAATGAATGTTTCAAGGTGAGCCCATCTTGGACATGTTCCTTACAATCCTTACTGTGTATTATTCCCACTGGTAATTAAAATCCCAACAGTACCCATTTTGGCAGTCATTAGTAGGATACAAGAACCTTCATTAACTTCTCATAAAGATAATTTTTCTGGATAGCTGAGGGGTTAAATAGAAAAACCTGTTTTGTTTCAACCTAAGTGGCTAAAAAAAATCTTTGCAAAACGTATTAGTCTACTTTACAGCCTTGCTAAATAGGTATTGTAAAGATAATTTAATATTTCTTTTATGATTGATGACTTTACAGTGCCTTGGGGTCAGTATGAATTGTTGTTGAGGTAATAAGCTGTAGTATATTGAACTCTAAATCTGAACTGACCAGATATTGGTTTATTTCATTGTGCTTTGCTTCTTTCTTCCTTACACAGAGTACAGAAAAGAAATTCACCGGTGTTAGGATTCCAGTTAGAGCTTTTTATTATAAATGTGTGTCACATACTGTGTTTCTTAGGACAGGTGTGGCATGTAAAATATTGAAAGTTTTCAATGTTCCTGCCGTACATCCTGAAATGGATGCACCCACGAAGCTGTTACTGAATGTGGGACACTACTCCCTGCCCCACTCAGTTTATAGGTACCTCCGTGCTTTTGTATCCTCCCAAATTGCCATGATTCCAATCAGTGACGAAATAAGCACAATTGTAATTGAACTGTCAGTATTGCTAATGGTTCCATGGTCAAATTGGCAAGCATGACCGTTGTGCTCTGAATTCTGATCTTTTAATCTTTTAATAAGGAGATAATAATAATGATTTACTGTCAAATTATGCTATCAATATAAAATACCATCCTCTAGAACAGTGGTGTCCCAATCCAAATATGCATATCTATACAAGCTTTCTCACCTTCTTTGGGAAAGACTGTAGAAACATAGCACGTAAGACTGCTCCTAAAGCTTCTTCTTCAATGGTGTAGGAAGCAGCTGTTTCTGTTTTTGTTTTAGGATCTTTTCATTTTGTTCAGACAAAGGAACCACAACTCTAAAAAATTCTTGGGGAACAAATATAGAAACTACATAATGGAATAAGGACTCCTCAAGAATACTATTTATAAGTTTTAAAGGGTTAATTCTCTTTGCACCATTGAAAATCGAAGAATGGAAACACCCATGGGAAATAACAGAATGCTGCATGGTGATGAGAGATATGTGAAGGTTGTTCCAAATGCTTCCATAACTTTTCTAACCTCAAAACCCAAAGTCCTTAGGCTTTCATTTTTGCTAAAATTTCACAACAGCACAACACACTCAAGAGTTAGGGAACTTTTGAAAATACCTCTTTTGAAAGAACAAAGAGGGGTACCTAGGCGACTGACTCAGTGGATTAAGAGTCCAACTCTTGACCTTGGCTCAGGTCATGATCTCACAATTCATGATATCAAGCCCCACTTTGGGCTCTGCCCTAACATCACAGTGCCTGTTTGGGATTCTCTTTCTCTCCCTCTCCCTCTGCCCTTCCCCTGTGTATTCTCTCTCTCTCTCTCTCTCTCTCTCTAAATAAATAAATAAATAAATAACTTAAAAAAAAAGAACAAGGAAATTCCTCCTTTGTTATATCAAGGAATAAGATGTGGGAAAGGAAGTAAGGGAATAATGGATAAAAATCATTTGTGGAGCACCTACTCTGTGAAGGACATTTTGATATGAACTTCCTGTATGTAACTGAATCCTCTTTTTAATCATGTGAATAATGTAATGTTAGCCCCTTATATATGTAGAAATTTATATACAAAGAAATTGAGATTTAATGGTATTAAGTAATCTGTTCAAGGTAATAATTTTTTAAATAGAAACAATAATTATCAATAGTTACTATTTATGGAAAGCCTCCTATATGTCTTTGTGCTTTACATACATTATATAATTTCATTTCCACCAGAACCAAATGGGGTAAATATCCCTCACTTTTTACAGAAGCAGACTGAGGTTCAGAGAGTTCTAAGTAACTCCCAATATCAAAGTAAAAGACAACTGCAATTAAAATTCAGATTTGACTGAGCCTAAAGCCTTTTTCATTTCCACTATACCAAACTTAAGTGGGAGAGATCTACATACCCTGGTTCCTGTAAGTATTAAGTCTTACAGATCCAATTCAGGTTGGTGCTAAATGGGAAGTTTTGCCCATCAATAAAAAATGGGATTTTCAGAATATATAATGCACAACTTTAGGGCATTAAAAGGGATATCAAAGGGTGCCTGGGTGGCTCAGTCAGTTAAGCATCTGACTTCTGTTCAGGTCATGATCTCACCGTCCGTGAGTTCAAGCCCTGCATTGGACTCTGTGCTGACCCCTCAGAGCCTGGAGCCTGCTTTGGATTCTGTGTCTCCCTCGCTTTCTGCCCCTCCCCCTCTTGTGCTCTCACTCGCTCTCTCTCCCTCTCTCAAAAGAATAAACATTAAAAAAAGTCTAAAGAGGGATATCAAGATGCATACAGCACAGTCTTTGCCTTGTAAGAATTTATGATCTGTAAAATACCCAGAAAAAAGACTAGCCTAGCAGGTTTATGAACTATACCAAATGGCTTCTAACAATAGCAAACATTTATTGAACACTTATTTGGTGCCAGACATTTGTTCTTAGATTTACCTGTATTAGCTAATTTATTCTATAAGCAAGATAGGTAGGTTGTGTCATTATCCCACACCTCTCCTCCCCCATTTTAGATAAGAGAAAACTGAGACACTTCTCTAGCACTTAAGCTATGGAGATATTCTGAGGTTCAAATGGTCAATTTCCCTTAGGGGCATTAGTGAAAGATTTGGGGAAGTGGGAGAGGAGGTAGGCAGAGCTTTCCAGAGGCTTCAGAACAGATAAAAAACACAACAATAAAAATTCTATCAATTTCAATAGCTTTTTAAGCCCTTCAGTAATAGTGGGGATTTCCATAATGGAAAAATTCAGGTATCCTTATATACTAGTGGACAGTAACAAGAAAAAAAGAAGTTTAAATTTAAACTTCTAGTTTATCATTTAAAATCATTTAAAATCCTACATATCTATATGTAAAAAGCATAGGCCAAAAAATCAATTTTTTAAATATGAAATTTATTGTCAAATTAGTTTCTATACAACACTGAGTGCTCATCCCAACAGGTACCCTCCTCAATAGCCATCACGCACCCACCCTTCCCTCTCACCATCAGTTTGTACCCATCAACCCTCAGTTTGTTCTCAGTTTTTAAGAGTCTCTTATGTTTTGGCTCCCTCAAAAAATCCATTTTTATTTAAATTTTAAAGGAATTATGGAAAGAACCCTTAGTAAAAAGACTGAACTCTTGGTTAATAGGAGAAAAAAGAGATGGGAGGAAAAGAATATAGGTGACTTGAAATCATAATAAAATATCCAGGGGAAAATTTGGATAAGAAGCAGAAGTTTCATTGTTAGAACCTTCTTATTTTACTGAGGGTCTCTGGATAACAGAGACAATAATAGGTAAAACTCTTAAACTGACCCCAGCTCTAAGCAGAGTGTCTTTTTTTCCCAACCCTGTGCAGAAGATGGCATGGGGTGGAGCTGAGCATGAATCAGAATTACTCTGCTTTGCCTAATTTTACTGAGTTTAATTGGAGAGCTAAGTAGCACATATCATCTAATCTAAGAAACTGTCTATTGAATACATAACATTAGCCTAAATGCCACTAAGAAAGAAAAACTAAACTATCATAATCAAAGTATGCCAGATACTTCCTTATCATCAATTATAAGGCCATCCTGATTTCAAAAATGTTAGAATGTAAACAAATGAGCATATTCTAATCAATGAAATAGTATACAAGCCAATTTTCAACCAGATCTTAACCTCAGTCAGTCTGCAAATCTATTCTGGATTAATGAAAACCTCACTATACCTATGACCAGGCATAATTAAGGCTAGAAAAGTGTAATCAATAATCTACTTGAAAAGAATAATATAACTAGAAAGAAATAGCAAACGGTTGTAAAGAGCATGGATTTTGTAATTAAACATGTTTGGCTTTTAACTCTGGCCCCATGCTGTATATATAAGATGAAAAAAATAATCATTTAATCTTCAAATGTCTAATCTATAAGATGAGAGTAATAGTTGCTGGGTCATCAAGGTTCTTGTGAGGATTGAATAAATTCATTTACGTATAGTACTTACCACAATTTCTGGCACAGCGAATGATTCACTCAACAGACCCTCAGTAAAATAAGTGAGGATTTACAGGCTATTAAATCATGCCATCAGATGAGTTGTCAATGTTAATATTAAAGGCACAAGGTTCTCTCTAATCCTATGAGTAAATTCATCGTCCCTTCCTTCCTCACTGATATCACCATATATTTCTCTAGTGATTGTGTGCCAAGGTATGGCACCAATGTAAATAAACATTGAACAAAACAATGAGTAACTTCCAAGCTGACTAATTTCTAGATAAACTGGTGAAATAAAAAATGCATTGATTATATCACAAATGCAAAAGTGAAGTATAAAATATTACAATTGATTTAATGAGTCCAAGATTTATGGATAATATTTGGTGTCACTATTGGTGGCCACAAATTTTAGTATATTAGTTTTTCTGAAGAATAATCTGTTGTAAGATGGGTTTTGTTTGCTTGTTTTGATTTGTTCACGTCTCTTACAGTTATAATGATCTTTAGACTCAGATTTTGTTTCTCCCTAAGGGTATAACAGATTAAACTTTCTTATAATGTGGCTGATTACATTTCCCTACATTAAATTCATTCCAGTCTCTGTTGTACTGGACTGTAACTTAGAAATGCTCTAGTAGACTTGATTTTTTTTTTCCTTTTTTTATCAGTAATAGGTGCTGTCATAATGACTTGTAGCCAATATGAATAAGAAAAGTTTCGGAAAATCAGACCAACAAAATTCTGGGATGTCAAAAAACATTTAACAGGCAAATTTCCCTCTCAAAGAAAACGCTTTTATGAAAACAAGGAGGGTAATTTCTTGGAGAAACCAGCTTTGAAAAACAAGACACTTGAAATTTTTTAAAGTGTCTTATTTTCAATTATATCATTGAAGCAAGGTTCACTTATTATATTTCATATCATTAAAATGAGTAGCTACCTGGAAACTTCAATATATGTTTAAGTTTTTAGTACTCTTTGGATAAATTCACATTGCCATGGTTAGAAATCATAAAAGTAATTTTGTTTATAGCAAGCCAAGTCAATGCTAGACCTAATGGCTATTTCTGGTAGCTGTTTAAAATAGATAATTAATTAAAACCAACTTAATCCAAGCCAAATGAAGTAGATTATGTGTATTGATATGAAGTACAGTTAAGTAAATATTCCATGTAGCCACATCCACAGCCTTTGTAGGAAGTGTGGTGAATCAAAATTAAAGCAACTACCATCAGGGGCACCTGGGTGGCTCAGTAGGTTAAGAATCTGACTCTTGATTTCAGCTCAGGGGGTGATCTCATGGTTCCTGAGATGGAGCCCTGCATCAGGCTCTGCACTGACAGTGGGAACCTGCTGGGGATCCTCTCTCTCTCTCTCTCTCTCTCTCTCTCTTTCCCCCTCTGTCTGTATACCCCTGCCCCCACTTCAAAATAAATAAGTAAACATTTTAAAAAATTATAATAAAGAACTACCATCAGATAAAAATCACCTAATGCTCTATTGCTTAGAATTTTTGTCATAATTATTAAACATTCAACATATATAAATAAAACTGGTATAAAATATAGATTAAACTCTGATTCTTGGATCCAATATGACATGTCGATGAAATTGGTGCTTTTGAAAGGATCAAAGAAACAATATAAAACCACAGAGAAATTATTTCAGTTCAAGCCTTGCTGGGCCAAACTAGAGTGTTTATGAGCCCCATGCCCCCAGGTACATAAAGAAATGAAGATCAACTATCAGGACCTCTTATTTATTTTTTTAGTGCATTTTTTTTTTTAATTTGAGAGAAAGAGTGAGAGAGAAATCTTAAACAGACTCCACACTCAGTGCAGAGCCCAACATGGGGCTTCATCCCATGATCAAGAGTCAGATGCTCAACTGACTGAGCCACCCAAGCATCCCAACTATCAGGACCTCTTAATCAGGAGATAACCTAAAAATAAATAAATAAATAAATAAATAAATAAATAAATAAATAAAGGTAACCTGAGTTTCTGAAAGATGATTCTCCAGGACTTTGCAGAAATCTAGGGTAAAGTTCTGTACTTTATGTTTTTTATTTTTATTTTTTGAGGTTTTATTTATTTTTGAGAGACTAAGTGTGAATGGGGGAGGGGCAGAAAGACAGGGAGACAGAATCCAAAGCAGGCTCCAGGCTCTGAGCTGTCAGTACAAAGCCCGACATGGGGCTCAAACTCAAGAGCTGTGAGATCATGATCTGAGCCAAACTCGGCTGCTCAACCAACTGAGCCACCGAGGCACTCCGTTCTTTACTTTATTTTTTAAAAATGTCCCTATGATTGGGAATTATCCAGCAATGCGATTGCTTCTCTCCTCCCCCAGTTAGTAGCTATGACTGGGAGTACTGCTTAGAATGGCCCTCAAACTAGTCTTCCAACAGACTAGTTTAAATTATTCCAATAGAAAAATGCATATCTTATGCAACCATCATAGTCTCAAAGGATGGCAGACATGTGGTCTAAGATTATCCAATTGGGTATTTTCTTTGGTGGACATGAATGAGGAAACATGTAGCCCTAAATTGGTGCTAAGTAGCCTTTTCATTCATGCCAGTTCATTGCAGAGGGCAGATCCAAAGTGTTAGAGAGATGCAAGACCTTTTCTAAATTCTCCTCTATCTTTGAACATTTTAGTCGCATGGTACAATAAAGCCCATTTAGTATTTAAGCCAATTTGTTATAACGTAAAGCATCCTAACTGAAGCAGAGGGATGGGCTTTTCTGTTCATCCAGTACCTGGCTAAAGTCAGTAAGCATGCTTTCTATTTTCCAAGATCAAAGGTAAGAATTACAGACCCAGAACATGCTGTACCCTGAGAGCAGGACACCCTCTGATTTATCATCCCACTGAAAATTTGGACATATTGAGCTACCAATTTGTGTCCTTCCAGCTTCTGCTGCCTAAGCAATCTGCTTTAAGTTATCACATGAAGTTGTTACAATGAAGGAAATTTCCTTCCTATCCAAGCAGATCTCAATATATTCTCTTAAAACAGCCAGAATGTCGATTTGAAAGTCAGGTTCCCCACCACCTTCTCACACTGCTCTCCCGCACCAATGAAAACCTTTGTGCCAAAATGTGAGCATTCCAGAAAATAACTGAGAATGGATAGGTTAATTCTTTTGCAGCCAAACTCCTGAGAATAAATAGAACACCTGAGACTTGTACTTTCAGTTACTCTCTGCATTTTAAGGGGATCTAAGCTTAATCGTTTTCCAAGTAAGAAAGAATGTAGCCAGGGGCACCTGGATGGCTCAGTCGGTTAAGTGTCTTGACTTCGGCTCAGGTTATGATCTCATGGTTTGGGTTCCAGCCCTGCATCCAGCTCTGTGCTGACAGCTCGGAGCCTGGGGCCTACTTCAGATTCTGTGTCTCCCTCTCTGTCCCTCCCTGGTTCATGCTCTGTCTGTCTGTCTGTCTCTAAAATAAATAAATATTTAAAAATTTTTTTAAAAAGTAGCCAGGAAGAGAAAAGAGAAGAAGCACATAGACGTCTCCCTCCCTTTGGCATCACCAAGATGGCTGATGCAGTCACCAACATTGGAATTCCAAACCAGTGAACATGAGCTTCCTTCTATCCCTCCAACCACAGTCTCCAGGACAGACTGGGAAACTGTAAGAATCTTCTAATAGTCCCCAATAGAGCCACTGATCCCATAAACACAGCCAACAAGGAGAAGTGTGTGCCTTTATTTTCTTGAACAAAGTATACATGGATACATAAACAGCCTCTCCATCCCTTAGTTCTCCATGTATTTGAAAACCATCAAGAGAAAGGTACCCCTCTGTGCTAGTGCACAGAAATAGAATATTAAATTGAAATTTTCCTGTGGTGCCAGAATTAGCAAATATGAAAATCTCAATTGAGGTGTCAGATGAAGATACACATTTCCAGTAAACATTTAAATAAATATTTAAAACTTTTAATATAAATCAAACTCAATCACAGAAAGGGCATAAAAGGAGAGAGTTGTTCAGGTGCCCTGAGTACCATTTCTCCCCAGAAAGAGGTTGAGGGAGCATCAGCTATTCATCGGCTGTTATTAAAAGAGGCTTCAAAAAGATTACTGGTAAGAAAAAAAACCAAAATACAAATTAAAAACAAAATCACTGGGAAATCTTGGTATATGTTCACTTTCATTGAGAGACACCATTGCCCCCCTGACTTTTGACTTCACACAAAAGCTTCTTTCACAATGTTAAAGGACAGTTTGCTGCTGCATTGAGCAAAGGGTACATATTTGCCTTGAGCAAAAAGTAGTTCATATGCACAGATGAGAGCTGAGGGTAGCTTATACTCAGTCCATCTAAGAGATGAGCAGTCCTTGACAGAGAGGAGCTGAACCAGATCCCTACCAACAGCACAAAGGGAAGTGGTGAGCCAGAGGAGGGAGGATTGTGTGTGAATTTCCAGCAACCCCTTGATCAAAACCCAGACCGATCAGAAATCAAAGTTAACACTCTAGAAGAGGAGGATCTTGGAAAGAAAGAAAATCCTGGCCGCGTCCTCCTCCACCAATAGCTTTCCAGTTGTAACAGGGCCTAGCTGAGGGAAGGGGGAAATTTTGAGTTTGGGAGTTTTGAATTTTATGTGAGATATGACTTTCTAATTTCAGACTTTAGTAATTAAGAAGGACTCTTGGGTATTTTATAGTTCATAAGAAAAATTTTGCAGAATTCTCTACTGGTCTTAATCTTCCACCAGAAGTTCTATAAATAGTATGAATCTTGCTTACCTCCCCAAACATGTTGAGGCTGGAGCAGCAGAAGTAGAACTAATGTTTCTGGTACACGTATTGTGTCCTGCGTGCTCTGATAGATGCCCCTGCTTATGTTACCCTGTGCCGTTCTTGGGGCATCCCTAGACAGGGTAGACCTCTGGACTTTTTTTTTCTTTTTCCTAAGAGTGATTACAAAATTTATAGAAATAACCAAGTTTTCATTTGGAGGACTAGGGGCTTAAAAACTTTTCTCATTGAACATAGTTGAAAGGGAAGATGGACGTCCAGTATAAAGGTGTTTAATAATTTTTAAACATTATTGAAGATTTTAAAATATATTCATATAAGATCCTTGAGAAGGAGGAAAAGCTTTCTGATAAGAACATCTCAGCACTACCAAGAGATCAAGAAATAATGGAAGGAAAGCCCCTTGGGAGCAAAAGGTTGTCCTTTATCTGATGGGGTAAAAGCTGCCTATTTTGGAGCAGCGGCAATATTCTAATAGCTGGCGGTAGAATTCAGGTTTGGGCAAGACACGAAAGACAGTGGGACTTTAAACAGACCTTGTGGAAAGAGAAGATTTGTTGAATACATGAACAATATCCCATATATAATAACTAAGCTTTTGAAATTTGTTGTAATCAAACTGTTTCCTCATATTCATATAATTGGATTTAGATAACAATGAAACCTCACAAATATATAAAGTAGCACATGCTTGTTTACTACTATAAAAGTCTGGTATTGTTATCAATACACATTGTAAGACTATAGTCTTGTTACTTCCAAAGGGCTCAAAGAAAAGTAATTATTTCAACGTATTTCTGTGAAGTAGGTAAGAGAGCTCATTATTATGAAAATAAATAAGGATTTCAACAGATTTGAAATGATTTTCCCAACTTCACACAATGAATTGACTCATGGCAGCTAAAATTAACTGCCTCTTTCTTGATTTCTAGCTCAGTGCTTAAGAACATTAGTAAGCCTGTTTACCATTTTTTGGTACAATCTTTAAAATGTACAGTCTGTATTCATTTTCAGTAATTCAACAAGTATTTATTTGGTACTTATTCTATCCAAGCGCTGTTTTAGAAGATGTCATGGAGATTTAAAGGTTATCAACTATCAAACACCTATAAATATTAAGGATGCTGGTAATTGTGAGAAATCTCATTAAGTGATTTAATTTTTTACTAGTACATTATTTCAATATTATGTTTTCTAAGGATGGAAGAAGGGAATATGGACCTATAAAAGATTTTGTTGATTCACTTTCAGGTTCTACTCAGCCAACATACACTCTATCTCAGTGATTATGAACAACAAAAATGTTTTATTTTGGATGCTAAACGTTTATTCTGCTTTCATCCAAATATTTAATTCTTTATTTATTTGACTATATTTTTTTAAGATAGAACTGAACTTTGCAAAAATTTTAGTTGCTTTGCATTGCTCTTGCTTTTTGTTATTTTTTATACATTAATTTATTTTTATGTCACTACAATTGACCAAGAAGTGGTTCTTTCTGTGTTTTCTTTTCTAATCACAAAATAGCATTACCAGAAATCAACCTAGAATGGATTCATGTAGTCACTGATGCCTCTTTCTCTGTGTTAGTTGAACCATGAACTTTTTTTTTAATTTTTTTATTTATTTTTGAGACAGAGAGAGACAGAGCATGAACAGAGGAGGGTCAGAGAGAGAGGGAGACACAGAATCGGAAGCAGGCTCCAGGCTCCGAGCCATCAGCCCAGAGCCCGACGCGGGGCTCGAACCCACGGACCGCACCGACTGAGCCACCCAGGCGCCCCTGAACCACGAACTTTTTAATCAACATCCACTGTGTAGCATATGGGTAAAGATGTAAAGATACCTTTAGTTGTCCCTTTTTTACAAAGTCATTAAAAAACCAAACTCATAGACTATGTCAGAAAGGCTTATTATGCTGTCTGTGCTGTTTGTACAAACCAACATGGTTTCTCCACACTTAACCTCCCCTATTTTCAGTGGCTGAAAGCCTGACCATTGCTTTTCTCTGAATCCCTTGGATTCCAGATTATATTTTGCCAATGAGAGGCATTCATGCAGGATTTGAAAGGTCCAAGAGAGAAAGCACAATTCACATAATTGTTCCTACATCAAGATGGGTAGAAACATGGTCTTCAGCAGATTTGAGCTTCTGCAGTGACCTCCAGGTGTTTCCTAGTGAATCAGCTACTTTAGTATTACATTTGTATAATTACTAGTAATTTTTTGTCTCTTGAAACTCCCTGCCACTCTGTAAGGTAGTGGTGAATCTCAGAGTTAACAGAGCTCTCCCATGACCTTTGCTTTTCCAGGCATTCTAGCAATTAGGAAAGCTTCTAATGCCCTCTACTAAATCCTCTCCTGTCTGAAATATTTCAAGTAGCTGCTCTTGTCCAGTAGGAGTCTCTGAGAAAATATTTGGTACTGAAGTGGTCCTAAAAAATAGACTTTGAAAATGAGAAGGATCTGGGATAGTTTGTGCCTAATTAAATTTGAACTTAACGTAACCTCAATGTCATGGTCCATGGCATTCAAAGACTTTTAAATAATCATTAACTTATCACTATTGTTGTCTGAAATGAAGTGGCTATTAAAGGCAAGGATTTGGGATACAAAGAGGCTGTATAATAAAACAATGGGTTGTAAGTGATGACTATAGGGCCTATAGGGTAGCCTATCTGCTTCTGATGTATCACTTCTTTCTACAAAAAGAAATTGAAAAGCTCAGGATTTTCCTTTTTTATTTTTTTTATTTTTTTTTAATTTTTTTTTATATAGAGAGAACGTGAGCAGGGGAGAAGGGCAGGGGGAAAGAGAGAGAAAATCTTAAGCAGGCTCCACACTCAGCGTGGAGCCCAACACAGGGCTTGATCCCACAACCCTGGGATCATGACTGAGTCAAAATCAAGAGTCAGATGGTCAACCACCTGAGCCTCCCAGGTGCCTCAAAAAGCTCGGGATTTTTAATTTTCAGTTCATAGCATAATCAGAAAACAAAAGAGGTTCCTAAAATTTCTCCTATTCTTATAGCCAAATATATGGCTGATATATTTGAAAACTGAACTCAAAGTCTGATGATGCATATTTCAGAATTATAAAGCACATTGAATTCACAGCTTTGCTTGGTATCTTATATGAAAGTTAGGGTACTTATTGAAAAAAAGCGGGGATTTGAGGTAGATTCTGACAGATTTGAGACTTCACATTCTACTGTGCCTTCTTAAAAGTGGAAGAAACCCTTTCTCCCCTGTCTGAAGAAAGCGTGAGGACTATACTTGAGAAAAATGACCTTGCTTGGGATTGCTGACTCTGCACAAGATATGTCTCATCAACTTGCACTGCTTCCAGACTCATAACTACACTCAGATCACAGAAGAATGGGTATGAAGTCTTACTTCAGAGAAGATAGCTTACCCATCAAAAACATTGGAAGATGTTGCTAATTTATATTGATGAAAACCTGGGGCGAAATGGTATGAATGGATCCTGAGGGTCCTAGAACAGGGAGACAGAAACAAATTGTT
Organism: Puma concolor; assembly: GCF_028749965.1. Lineage (NCBI taxonomy): Eukaryota > Metazoa > Chordata > Mammalia > Carnivora > Felidae > Puma > Puma concolor. Next base: position 50,647,080 of record NC_141678.1, on the reverse strand, counting down.
GGAATAAGTCATATTTATCACCATGATTGCACTTTCCTGGAATTTGTGGATTAAATATGTTTGCTGTTTGAGTATGCAATTGTGGCTCACCAGATTACTTGGTCAATAGACTAAAATTTGAACTCCATAGTGGTCGAAGCTAGATAAGATTCAAATGCAAGAATTTCTAGGATATAATGTAGATGAAGGTATACAAAGAAAGACAGAATGCTAGTACTGATTTATCAAGTGTGACCTGCCATTCATCTCCTCATTGTGTTACCTGGATGGGCTCCAAGGACATTCCTTTATCAAAGCACTAAGAAACACCCCATAATGCCACGCATGATTATAACAAGTAACTTAATTGAAACAGGCTTCCTAAGTTCAGTGGGGGATAATGAGATAACTGTCTCCTTACAGAGGCCAAGTGGCTGTTCTTAAGCTTGAAGACCAGAGACAAGTGGACATGATTCCCCAAATGGGCAGCAGGTTAAAATCAGAATGAGTTCAGCCACAAGAAACATTGGTGGAGGTGAGTAGACCATAATGTCCACTGGACTGAAACAGAACTGCTTCTTACTACTTACTTGATTTTTATAATTTAAACATTTTAGGTATCATTTTCAGATTTGGGGAGCAATAGAGCTATGGCCTCTCACCCAGTTTTCATACTCAGAGGCCTTGGGATGAAGAGTATACCAGGTTCTTTTGAAGAAGTACCCTGTGTATGTATAAAATAATAAACTTGAGCCTTCCTGGAGATTCCTCAAAGGGACCTATAGTTACCAACCAGAGTGATTTTACATTATATAAAATGAGGTAATAGCCTCACTTTTTTTTAATGTTTATTTTTGTGACAGAGAGAGAGAAAGAAAAAGAGCACGAGTGCGGGAAGGGCAGGAAGCAAGGGGGAGACACAAAATCTGAAGCAAGCTCCAGGCTACAAGCTGTCAGCAAAGAGCCCGATAAGGGGCTCAAACCCATGAACTGTGAGATCATGACCTGAGCAGAGGTCAGATGCTTAACCAACTGAGCCACCCAGGTGTACCTCCTTACTTTTTGAATGCATAGTAGGCAAAAATAAAGTCTGCCAATGCCAGAATACCCACATTGGTTCTTTGACTTGTGGGATATTGGGAAGGGATGATTATTAGTCCCTGACACTATCTTCTGTCTTCCAAATTGTAAAGTAAATTGAAGGAGGGCACAGACTCATGCCACCAAAACAGTACCAGAGTTAGGCAGACATAGGATTCCTATCATATCTACATTTAACTGAATTGATGGCCACAGAGAAGGACAGTAGATTATTATAAACATATTCAGGAAGTTACTCCAATTGCAGCTGTTTCTCCAAACGTGATCTCTTTTTTGGCATAAATGAACACCTCCTGAGATCTGCTGTTTAGCTATTGATCAGGCAAATGCTTTTTCAATATGTTATTAAAGAAAAAAACACAGCAAAGAGATTTGGTTTCTCTTAGTAGGGCAGCAGTATATACTGTCTGCCTTTCTGTCATAATCAAATCCCCAGGACCTGATCATTTACCTATCACATAGGGTGTTTTGTTGATCCACTACATCGATAGTGGTGGCTTGCATTGTCCATGATGGAAAAATGGTCTGTGTAAACTTCTCTTAACTTGTCATGAATCCTGTCCAAAAGACTTGTCTCTTGTGTTTGAGCAAACAGTGTCCTGGGACTTTTGGTTATGAAAAGGCACTAAAATAAGAGAAAGTAAGCTACATGATTTGTTGTAACTTTTAAAAAATCAATTTTTCTTTTCTTCTTTTGGTATCTCCAGAGAGAAGAGTTTTAGAAAAGTTCTGGGACTTGAGGAAAAGAGATGACAGAGAAAGACCTCCATAGAGAATGAGAGCATCAGTCAACCACAAAGCACAAGGCACAGAGGCTGTCCTCAAAAGAACGATGGAGTCCATGAAGGGAATCCCTGTGGCTTCGAAAGGGTGATATCTGACACTTGTATGCAAGAGTTAGGTGTTACCGCTCCCTGCTAGCACCGTCATCCATTAACTTCCTACATTTGAGAAAATCTCCATACTTTGTAAAAATGTACAACAGTACACCAAAATATGGGTATTTTTAGTGCTGCACCCATCACCTGGCACGTAGTAGTTAAGAAAAAAGAAAAGGGATAAATGACTGGATTAGTGGAGCTTTGGGGAATGTCTACATGACATTTGGACTGTGCCTTGGATAAAGTATGAGGAGGGAAGGCTGTTAGATATGTAGATAAAACAACTATAGATTAAAAAAAACAGAGAGCAAAAAAGATTCAGAGTTCAGAGTAGGCAGTGTATCCAGCACCATGTATTTAGGCATACGTACCCTGTGCCATTTGAGGAATCCTTAGAAATACTGGGGAAGGAACGACACTGAATTTCCATTGGTGGGTTGGGATGGAAGCTTGTGTAACTGTATGCGAGTATCAAAGGAAAGGTTGGCTTCCAGAGGCTGAAAGACTTGGGGATGTTAGGCAACATGTAATAGATTCATTTCAGCTAAGTCTCATAAATGTGCACTCAGTTTCACAAGAGTTATAAATTACTGACCTAGCTCTTGTCTGCAAAGGGAAAATGCAAAACGGAAGGTGCACAGTCCGATTTGAGGTCAAACCAGTGTGCAACTGAACAGAGAAGCCCTACCAGCTGCCTATGTATAAATGCCATCTGACAGGCTTTTACATTTTATGTTGGACCCTTGAAAGAAGAGGATCCCACTCCACTGGAGACTGAACATTGTTATTTGCCATGGGTGCACAAGGACCCGGAGCAAGTCATGAATGGGGCACTAAGTCTGTTCGTGCAGGGGCCCAGATGGAGAACTATGTCTGTGGGAGCAGTGTTCCCAGGCACACAGATGTTCTGCCTTCTCGTAGCTCTCAGAAGGGCTGTCCACTCAGACATAGCCCCTATTTTCTCTGTTCTCCGAGGAGGCCCAGGGGATGAGTAGCAGAATGGTGGTACCAGGGCTATGGAAACATCCTACTCCCATGTCAGTTAAAAAGCAAAATGTTGTATGACAAAGCTTCACTGTAACAAAGGACCAAAACATCTTTTCTGGATGTTTCCTCTCCAAGAGTTCTAAGTTTGTTTTTATATCTCGGTACACAGTTTGTGCTAAGCACTAGCAGACTGGGCTCAAATTTTCACGGTAACAAAACTGAGGTGTACAAATAGTAAATTACTTTATTTCTCCATAACTGAACTGAATTTGGCCCCCGAGCCAAATTTCTGCTGATAGTGGTGAATTTTATGTGGAAATCGAGGCTCACTCTCTCAAATCGGTGATTACTTAGTACTTTCAGTTATAAATTCATGCTCTTTTTGGTAACTTCTCAGACTATCTCAATGTGTCCCCTTGTCTTTCACATCTCTCTCCAAGGGCCATCTATATTCTGAGTGTGTGTGTGGCGGGGGAGGAGGGTATACCATCTTAAGTTTGGAAGAAAGACATTTAATCTAGAATAGTTCTTTTCAAAGTGAGGTCCTCAACCCACAATATCTGTGCCACCCAGGAACTTGTTAGAAATGTCAATACTTGGACCCCATTCCACATAGACCTACTGAATCAGAAACTCTGGATGAGCAGTCCAGGAATCTGGGTTCCAACAGGGAGTCCAGCTGCTTCCGATGTTCCCTCACCATTGAAAGCTTTGGTCCATAGTGATCAGCATCCACCCACCTTGATTTCTGATGTGAGGTATGATCATGGCTGGCCTTTGGTTTTGTGGCACCCCGCTCATTGCATGCATGACTGAAAATGCCCTTCTCTGCTCATGGGCCAAATATGTGCTCACTCTGCTTCCTCCTTAGCTTGACCGGGTGCCAGACTTGCCCGTCTCAGAGCTTGCAACACTCTTACATGCTGTTCTGTAGCCATTTCTACTTTCCAACTTGTGTTCCATGCTCCATATAGAGTTTATCTCAAGAGTTGAGGTCTCCCTACTGTATCTGGAATCTGTGAGATGCATCTCTTTCCTGGATTCCCCCAAACATCAGTGGAGTTTTGATCATCTGTACTCATCAAGGATTGACCTGAGGAGAGGGCAGGATGGAAGCCCTGATTCTCAACCTCCTGAGCCTTAATTTATTCTGCTATTCGTTTCTTTACCTTTCCTCTCCTCCTCCAAGGTCAGGAAGTTGTCTTTTAGTTTGTTTTGTTTTTTTGCGTGTGCTTCCGGTGGAAAGGAAAAAAAAAATCCTGGCTAGACACATAGACTTCTAAACCTACCCTTTTTGATAAGACCCATGCTGTTTATACAAATCTCTTTTTTCTCTCTCTAATAATGTCCACTTTTATTATTGAAAAACTTAACCTGCAATTCTACTGGCCCATAAAAAGTTTCAAAACCTTAGCATTGACTGGTTTTTTGCATCTTTGTTGCAATAATCCTCACTTTCTTTTAGACAATGATACCCCTAACTGAATAGAGGGAGATGAAGTATAAGGATGTGTAGAAAAGCAAACCCATTAATTAAAATTTTAAGATATTATCATACCACACCTGAATTAGAAACACTGAAAGTTTCGTAAGTATACTACCTGATTCTAGTCACTTCACACTGAAATCCTTCTATTAACTAATTCTCCTAAAACACTCCTTTTAACATATCGTTTTCCTCCTTGGGTTCTTTCAATAGGTACCTTTTAGCAGAAGTTATAGACAAATATTGATGCTAGAATTCATTTTCCATGCACATGTACAATATTTGAAAATGAATGAATGAATTCCAAACCATGACTGACCTGGTCTTTACTCTTGTACTAAACAGTATTTCTAACATATCACTTACTCCCACAATACTAAGCCTAATTTACATCATGAAGAGATTTCATATGAAAAATGTAGTCCCCCTTGGTGGGCTCAGCCTAACTCCTGACTCCAGGACCTAGCATCAATCTTCAACTTTGGTAAGGAAAATTTAAGCAACGTCAGACCAAAACTCCAGACTCAGAATCAAGTCACTCCAATGGCCCATCAGGCCCTGTTACAATAAGGTTTCTGCTTTATTCTCAAGAATCAGTCTTTATCATAATTCCCAGTCATTATATGTTTGGCTTTCTTTCTATTGAAATTCAGCAATGGCAGTAACATTAAGTATTCAATGATACTGTTATAATTCATTGGGGTTTTTCCTTTTTTTTAAATGTTTATTCATTTTTGAGAGACAGAGCGTAAGCAAGGGATGGGCAGAGAGAGAGGGGGACAGAGGATGTGAAACAGGCTCTGCCCTGACAGCAGCGAGCCCCAATGCGGGGCTCGAACTCATGAACCAAACCGCAAGATCATCACCCAAGCTGAAGTCAGACATTCAACCGACTGAACCACACAGGTGCCCCTGGGATTGTTCATTTTATTGGTGCTATTAAAGTATTTCCAATGACATTTGCAAAATCAGGTTTTCCTCCCTTCACTATAGCACTGGTGCTCTGATGTGACCCAAAATGTATTTCATTTGCTAGGATTTCACAGGGCTAGAAGACTGAGCCCTCTTTAGTAATTTATTCCAACACTATGGATTCAATAAAATGGTTGTATCTAAATTTAGAATAATCATAATTTATATACTTGTATAGTGTAATATTTGGCTTAAAGGTTTTTTTTTTCATTAAATGTAATACATAAAGGTTACAATGCAGTTTCTACATTACATTTCTAGTCTTCTGTATTTCATGTTTCGCTGCTATATGAGATTCAAGGGGAGCTATCATAGCTCTTTAAAAATTCCTCATAACAGACAGAGTCAAACTTTCTACAATTCCAGCTGTTCTGTTTGATGACAAAATCATTCCCAACTGTTGTCCCAAGTATTATAGAGTGTTTCATTGTAATGATGTGTCCTCTTCTGTTCTATATCACCACTTCTCAATGCACTTCTGTAGGGGGATTGTGGCAATACAGTAGTGCTTCGTGATTACTTTGTGGTTCTCTGTGACTCCTTTGAAACCCTCTTTTTCTCACTCACTCTCTCTCCTGGCAGCCTTTCAGGTTGGAGAAAGATCCACTTGTTCAAAATTACCCATATAGCCATGCGTTGAATTAGTTATAGAGAAAGGATCTCTGTTAAAATCGAATGACTCCATGATAGCCACATTCTGGTCTCCCGGAGAGCTGCATGAAAAACTAAAGACATAGATTAGCTAACATTCTCTTATAAATATAACGTATGAAATGCACATTCAAATGTGTGTACCTAATATACTTCTACTATGATCGTGCTAATTCTTACAAAGTTGTTTTAAAAATCTGAAATATATTATGGTATCTAAAATAATTATAAATAACTCAGATTTTATGTCACAGAGTACCATTTTGAAAATACATATATTTTAGAATATTTGTATTCAGCGCATTTTGAAAAGAATCAAGGCCATTTTTTAAAAGTATGTAAAATAGTATACCTATAGAGAAGCTAAAGTGAGTCCATTTTTAACCTACAATGATTTTTACAGCCAAATAATAGGGCTTTGAATAAAAGAACTACTATAATTAACTCGGTTGTCAATGAAAGCAATTTTTCCAGGGCATGTATTCGTACTTTGAAATATTTATAAATACTCTAGACTTTTGTCATTACTATGGCTCTTTAGAAAATAATACCTATTTGCACCTGAATCTTTCTTTAATCCTTCATTAAGGAAACTATTAAAATTATTTATCAGATGTATTATAAGAAAATAGCATCATGTAACTAATATTGTGACAAGAACTTTTGGAGACGTTGGTGCTTTTTATTTGCAAAATCAAAACCACAGTTACAACTGTTCTTATGTCAACAAAATCTATTTCATTGTCTGTCTTAAACTGTTATCTGAACTGAGAGCAGCCTTCTGACCAAAAAAGTCTTTACGTTAATTTAGTATTTTGGCTCTGACAAAAATTTACTAAAGCTAAAGAATTTACTTAAATTTAAAAGTCGCCATCAACACATTCAGTAGATTCACCAGGTATAGGAAAAAAATTTTAATGATGAAAATTATAAATTACACTCTTACACACAGGTCTATTTACCAAATCATAGATTAAGAAGTTGAGGGGCACCTGGGTGGCGCAGTCGGTTAAGCGTCCGACTTCAGCCAGGTCACGATCTCGCGGTCCGTGAGTTCGAGCCCCGCGTCAGGCTCTGGGCGGATGGCTCAGAGTCTGGAGCCTGTTTCCGATTCTGTGTCTCCCTCTCTCTCTGCCCCTCCCTCGTTCATGCTCTGTCTCTCTCTGTCCCAAAAATAAATAAACGTTGAAAAAAAAAATTAAAAAAAAAAAGTTGATTTTTTAAAGCTTCTCTATAACGTAGACAAATATGTCTTCCCTTACTTATTTTTTTACGTAATTAGCTTTAAAAAGAAGTCAAGATGAAATATTCATAGCAGTAAAACTGAAATATGAAAGCACTAGAGTATACTTTAAAGAGATTATGGTATTTTGTATTAAAATGTTTCTAGTCTTTAAGTCTTCAATGAAACGGAAAAGACACTAAGCCTTGCTGAGATAAAGTCTTCTTCATACCCTGCTGTTGAGAAAGAGCTCCACTTTTCTTCACCCCATGCTGCTTGGGATGTAATTGCTTGGGAAGGAGAGACTAAAGAGGGAGAGTGTGCAGAGGGGATAGTAAGGGTTCATGCTCCTGGTGCTTGCACTTTCTGAAATACCAACAACACCGGCCCGGCCATACCGCACATACCTGGTGAAGGTGGCCTGGGTCGCACCCAAGAGCAGCTGAAGCCAGGTTATAGGAGAGCATCCAAAGAGGGAATAGAAGAGGATGCTAATGTGGCAATTACATGAGCTTCTAACTGGGAAATTAGCAAGCAATTCAGTCTTCAAAAATAAATCTATGTGAACCAACTAAAAGAGCAGTTTTGTTAAGTGAATGTAAGAACATTTCCTTTCGCTCCAAATGTTTGGCATCATGTGAAAAAAGCTGTTGATCAAAGGTCTAGTTTTATTTTTAGAACAGAAAAGAGAATCTAGTTTGGGTACAGTGTGTCTGAAAGAGAGAAAAGAGCCTGGCTAAAAGATTTGACCCCAAACTTTTTCCTTTCTTATAATGCGTATGTACAGCATGCGAAACAATGGTGGAAATAATTAAGCTGGTGATGATTTTTCCATCTTTATACTCTTAAAAGGCACATCAAAATTTTTGATCATGCTGGAGTTAAAAAAATTATTATTTTCTAGCTAAATTTAAGGGTCATCAATCCCCATTTAATCTATAAAGGACACTCTTATTATCACGAGGCCTTCTTTACTGCAAAGAGATGTTATGAAAAAAGACTGCATGGGGAGATGAATTTTATTCCCTATAGACCCCTAACAGTTTTGCTATACTGATTTCTACCACTTTATGAAGTGTATGTCCTCCGGGCAACTTAGCTATGCAGCTGAATTTCCCAGATGCCAGACTACAGGCTAGCACCCTTTGCAGCAAATTTTTACTAATTCACAGAATGTTTATTTCTGGGAAGGGATTCAATTTTCATCACCTGATGCAAACTTGTGCCTCTCTGCTCGTGGCCCGAGAAATCCTGGTGGTCAAGCAATAAGATCCAGAGTTCAGCCACTCAGGCTCAGGTCCCTGCTCCTACTGGGTACCACTCCCTCCTTACCTCCTCCACCTCCTCCTCCTACTCCTGTCTCTCCTAGGATTTTCAGGTGCCTCATTGAACATGAGTGGTGTAGTATCTGTGCTTTAAGTTTATCCAACCTTGATTACAGGCTTATTCTGAACTAGACACTGCCCAAGACAGGAAAGTCTCAAGGTAAATAAGAAAGTAGCCCTTGCCCTGAAGAGTTTATGGTAAACTGGAGCTCATCCAACACTAACAGACAAGGGAGAACTATCCACAGGGAAGGACCGCATAGCACTAGCCACCAAGGTTTCAATCATAAATTCCTGGAGGGGGTGTCCTTGAGCTAGTCTTGAAAGATGAGGACAAATTGGTCCCTTGATGAAAAGTGGAAAGGGCTTTCAGGCCCAGATTATAGTATAAATGAAGATCTCAAAGGTTACAGTACTGTTATGTGTCCCCCCAAATTCATATGTTGAATCATTAATTCTCAACATGACCGTATTTGGACATAAGACTTACAGAAATAATTAAGGTTAAATGAAGTTATAAGGGTAGGGTCCTAATCCAACAGGATTGTTGGCCTTATAAAATGAAGATTGACCTCTCTCTCTCTCTCTCTCTCTTTCTCTCTCTCTCTCCTCTGTCTTTCTCTCCCGAAGCACACACACTGAGGAAAGGACATGTGAGCACACAGCAAGAAGACCATTTGCAAGCCAGGAAGAGGGTTCTCACAAGATCCCAATCATGCTGGAGCTCTGATCTCTTCCAACCTCTCGAACTGTGAGAAAATAAATCTCTATTGTATCGCCACCCAGTCTATGGTGTTATGGTAGTGAAAACAGATGAAGACAGGTGCTCCCATGCATTTGGGCTACTTTAAAAAGGAAATTTATTAGACTGTGAAGCTTGAGGCCAGTAATGGGTGAGATGATACTGGAGATGTAAGGACATTAGAAAGAGGAGAAAAGAAGGGGAGAGGAAATAGAAACAGACATCACTCCCCATAGAATCTTTGGATCAGGAGGAAAGGGATCATTTCTAGGGCTCCTGGCAGCACATTATGAATTTTGGCATCCATAGAAGGGAACCCTTAGCATCCCCCACTTCCTTATCATTCTGCATGGTGCATGCAGAAGGGTCAACTTCATTCCATTGAGCTGGTTTCCCAGACCCACTGGAATCCTGATTCACTTCCACCTTGGCTCCATAACACAAAGAAACTGGAGAATTTAGGAATACTTCTCTTGGCCTTCAACCCGTGACCATAGTGTTCCAACAGCTGTTGCAAAATGTGATGGCAGAGAATGAAGCTAATACTGAAAACTCAAAATAATTGGCATTATTAGGATAATAAAAATGCAGCAGCTTAAAAACTCTAATCTCCTGGTAAGAGAACTATGTATAAATATAACACTGGCAAAGTTTACATAGTGATATGAATTATGGGATGGAGAAAGAAATAGATAAAAGAAGCCCAATTAATAAACAAGGTCCTCTGTGTTACTATTTTGATTAATGAAAAATAGTTATGAATATATCTTAATAATGATGAAATATCCACTAACAGAATTAAACACAGGAAGTCTGCTTTCTAAAGCATTGGAAAGATAAAAATAAACAAAATAGCCTATAGAACAGAAGCCAAATGGTAAAAAAACAAAAACTAGGCAACAAAATTATCTAAGACCAAACAAATTAATGAATATAGTTTAAACAGCTCTATTCAATGTTTCTCTGGAACAAGGGAGAGACATGCTTACTGCCATTTACAAAAGGATCAGTTTCACTAAACTCAGGGTTCCTCTCCTGTAAGATATCACTGTGTGTGTAGTTGTCATCTAGTTCTCTTTACCTTGTCTTTTGGAAATCACAGCCTGAAAAACTTACGTAAAAATGATGATACTCTAGCCACTGTTGCTACTGTGAGTGATAAAATCCTTTCTCTCTGACCCCAGAGTTGCATATCTTCTCCCAACATTTGTACAACCATGGAAGCTAACTTGTTAGCCATCAAGTGGGGTAAATTCTCAACTTTCCACAGTTCTTGACATTACCAGTAACTTTTTTTCACATAAAATATGTAAGAAGCATGTATTAAAATTGATACCAAACCAAAAGCAAAGTCAGTAATTCAAAGAAACCAAAATGATGCACCATATTAAGTGACAACAGTGGAATAAAAAATATAAATTTTTCTGTACTGAAAACAAGGTTCAACCCCTTAGAAATGAAAACATACTTTCTTAAAAAACTATTGAACCAAGAAAGAGGTAAAAAGTAATAAAAACATTAAAAGTGGTATTCAAAAGTGAATTCATATGTATCAGTATTCTCTGTACATTGTGAAGAATGCAAATAAACTAAATTTTAGAAGAAGAAAATAAGATCATTTTAAAATAAGGAAAGAATTAGGTCATAAAATTAATTGAAAAGAAAATAAATAGAGAAAAATAGAGTAACAGCAAATGTCCACTAACATTATTAGCAAATATTAAATAAAATTATGCAATAAACACAATATGACAGTACTTTTAGAAATAAATAAAATACCAGATTCTGCCAATGATACCAATAGAAGAAAAAAGTCAACATATCTCCAAATAAATATGACTTTTAAAAATCACAAATAAAATGTAGAACTTAACACTTCATAAGAAAAAGATCATCAAGTAAGATTTACTTCAGGAGTGGAAAAAGGATCAATATTACATAATTTATTGTTATAATACATTAAAGCATTAAGTCAAGAAAAACAAAATCATGAGCACCTGGGTGAGCATCTGACTCTTGGTTTTGGCTCGGGTCATGACCTCATGATTTTGTGAGTTCGAGTTCCCCCATCAGGCTCTGTACTGGCAACTCAGAGCCTGCTTGGGATTTCTCTCTCTCTCTCTCTCTCTGCCCCTCCCCCACTCTCTCTGTGTCTCTCAAAATAAATAAATAAACTAAAAATATTTTTAAAAATAAAAACAATCATAATTTTTGAACAAGGCACTAAACATATTCAACAGTCTCACAATTCTTGAAAACACCAATGGTATTATTAAAAAATAGTCACCATAATACACTTCAAATGGTTAAACCCAAAGAAGACTGCTATTAAATGTGGAAAAAAATAATAATGATGTCCTTTTTAGAATGCTTTCTTTGTTCTGTGCTGGAAGACATGACACAAAGCTAAGAGCTATAAATGCAAGACATTTAAATAAATGCAAAATGGCATTATATGAAAATTTTATACATTTATTATAAGAGAAAAATACAAAATCAATAGCATGCTTATATGCAGGTAATCGCAAATGTGGAAATAAAATTGTGTAAATAAATTTTATTTATTGTTGTAACAAAAATAGGATGGCAAGGACCTATTTTTTTTTTTTTCAACATTTATTTATTTTTGGGACAGAGAGAGACAGAGCATGAACGGGGGAGGGGCAGAGAGAGAGGGAGACACAGAATCGGAAACAGGCTCCAGGCTCCGAGCCATCAGCCCAGAGCCCGACGCGGGGCTCGAACTCACGGACGGCGAGATCGTGACCTGGCTGAAGTCGGACGCTTAACCAACTGCGCCACCTAGGCGCCCCAGGACCTATTTTAATAAAATGCATTTAACATATGAATAATATTACAAATATTTTTGAGATATATAAAGGACATATATGGAAGACTAAATATTTTACAGTTATTACCAAATTAATGCATAATTTAATGCCATCCAAACAAAAAACAACTGTAATTCAAGGTAATTTAACAAAAAATATTGTAAACTTCTCCCAGAAGAATAATCAAGTAAGAAAAACACAGAATTTTTTAAAACAACAATTAGAGGAAGAGATAAGTCTTCCCATATAGGAAGCTTATTATAAAACTGTAACAGTTGGGGCACCTGGGTGGCTCAGTTGGTTAAGCGCCTAACCCTTGGTTTCAGCTCGGGTTATGATCTCACAGTTTGTGAGCCCACATGGGGCTCTGTGCTGAGGGTGAGGAGCCTGTTTGGGATTCTCTCTCTCCCTCTCTGCCGCTCCCCTGCTTACTTGCTCTTGCTCTCTCTCTCAAACTAAATAAATAAGCTTAAAAAATATATTTATAAAGCTGTAACAATTAAAGTAGCACAGAACTGACACAGACATGGAAAGACCCTGCTCAACAGACAAAAAAAGATATCTCGAATCAATGAGTGACTCTCCTGGGAACGCTAGGCTGGTAGGTAACAGTGCAGCTGGAGATGGAATTGACTTTCAACCTTCATTTCACACTTTTCATTACTAATAACTTGTAACAGACATGCAGTATGTGCAAGAATTAAATCTTTGTTAATTTAAGCCCCTGAGTTTTAGGCCATGTTTGTTAGCACAGCATAATGTAGCCTATCCAAACCAAAAGTCATACTCCAAGATACAATTTTTCCGGTAGAGTTTATTATTGACTCATAACACAAGCATAGATTTGAAATATCCTTACCTGTCTTAAGTAACAGGGGCTTCAGTGTCTTATGGAACTAGGGTGCAAAATTCTATGCTGCCAGTAGGTGTCATGATCCACACTACGCAGTGCAGACTAAAAAACTCAAAAAAAGCAAAAAAACAAAAAACCAATAAACAAAAAAGAAAACAAACAAACAAAAAAAACCACAGGCGCATAAGATTTACTGTGAGTTGGGTACCAAAAATAGGAAAGTAAAATAAATATGCCTGTTCATCAGGAGTTAACTCCAAGTAATAATATTTTTTAACTGGTTCTCTATTTTATTAGTTGTACGATTTTTTTAAATTTTCTGTGTTGGTTGATTTTAATACAAAAATTTGAAAACATAATGTTTCAGTGTCAATGTTTTATTGTCACACTGAACTTGATAACTGATAAGAGATCACTGAAGCCATCCTAAAATCATTTGAGTAATGCATGCACAGTGTTCTAAAAGCTTTGGTACTTGTACAGATAGCTATAACCCATTAACAATAACTTCTATTACAAACAACCAGCCTAAAATCCTTTTCTCTCTCCTCCAAACAGTGACTCATTGGCAAAGGAAGCCTACCAAGGATTCCAGGGGCCTTGCTTGTCTCTGACTCTGTATTGTGCCATGCATGTTCATATCTTTGCTGAACACTTGTCAAGGAGCCAGTCAGTGTGGGTCTGATATAGTAAATAAAAAGCAATAATGGTGGAAACAGAATGGATAGTTCACAGTCTGAACAGTGTCCATAATAAACAGCTGTGAACCTGCTTTATGAGAGTAGACTCTACCCTGGAGGCATATTCAGGATACAAACGTACCCTTCTATTTTACAAAATTAGATGCTGCCCTTGGGAAAACTTCCTGAAGACCACTGCTCTATACCAATTATCATCAGCTTTATCTGTCTGAAGGTAAAGTAGCTGGAAAGTTGTTCCTTCTCAAATACATGTTTTTCCTTTAATCTGATGTGTTTGTCTAAGGGCCTATTGGTGTTTTGTGGTGATAGATGCCATAGAAGCATTTTGTGTTTTGGCCTAATTGGATGACCTTGGTTTCCAGACCTGTCAGCTTGACAATTTTTACAAGTGGTAAGTTCGAGTGAAATAAAATTTCTAAAATTAAAGATAAATTTGGCAAAAAAGCACAAAAATGAGATGACAAGTAGCCTTAAAGTTCTGAAGAATTTGTTCTAAACTATGAGCACCTCCTAATGGCTGGCTCATAGAGCCTGGCCACACTACACCCGTTTGAGGATTAGACTTTTAAAGAAAGCACAGAAAAAGTCAGCAGTGTGAATAACTAAGTATCTTTTTGTTCTTTCCTCTCCACCTACTCCCTCCTTACTGCCTTTTTTATTCACTGTTTTGTTTTTAAGATATTATAAGCTGACTCAGATATATACAGATTTTTAAAAATAGCATCAGTCACACAGAGCTAAGAAAGTATATTTGCTATGAATTTGACTCAAAGGAGGACAAAGAAAAATGTTTAGGGAAGAAAACTGTGGTCAATAGCAAATATTTTTAAATGAAAACAGGAATTGGGAAACTGGTAACTAAGGATACAAAACATTTATTTTTATATTTGAAAAATAGCATAAAGATTTTAAGAATTTGATTTCTGGAAAAACTAGTAATTATGATATTGGTTGTTTAAAATAAATGCAACATTTTGGAGGACCACACATGAGTTTTTTGCTGTTAGTGAAGACTTTTTTTAATTCAGGGTTGTTTTTTTTTTCTTTTTAATGTTAACTTTGGAAAACTATAAATAGCAATTGTTTTTTTACTTTAATTTTGGTAATAATCCGATTTTGCCATATTGATTATAGGAGATGCCATCAGCAATTTAAACTTTAGGACTTAAAGAGGAATGCAAAGTGATTTCTTAATGGTGTACAACATGCAAGCAACTAGGTTGATTTTGTGATTCTTTTTGGGTTGTTGTTGTTGTTGTTGTTGTTTTAGTTTATTTACTTTGAGGGAGAGAGCACGCACGGATGGGGAAGGGGCAGAGAGAGAGAGGGAGACAGAGAATCCCAAGCAGGCTCCATGCTGTCAGCGCAGAGCCCGATGTGGGGCTCGAACTCGCAAACCATGAGATCATGACCTGTGCTGAAGTCAGATGTTTAACCAGCTGAGCCACCCAGGAGACCCTGATTTTGTGCTTCTTAAAAACAAAACAAACAAACCAAAAAACGTGTACTACATGGAATGCCTTTAGGATTTTAGCCAGATTCTAGGGTTATCTTTTCTAGGTTCTGCTGAACAAACTGAAGAATTTCCTGCTTATTCAGATCTAAGCAGGTTGCTTTCCTTCAGGCAGGAGCTATCTCAATTCATCATCTATTCATTGCTAAATTTGCCAGGCATGTTGA
Organism: Puma concolor; assembly: GCF_028749965.1. Classification (NCBI taxonomy): domain Eukaryota; kingdom Metazoa; phylum Chordata; class Mammalia; order Carnivora; family Felidae; genus Puma; species Puma concolor. The sequence goes on along the minus strand of NC_141678.1, from coordinate 50,631,669 downwards.
GTTTGAAACTCTCACTGGAGGCTTCAAGTGTCCGTGTTCCTGCTCACCATGGTTCTCCCCTGCTGCCAGCCTGTCACCACCCCTTCGTTTCTTTTCCTACAAATTCTGGAGTCTGTGCAGAGTAGCTCTGACGTCTTCCTGTCCTCTGTAGAGCTAAGAGTAAAAGAAAAAGATTTGCAGGATCTGTGTTATATTTTGTTTCACTCTCAGATAAGTGATCCAATTTGGACACAAGCTTTTTAAAGTCCCTTATTTTTTTTTAAAGAGAAAGTATTTCTTAATAATTAAAAATAGGCTTTTTCCTCTTCTATGTTGCTACTAGTGAGTGGTAAGCTACCCAATTTTACTAGAAGATACACTGGACATTCTAAGCAGAAGAAATACATTTTTTAGAACTGATTCTCTGGAAATATAACTTCTGATGAAATGGTGAACAATTTCTACACAGCTGTTTAATGGATGTAAATATATCCCTTTTAACTCCAAGCTTGAAATCATCATGTGTATAAAATCTTTATAAGTCACTATAAGGTGAAGTGGTGGCACATTGTTGAACAATAAGGTTATGAAATTCAACCTCATTAGACTTCAGATGAATAATAGAAGGTTCACACTAAGGGAAAGGCAAGAGGAATTAGATATTCAATCAATGATTCTCAACAGCAGGAACGTTAGGGAGGATACTAGTGATGGGCTTCCCCACTAGGAACTTGTCACAATATTTGGGGCAAGGGCACATATTGATTCACATACATTTATAGGATGCTCTTTTCATTCCAAAAAATGATGCTTTTTCTAGGACATTTCAGTATACACATACTGTGTGACAACAGCATCCAAAAAAAAGGTTGAAATCATTGTGGCAGATCCCTTAGTTACTGAAGTCTGTTTTTCTCAACTACTCCAGATTTGAGGTTTGGATTACCAATATTGTAAATTTATATTTCATTAGTCTATTTGAAATACTATTCCATCCATATTATATGGATAAGTACTGCATTCTGGATTGTTTTAGCTAGTGCAAACACAAGTGAACACATGAGGATGAATACACACCTGTGGATTGCTTCAACAGAACGTGGGACAAACTTAAGAATGGTTTTCATAACCATTATTTATATTATGTTGAGGATAGAGGATTTAGAAGGGTTTTGTTTGTTGTTTGTTTGTTTGAAGCTGCAAACTATAGGTGTTAAAACAGTGAAGTGGGACTAGGTAATATGTGAAGGAAACACTATTTCTCCCAGAACATGGAGAATAACAGGGCAGTGGGGAGTGGTGGTGGTGGGGGTTCTTCATGAACTTCAGTAAAGGCTAGATCACAATGGTATCCTAAGCTGCTTCCATGGATAACTTGGGGACTCATGTGTATATATCCAGTCAGGGAAAAAGTATCAGCAGGCATCCAGCCTCCAGATAATCACCTAGGGCTCCTTCCTACCTCTGTCAAGGAATAAGTCTCAGATAAATCTAGAAAGAGAAAAATAAGGTCAAGCCACCAGCAGAGTGCAGTGTGGCTTGAGCCTGTCTCAGCTGGGGAGTCCCTTTAAATACTTCTCCAGGGCAGAAACTAGTTCCAGGACCCATACCGGCATAGGCATGTACTGTAAGTGGAGGGGTAATGACTCCTATTTCATCAGAGTGTGAGAAGACAGTGGTTAGGAGACTTTGGTTCTAAGAAGGTTCTGGACATCTTAGAAACAGTCTGTGAACCCATCACCGAAGCAAAGTGCAGGCCGGGTAGGATGGCTTAAGGAAAACTGGGAGGATGGAGTGAAATTCTGCACACTGAACATAATCCATTTCCCCAAGAAAGCCTCTGACATGAAAGACAGAGACAAAAATAAACACTGCAAGAAAAGCAACAGAGAGTAAACTGAGATAATTCAGGAAATGGAAGAAAACTTTTAAAGTAGTATGGAAAGATAAGAGAAGCTCTTACATTTATGAAACAAGAGCAAGTTTCTATAAAAGAAACTATCAGAGAACAAACAAAAACTCTTGGAAATCAAAAATATGACCAAATATTCAACAGAAAGTCTGGAAGAAAAGCTAAAGAAATCTGCCAGAAAATGTATATAAAAGAGAGAGAATGAAGGGGGCAGGGAACAGAGAAAAACGAGAGAGATAAGAAAATTAAGGATCCATCTGTGAGGTTCTACATCCAGAAAATAAAAAAAATTAAAGAAGCTAACTTATATCTTCTTATACTATCTCACTAACATATGGATAGGGTTTATTTTGAATTAAAAAAAAAAGGCTATAGCCTTTTTGGTAATTATAACTACCAAAAGCCATTTTACATAATTTCCAACTTTATAAAAACAACTCAAGAGGGAGAATTTTTGAAGTATAATAGGTTTTTAATATTTCTTGATGTAACAATTTGAGAACTGGGAATAGCAGCACACATCCCCACCAGCAAGCATCTCAGAGTGACACTTTCTTACTGCTGATGATGATGTGGCCTTATCTAGAGATGTGCAAATTCTGGGAGAGAATTCTGAACCGCCCTGGATGATTGTTACTTATCAGTTGTCCTGTTATGTGGACCTTCCTGTCAGTTTTGGATGCTACAAGGCTATCCCACACTCTTGTCCAAATTCCATGTTCTCTCTCTCTCTCTCTCTCTCTTTTTTTTTTTTTGGTATGACTCACTTCGAAAACTGAACATTTATTGATCAATTACTAGGATTAAGATCTTGCCCCTAGCCTGTAGTTTAGCCATAGTTAACATTCTGTCTACATCATAAGCCCCTTCTCTCATGACAGAGCACAAACTTCAGATGCTTTGGTTCTTTCCTTCTTCTGATGTCCAGCTGTGCTCATTTGTTCCTGCCAGCTGCTCACCCCTTTCCTCATAGTCCTGAGGACCAGAATCCTTGAAGAATTCTTCCTTCGCCTGAAGTCATTTCAGGTTCTAGTAGGCCTCAAAGGATTTGAAATTTCATATGGCTTGGATAACACAAATACATGTTTATTATTGGCTGGCCAGCTACTTTAGAAGTGAGAATATTCCCATCTCCCACAAATAGATTTTCTAAAAAGCTTCTCAAGGATGATTCAAAATAATAGACCTCCCAGAAAGAAAATGCTTATTTATGATAATCACTCAGCTCTTTTGAGCTATGGAAAGGATGAATCACAGTGACATACAGTGTAAATTCTGTAATAAATGGGACTATTGTTGATTTTTTACGTTCACTGTTTAAATGGATAACTTAGACTGTATCTTCCCAGATTGTATTGTAATATAAGAAATCCTCTATGAATGATTATGGTGTGTTTAACTGAATATAATTTTCTCAAATATCTATGGATGAGCATGTGTTGGGCTTTGTAATAGGCAGATAAATATATTATTTTTTAAACTTGTGGGTGAGTCCAGGGGAAAAAAGGAGAATGATTTAATAAGCACAAGGCAGCTTGTTGGTTGTGCCACATCATTAAAATGTGACTTAACTTGGGGCACCTGGGTGGCTCACTCGGTTAAGTGGCTTGACTTCTGCTCAAGTCATGATCTCACAGCTTGTGTGATTCAGTGTCTCCTTCTCTGCCCCTCCCCCACTCATGCTCTGTCTCTCTCTCAAAAATAAATAAACATTAAAAAAAATGTGACTTAACTTTAGGTACCAAATAATCATTCCTCTTGTGATAGCTGAATCCACAGCCTTAAAGAGTACCATATATTTATCTAAAACTTCTCTCTAAAGAACTAAACAGGCAGGGCGCCTGGGTGGCGCAGTCGGTTAAGCGTCCGACTTCAGCCAGGTCACGATCTCGTGGTCCGTGAGTTCGAGCCCCGCATCAGGCTTGGAGCCTGTTTCCGATTCTGTGTCTCCCTCTCTCTCTGCCCCTCCCCCGTTCATGCTCTGTCTCTCTCTGTCCCAAAAATAAAACGTTGAAAAAAAAAAAAAGAACTAAACAGGCTTTACTGACATTATTTTCTTAGACCACTCAGCATTTTGTGAGGAAAGTGGAACTATTTAGGTTGTATAGGTAAGAAAATATGTAAAGACATTAAGTGGCATGTTTAAGATTATCCAGCCAGCCATAGATCTGGGAAGAAAACAATGATCTCCTGAGTCCAAAAAATACTTTATCAACTGCCTTGAATTTCACTGGAGGAAAGGGCACAGAGTCAGTATAAGTTCAGATACTAAATATGTTTTAGTATCCTCTAAACCCTGACAGTTATATTTTGGAACCTTCCAGAAGGCAGATCTTTGCTTTTAAAAGGACACAAGGGCAAAGGTTTGGCACAACCAATGTTACCAAAGTCTTCAGCATGATTTGTTTTATTTTCTGCAGAAACGTTTATCTTGAGAAATAGGCCTTCTGATTCTGAAGTAATCCCAAGTGCTGCTGTTATCCCATAACTACCTATGCTTCCCAAGCAGAAGGTGGATTTCTTGAATGTCATGCAAATTATATTTTCTCAAATACAGCTGATGTTCAAGCAGGGCTCTGAAATCAACTGTGAAATCTTGACTCTGGGAACACACAGAAAGTGGTTCGAGAAATGACAAATCAGGTTCTCTGGAGAAAGGTTCTAAGCAAAGTAAGTTTTAGTCCCGGTCTTGCTATTATCAATTGATGAGACAATTCAAAAATGAGTTTGTTTTCCTATGTAAAATCAATACATTAATATTTAAGATAGTTTCCTACTAATACCTTAATGTTCTTAATGTTTTTATGCACCTTTTAAAGCCACCAAATATTTATTACTTTTGTCAGTCTGTAGAATATTTATTCAGCCATTATTATCTACATTAGAGATTTTGTGTTGCTTTGTAAAATCTGAGCCTCCCCAAAAGCCTTATTTGTTTGTTTTCATTGCAAACGGTACTGCAGGAGGTGAGAGGAACATTCACTGAGTAACTCCATTCCAAATCCTCAATGGAAATAAGGCTATGTAATACACATACATAAAATGCCAATGCCTTACTATGTTCCACTGTGTTCATATCAGGCTTTCTTAAGAAATACTGATATATTATCCACATTTTAGAGATCATAAAAAAGACCCTTAGAAATGTTGAGAAACTCAACCAAGTTCATAGAGCTAGGTCCCCCTGAATTCAAAATCATAATCTGTTTATTATGCCCTTTTACCTTCCAGAAGGGATTCTTCTGGGGGATGAAGGGGTGCTCCCTGTAATATAAAGGCTGCTTGTGAATTGCTTCCCTGGTCATGGAAATTTATCACTCCCTTATTCACTTACTTGACTATAAGTGCTTCAAGTTACTTACTTGGTTATATTTTCCATGGAAACATTGAGTTTGATTTTCAAATACTAAAAGCACAAAAACCCCAAAAACCTAAAAAAGAAAAGAAAAAAAAATAAAAAATTAAAATTTTAAATAAAGGAAAGAAAGGTAAATAATATCCCCCAAATAAGAGTAGGTTAAAAAAAATAAAGCCAGGTTTTTCTTCTAGTATTGGGACAGATCGCGACTTCCCTGGTAGAGTGCCAAATGAACAGCCAGCTTGTACTCAGCAGCCAGGTTGTATGAAAGATATGAATCTTGAAACGCCAGAATCACACTAAATATGGTGAGATGATCACACTGAAAAAGGCACCGGAGAACTGAGACCCGCAGAGAGAAAAGCAGTTATGTGCCCCATGTTACATACACTGCAAAGAACAAAATATCTAAGAGAAATAAAGGACAAATCCCCAGCCTCATTAAATTTTCTTTTTCTTGTTTTTGTTAAACCTTCCTCTCATTTCATATCATTGATTTTTCTAAAGTTAAAAGGGACTGTTGAGATTAATGTAAAGAGCTTACATAGGACAGGGAGTAAGAGAACCTGTGTCTCATTGGGGTTCCCTACTTGCCAGTGGGTAGCCTTGTGAACCTCTTTAAGCTTCAGTGTTCCTAGAAAATAAGGGGGTTGCATAGATCCTCTTTAACTTTAATTAAAACATTCCATAACTCTATAAAATGGGTATTGCCCAGGCAAGGTCAGCTTTAATATACTAAAGCTAATTGGGGAGAAACTTGCAACGTGCAGGACATTTCCTAAGGGATAAGGGTCAATCCTAGCTTCCAAAGGAGGTTGAGAGGAGGAGGAAAAGTGAAGGAGTGCCTTCATTCAGTATCTGGGACGGACCTTTGCAGGGTAAAGACAAGTGTTTGGGCATTTGCGAAGAGAGGCTGTATGTGGGAGGCTGCAGGCAGACTACTACTATTTGTGGTTTGTTTCCAAAGTGAGGACCCTTTTATACGAAAACACTGGCATGATGTATTTGTAGGTTTAGCATCTCCAGTTTGAGAAAATACACCAGAACAAAAAATTGTTACGATTTACTTTGAAATAAAATTTTAAAACTGAATCATCATATCTATCTATCTATCTATCTATCTATCTATCTATCTATCTATGAAGACTGGCTATGGATGCAGGACACATGGTTTATTCAGTCTGTCCATGATGCTTGGTGCACATATTTATTTGCAGACTTCTTGTAGTAAATCAGCAGTAGCCCATGTGCCAGAAATCAAGGGATTAGACTGATTTTTAATGTATGAACTCAGACTTAATTTTTGTTATTTTCTTGTCTTCTCCCTTTTTCCCCACCACTTGGCTGTTTCCCTGGGTCACTGCCAAGCCCCCTGCAGCCCTGCAGTTCTTTAGGCTGATGGAAAGTTAGTTTTTGACTGACAGTGCTGTGATCAGAGGCTGAAAATCTTAAGAGTTCGGTCACCATTTGCCTAGTGAAATGAATGGCCCCATTAGATTATCTTAACTATGGTACAATGGAGGCAAGGATGTGTTGCGTGCCAAAGTCAACACTAGATCTAATTTTATGAACATCAAATGGATGCACAAAGTCTCCAATAACATGATTTTAGACTAGGCTATTCCTTCTTGTGATAAAAGGCTGATTAGCAAGATGTGGCTGACCATGTGATCAAGTTAATCTCAGACAAGATTCCAAAGCAATTCACAACCATTGAAAAAGGAGAGCCATGCAAGTTGGACCAAGTTTTTTAAAAATGCTGCAAGTTCTTATCTGTATGATCAAAAAACTGTTGGAATCAGAGAATTAGTTAGCTGACAGGCATTCCAAAGCAGATTTTGAAGTCATAGTAAGAGTTTAATTTATAAGGGCATGATGTTTAAAGCTTCTAGCAAATAATACTAACAAGCAATAGAGTTATTCAGGCTGAAATCTGTTCTAACTTTAAAGTAATCAGAACAGCAATAAACATCAATGGCTACTGCTGGGAGTGGGGAGGGTGTAAACTAAGGTCTCATGTCCAGGATCAAAGCTTAATTCTTAAGCATGAAGACAGGTTCTATAAATGCCACTTGGTGATACAACAAACAGTATATCCATATTGCTACTGAATGTTTTACTATTATGTACAGTTCCTTGAAATTGGAACTTATAAATATCCTATTGCAAGGAGAACTTTTAGGCTGATTAGCAATGGTGTGACAATAATATTTAGCAAAGAAGAGAAAGAGAAAGAACAAGCCTCACCTTTCATCTTTAAATTAAATTAACATGACCTTCCTTATTCTTTTGAGAGGAAAATCCAGGAAATTTTTTTGAGATCCATTTTAAAAATGGCCTACAATATTATGTTTTAATTAAAATTGAATAAGCTTCCCTATGAATATTAAAAATTTAAAAGCCTAGCCAGCAATTGTACATTATTAAAAGCTGCATCACTCATGTCAAAGAAATTAGTACTTGATTTTTAGAGATTCATCATCAAGTTCTTAAATGATCAGTATCCTGAAACTCAAATTCAAATAATGTTAATACTTCAGTTACCCAAAGCAGAGGAATAATGTTCATTAACTGCAACGAAGTTCGACGACCTCCAGAGTATGGAAACGCTTAGATAAAACCGGTATTTTTATTTACCTGTAATACTTAAAAAAAAAAAAAAAAAAAGTTCTGGAAAAAATGTATTATCTTGCCCAAATCAGTTACTCCTCACCCCTCCCTCCATTTCACAAATGTTTGTGACCCAAACTTGTAAAGTCTCTCACTTTTTGTGTCCCACTCCAAGTTCATGCCTTACAGAGAGGAAGCAAAACTCCTTTCCTGGGTGCGAACTCTGTAATGTCATTTTGTCTTTTAGATAATCCTATTTTCACAGACAGTTCTGGCTTTTAGATTGTTTACCCCTTTCTTTCTATTTCTTCTGGTTTTCTTTGTTGATGATGTTGGAAGGTGGTGTAAGCAAGGAAGTCAAACTCCCTGAAAACTGTTTGTTAAAAATTGTGAACAGTACCACTAACGAGTAGAAATATAAAACGGGAGACTTCAAATAAAATAACGCGCACTCTCAAATTCCCAGAGGGAACAAAAGAAAACGAAACAACACACAAACTTGGGCTATTCCAGTACATCTGCAAAGGTGGGAGAAGTACTAGCGCCGAAGAGAAACTGCGGCCTCCGCCCTCCCTGGCCCGCAGGTGGCTCATGGCAAGCACCTCAGACAACAATGGCCAGGGTGGGCTCTGCCTGCGTTGCTAGTTTGCTGTGTCTGTCCCTACCCAGAAAAATCATCTATCTCGAAAGAATGACAAAACAGAAAGAGAAGCGTGCGTTCGGCTACCTCGGAGGCATTCCCCCTCCCTTCCTAATCTCTAATTCCTCATCGCGGTCCAACGATGAACCTGCCAACCATCAAGTTCCTGTGCAAGTTATTTTATTTCCCGCAGCCCCTCCACCTGCCAGGGCGGTGTTCCACGCACCCCAGACTTCCCTCCGGCGACCCCCCGCGGGCTGCAGCAAAAACGGGGTGCTTCGGCGGGGCGGGGGCGGACGGCTGCCGTGGATCTGGCCGGCTACAGCCGCAGCTCGGTGGCCTCCGATTGGCCACGACGCGGGCGGGGAAGCTCGGCGGAGGAGGGAGGCGGGGGCGAGGGCGGCGGCGGCGGTGGAGGCGGCAGCGGGCGGGGAGGAGAGGAGAAGAGAGAGGGCCGCGCAGCCTGGCAGCGCGTGCGGCGAGCGCGGGGAGAGCGGCGGTGGTGGCTGCGACTCGCGTCGGTCGCGCTCGCTGAGGCCGAGCAGGGTGCGCGGGCGGCGGCGGCGGCGGCGGCGGCGGCGGCGGGGGGTGGGGCGGCGCGCGCGAGTGAGCGGCGCCGGGCAAGGACCGGCAGGCGGGTGCTGGCGCGCAGGCACCAGGGGCGGCCGCGGCGGCAGCTGCGCCGGACGGAGCCGGGGCAGTAGCGGCCGCGCCGACCCCCAACCTCACCCCCGCGCGGCCGAGGCCAGAGAACAGTCTCCAACTCTCCGGGGGGCCGGAAAGGGGGCCGGGAAGCGGCCCTCAGCCCCCACGCAGCAGAGGCTCCGGGCGGCGGGACTGCTGCCCTTTGTGGGCGCTGCGCGCACGGCCCGAAGCGCCCTCCCCGCGGCGCTCTCCTCGGCATCTTCGTCTTGCAGAGCGGCCCTGGAGAGGGGACCCAGAGGAAGCAAAGCCACGAGCCCGAAACCTCGCGTTGCGGAGCTCCTGGGGAGCGCCAGCCGCTCCACTTCCACCGCCGCATCCTACACCGGCCAAGGTCCCCGCCGCCTGCATCCCTCCCGGCTTCCGCTGCGCTTAGGGCCGGAGCCTAGCCTCCTGCGCTGCCACCGCGGCCGCCTACACACACACGCACACACTCTTTCTCTCTCTTTCTCCCTTTCTCACACCCTCACACGCACGCCCGCCTCCTCCCCCGCCCCCTCCCCAGCTTCTTGATCTCTCGGTCTGTTTTATTACTCCTGGTGCGAGTCCCGCGGACTCCGCGGCCCGCTATTTGTCATCAGCTCGCTCTCCATTGGCGGGGAGAGGAGAGCAGCGGTGAAGGGGGTGGGGTGGGGAGGGGAAGGGAAGGGGGTGGAAACTGCCTGGAGCCGTCTCTCCGCGCCGCTGTTGGTGCTGCCGCTGCTGCCGCCGCCGCCGCCGCCGCCGCCTCCGGCTCCTCGCTCGGCCCCTCTCCGCCTCCATGTGCTGGATAGTGGGAGCGCCGCGGACCCTGCTGCCGCTGCTGGCGGCCCTGCTTCAGGTACGCGGCGGTCTCCGCGGGCCGGGCCGCGGGCGGGGTGGGGCGGGCGGCGCCGGGTCCCTTTGTTCCCCGCGCCGCTGCGGGGCCAGGCTGCGCACCCGGGAAGGGAGGTGCCGCACCGCGCGGTCGGGAGCTGCGCAGGCACGAGGCTCGGCCGGGCTCAGGGGCAGGGCTGGCCGGGCCGGCTGGTCTCCCGCGCCATTCCCGGCGGGTCCCGAAGGAACAGATCGCGGGCCCCCTCTGCTCTTCACTCCTGGCCGGGCGAGCTTGCAGGGGGTGTCTCCAGGCAGCAGAAGGGTGAGGCAGGATAGCTCCCAGGTTTTCCAGTTTTCTACGCTTCTCGCCCCTCGCTTTGCACTTTGCTCCAATTTTTTTGTTTATTTTTGCAGGGATGGGTCGCGAGTTTGCAGTAGGAATTCTCACTCTCGTGTCTTAGTTACGGGACGTGCCTCCACCCCACCCCACCCTGGCACCCGCGCGCCTCCCGGTGCCCGAGGGCTCCACTGTCCTATTGTCTTTACCCCAGCCCAGAGTTGCCTTCTGTTCTTGTTTTCTTGCCCTCACTGTGTTCTTTGTCGGTCCCACCTGGAAAGAAAACCTCATCCCGTTGCCCCGAAGAGTCTATACGGGCCGGGGCCTCCGCACTCAGCCTCTGGCCCCGCACGCCCCTTATCCCGGCGGGCGGGGAGAAGTTCCGTTACTCGGCTATTATTCCTCTCCCTGTGTACGCTGTCTCTGCCCTGCGTGCGTCCACGGGGACGCCTTAGCGAGGAGCCTCTGCACTTTTCACGCTTTCGGGAGAGCGCCAGACAGCCTCTTCATGGAATCAGTACTAGGAGGCTCCTCCGCGGCAGAAAGCACCTGCTTCAGGCAGGTCGCAGGCTTTTTTGCCACTCCGCGCCATCGGTCTGCAGCCCGGCCGACCGCCCAACTTTCCCGCGGCGTCCGGCGGGGGGATACCCCGAGGCCCCTCCCGTCCGCCGACCGGGTCCCGGGAAGCTACGCCGCGCGCCTCAGCTGCGACCCCCGCCGGGAGCGGGGGCAGGGCGGGGGTACCAAACATGCCCCCGCACGCTATGGGTTCCAAAGCTGCTGCAGGAGAGGGGCGTGTCCACACTGAATGCAGGTCAGGGTCCCCCGGGAAATACACCGGGCGGGGGGGGGGGGGGCGGGCAGCGCACCCTTGTGGCTGGGGGTGGCCAGCGGGTGGCCGCTCTGAAAAGTCCGGGTGCGGCTCGGAAGTGCCGTGGCGCCGGGGGCGGCCCGGGCAGGGACAGATGGTGCCGATCGCCCCCCTCCGTGGTCTTCATGGGTCAGGGCCTGACGCGCTCCGGCCGCGGGGGGACTGCGGGCGCCGGGGGCGAGACGAGGTCGGCGCCCGCGGTCTCTCACGCTTTCTCCCGCCGCCCCCTAGAGGGGTGTGGGCAGAGGCCGCTGGAGCCCTGTCCATGGTGCGCCGTGGAGCGGCGCGCCCTGCCCTGCTCTGCGCTTTCCTCCCCCAGGCGCGCCCTGCCCTGCTCTGCGCTTTCCTCCCCCAGGTTGTGCTTTCCAGCTTTCTGGCTCGCTCTCTTTTCTCTGGCTTCTTGGACGCCCGGGTCCCGTCTTTCCTTTCTCCTTTCTTGGGTTTCTCCTTTTGTTCTTTCGTCTCCTGCTGGTCTTTCTCCCCTTCCCCCACTCGCCAGTCCGCCCTCCTCGGCTCTCTCCGGACTCTGGGGTTTTAGAACTATTAGACTAGTTGTTTTTGGCCTCTGCAGTTTTGGGAAGTGGATGGAATTTCTTTTAACTGGGGGAGGAGACCCGTCAGTCACTTGCTAACAAAAGTATCTCCTGTTATAAAACCGCCCTTTATTCTTGGAGTGCACGCTCCTCACTCTTGAACCCTCTTGTCACTTCATTTATTGTTTCTTCTTTTCAAATGGGGTTTGCTAAAGAGGTTAGACTGAAGGGGAAGAAGGAAAAAAGTGATACTTCAATTGTTTGAAGTTAGGGAGAAGGCGAGATAAACTTAGGAATCCTACGGACAAAAGACATTTTCCTTCTTTTTTTTTTTTTTTTTTTGAACAGGAAATGTCATAGATCAAAAAAATCTTATTTTTAAAAGTATTAATTTTGAACATCATTGAGTGGTCTCACAAGTTTACAAAGAACTTTTAATAAATTTTCAGAGTGTGAGTCCAGCAGTAGATGGCATGTTTACTTTTTGATCCGAAAGTAAGTTTTAATTGAATACTGTGCAGGGAAGTTGTTGGTCATTAATACCATGGGGCTAAATTTGGTACCGCTGGAGCAATCCCATTTCCTCTTAGTCATCCGCCTTGAAGTCAGGTATGAATTTTGTAAGTCATTTTCTTTTTTAAGCATTTAAAAAATAGCATTTATAAACGGCAAATAAAGTGCTTATCTTTACCATTGTATGTTCTTTCTCAGTTTCTTCTGGGATGTTACCTTGACTTTTGTAAACCCCCAGGAAAGGGGAAAGTATAACTTTGTCATCAAGTTATTTGGCAGTCTCCTAATTCATAGGTGCAAGTCAAGCAGTAACATTGAATGATTTGCAAGGTCATTAGGAGTGGAAGCAGAGCAGTTTATGCAACATGAGTTTTAGGGTTAAGTGCACCATGTGGATTGTACAACTGAGATTAGAAATGTCTTTGTGCTAATGGCCTGCTTTACACACCAGAATAACAAAGATCTATCTGCAAGGTGAAAATGGCCCCTCTGCAGTCATCTGCTATTAAAAGTCTATTCTTTTCTTTTCTTTTCTTTTCTTTTCTTTTCTTTTCTTTTCTTTTCTTTTCTTTTTCTTTTCTTTCCTTTTCTTTCCTTTTCTTTTTTCTTTTCTTTTCTTTTTGGTCAGACTAAGAAGACAAGAGTTTTAGGAAGGTGAATGAATAGATTACTAAGGTAGATATAGAGCAATCTTATTTTTTTTCAGACCAGTCAAAAAAGAATCATTAAATAATCAAAAGAACTTCATGCCTTTACGTGTTAACTGAAGTATCTCTTGTTTTACTTTGAACATTTTTTTTTACTTTCAGAGATTGTTTATTAGTTTAGTTATCCTATTATATTTACATGATTCTACTCAATTTTGCACATTGTGGTATTCAGCTTTAAGATTTTTCTCTATTCTTCTTCATTTTAACTTATGGCATTAGCATTGTCCTTTACACTCAAAATGAAAAAGCAGAAATTGAGCATTAAATTTTACTGATCAAGGGATATCACAAAGTTATGACAAGCTTCCCTTTTAAATTATACAAGTGACTTTCAAGGCCTTAAATAGATTTATCATCAGACAAAAAAAAAATCAATTTTACTTCTACTACCTACCCAGTAATTACTAGACTAGAAACCTGTTTTGTTTTTCTCATTCACATTGTTCTAATTTAAATACACTTGTATGGGTTATGAAGCATCAAGGACATCACCTTAATGTTTATAGATCCTCTGGATTCTTAGTTTTATCACATAGGTCCTGCTCTCAATTGTGGATGAGGGTATATGGAAAAAGATGCATAAACCATATGTGATTTTTACCTGTTAGGTGTATAGACTTTGAAGAGATTAATTTTCAACACCTGAAACATATAAAAAGAAACTTTATTTTAGGATGTAGAAAATCAAGGATGCAGTAATCATTTTAAGCACAAAAAATGTTTATTCCCAGTGTTTATTTGATTTTCATGTGTCTTTTAACAAGTTCTTGTGAAAGTAAGGAAAATTAACATAGTTGGTATTCACAGTTTATTCTGCTTAGTGGCTACAGTTACAGATATCTTTGCCCTTTTCTTATCTTGTAGCGTGTGGTCATTACTCATAGATGGCACATTGCAAGCATACTAGGTGTGATCTGGAAAATAATAATTTGTGCATCCTAAGATATTTTATCCTAAAATATTTTATGGACATATTTTAAAAGTATATGTATATATATATATATATATATATATATATATATGTATATATACACACACACACACACACACACACACACACACATGTATATATACATGTATATGTATATATAATTTGTTAGGCCCCAATTGCAAGTTCAGAATTTACATACAGATTGTACTTTGTGACTTTCATACCTTCATGGAGTCTGCTCTGACCTTCATTAAAAGTTCAGACTGAGATTTTAAGAGGAAATTCTTTTTAGATTGTATTTTTTACATATAGAGACTAAAGTCTTCTTTGAACAGATTATTTTGGTGACAGTATTGCACCAAACTGTCCTTAATTTCCTTTTTCATTAAAAATTCTCACTTCTTAAATTTGTTGTGCCTCATTAAGCTTTAGCGTTATTAATCGGGAAATGTCAAGACTTAAAGTAACAGTAAATCTTGCTTTAAAATACCTTAAAAAAATCCTGAGTGAACTCAAATCCCCATCCTGTTTTCAAAGGGATATTCGTAAGTTAGAAGAGTGATTTTTAAAGAAAAATCCTAGCTGTTATTTAAGAAATGTAATGTTTATGTATATACTCTACCGTTTTGCCCAAGTTAACATTATTCAAATTTGTTCCTTTGGCCCAAATACAAAAAGTAATCAAGTTTAAGCACTGCACAGACTTGTGGTGAATTTTGTCAATCATTTAAAAATTACATAGATTTGGAGTTTGGATTTTGTCATTTGAGTATTTCCTATCTGCCATTAGTATACCTTCTAGAAACCTAAGTAAGCATTTTCAAGTTGGGTTAAGAACTACTAAGTTGAAATGTAATTTGTATCAACACATCATTATGCCTCACATTTCTGTCTTTCCTTACCAAAAACTTATTTTTCTTTTAATTTTTTAGCAAATTATCTCAATTTATTTGAGCAGATGCTAGTCTTCCTGTATTTAACTAAATGTAGATAAGTTTTGATTAACCCTATTCATGCCAGGGAAGAGGTATATACAGATAAATGTTTTAGTTAGAGCCATATCTTCTCCATAGAGAAAGTGATGTCCTTAAAGTACTCAGAAGAAGGTGAATTCCAGAGCTAAATGGGACCTTTTAAAAGATTTGGATTTAAAGATTACAATTTATGTTATCACAGAGTTTTTGAAAGGAAAATTTAGGTTATAAATACATGCTTCTCAGTTCTTATTTCTTGTTACTCTCTTTCATACTCAGTGCACTTCCTTGTCTGAATTTCCACTGTACTTATAGCCCCTAAGCCCTTGGATTGCATGTATATGTGTGTATATACATATACATATATATATACACACATATATATACACATATATATACACACACATATATATATAGACACACATACACATATATATACACACATATATATATATGTGTGTATATATAGACACACACACACTATATGTATGTAGAGGATTGCTATCTACATATGTGTCTCCTGCAATATTTATCACAGTTTAGCATAAAGTGTCAGTCAATAGCTAATTAATACCTTTGTGTGTGTATATCATCCAAGCTGATTTGGGCATCAAAAGTATAATAATTTTGCTCGGTGCAAATAAGCTGCTGTTACATAACGTCAAGGGCAAGAGCTAGTGTCAAAGGCAGAAAACCTGGGGTTCTAATCCAGTCCAGATGTAGTTTACTCCCTTAAACTCTCATGACCTCATTTTCTTCAATAGTAAAATATTGGGCCTGGTTGGATAAGTTGATCTCTCAGGGACTTTCCAATTCTATGACTCTTGAGGCTGCTTAAAAATATCCCCCAAAATGATTCCTTTATAAAGATTTTGGAATGACTTTAATTTTTAACCTAAAATGGAAATATTTTCATATTATCTGAGTGGTAGAATGTCATTTTTGAGGGTCATTAACAATAGTTTATTATATATGGTAGGTTAGAAATCATCTGTATTTTTTATATGTTTGACCTTTAAAAATAATTTTTTTTCATTGACTATGTTGCCTTTACCACTAAAAGTAAATTATATTTTTGGGTTAGACTTAAAGGAAGGGAGAGTGTGATACTACTAAGAATAAAAATTATTCCTTTTATTCCTTTTGTACTTTTATGTTTCTTTGAGAGAAGATAGCTTCCATGAGAACCATTGAATTGAGTGATATGGGTCAGCACTAAAAATATAGCCCATTGACCTAACAAGTCCTTCTCTAGTTATTTTTCTGCAGGTATGTCTGTAATCATGGCATACACATGAAGCGTTGTTTATACTTACCAAGGATTGGATTTGTTGAACTCTGAATGTCATTAGTAGGAAATGACTTAATATATTATGTGTAATATGCAGTCAGATTTGAGAACCCTTACTATGTGGAATAAAGCATTTTTAGTTCTAGTTCCAAGGCAAAAAAAAAAAAAAAAAATGTTTGTTAAACCACCCAATGTTTTTGGCATAGGCACACACCTAGAAAACCTTCAGAGAAGGGCAGCCAAAGTAATCAGTGGGATCTACATGAGATATCGGACAAAGATCATTATAGAAGTTATAACAAAAGAATAGGAAAGCAAGCAGTGTATGAATAAGATGAATATGACCTAAACTAACAGTAGAATGTCCTAAAGTTTGGCTGAGAAGAACCTGTAGCAGGTAGCAGGCTGAGCTTCAAGTAGGTCCAATTGGAGTTTGGCCAAATTAATGGGTAAATAATAGATTAGTCTCTATGTTGTATCATAAAATGACTACATCGTGCTGCTATTTGTGCCTAAGAGATTTGTTGGTTAAACCATTGTAATATTTCTTACATTCCTTTGACCGAATATTTAATTTTTCATCTGTTCTAATGGTGAAAGTGGGGTCTAAAGTGTAGTCTAAAGACCTTACTACCATCTACAACTTGAAACACAGAAGAAATTTAGTAAGGGAATCAGATGTTTTGGTCTCCTGCCTTGATTAAATAAAACTATTTAACTTGGGTTTTTCTCAGGTAGCATTGGGAAAATTAACTGTGTAAACAGCCTTTGAAGCAGCTAGAGCGATTTAAAAGGAAGTGCTATTATAAATACAATATGGCAATCATATATAGAGGTGCTTGGAGAAGTGGTTGATCCATGATTGGTTCTTAAGTTTTCTTTTACAAAATATACCTACGTATAACAAAAATAAACAAATAAGTACTTGAGTAAAGATATATACTTCTCTGTATTATAATTTTAATATTGGTTTTTATGTTAATTTAAAAAATTTACTTGACTATTGCATACTTAATACATATTGTAGTTTTAATATGGGTTTTTGTGTTAATTAAGGGGGCACCTAAGTGGCTCAGTTGGTTGAGCATTAGACTTCAGCTCAGGTCATGATCTCATGGTTTATGAGTTAGAGCCCCTCATCAGGCTCTGTGCTGACAGCTCAGAGCCTGGAGCCTTCTTCAGATTCTGTGTCTCCCTCTCTCTCTGCCCCCCCCCCATTTGCGTGCACGCTTTCTCTCTCTCTCTCAAAAATAAACATTAAAAAAAAAATTAAAAGAATTTAATTACTTGACCATGATGTTTGAAAATATTTATACCCAGATCCCCTTCCTCACATTCTGATATAATGTTTAATGTTTCAGTGGATTAGTAAAAGAAATTAGTAAAACAAAAAGGTTAACTAAAGGGGCATAATTTAGAATCTGTATTATTCCAGAAATTGCTGGAAATAGAAATGTGGAGTGACCATTTTTCTCCCTCATGAAAATAAATTTTTAGCTTATTCACCTTTCTTCTGTTGTATCAAATGATGAACTTTTGTACTGCTTTCAGTAAGGATGGCCCTTCAGATTTTTTTCCACATATGCAGTTTAAGACCTCTCACAATTTATTTCATTTTTATTAATTTTCAGTAGGTCATTCATGGATCTCTGAAAAGCACATATACCAGAGAAAACCATTGAAACTTTAGATACTTGCTGCCACATCTTCAAATCTTTCTTTTCTTCTTCTTCTTTTTTTTTTTAACTAATGTCTGGTGGTACTAAATCTTTAAAATACAATATTTTTAATTTCAGTGAAGGAAACTAATATATTGTCTCTGTTAATTATTTCTGTAACCCTGTGAGAGAGGTGGTTTTATTCCCATTTTAGAGTTGATGAAAGTGGAACTCAGACAGTTTGAGTAGTTATTCTGAGAATCCAGAGTAAAACCATATCTGTCAGAGTAGATGGAGTTTGACTGCAAAACACATGGTTTCCTCCCTCTGTCAGGGGCCGGGACACTTTTCATATGGTACTCAAAGAATGAACATCACATTAGAGAGGAATTTCAATTTTTCTTTATCGAGTTGATAAGATTTTTTTTTCAGTTATCAACTTTTGAGTTATATTCTCTATTAATTTTGACCTTAAATATTTTTATTTATGTTGGCATCTGAAGCCAAAATGTAATGCTTGGTTAGGGTTTTCACTCATTTTAAAAATATGTTATCTTAGAGAAAGGAGAAAATATCATAGTGAAATGATTCAAAATCAGTTTTATAATATTCTTCAAATTGTCTTCATAAAAAAATAATATGCTGATAACTGCTCAAAAAAAAATTTTAATGGGTGAATCCTGGAACTTAAAAATACTTCCTAAGAGCCTAGAAGCCCTCAGACTATGCATGTTTTTTCTTCTTTTTTTGATACTATTTTTTTTTAAGCGTTCTTTTCTGTGAAAATAAATTCAAGAGACTCCAAGTTTTGAAATATGTTTAGCGGCACATTTTCCATGTTTGGATCATCTGAATTACCTTTTATCCCACAAATGAAATTATTTGGGGTCTTTTAAAATATACATGTCCACATCTTGAAAGGACCGGCTGTAAGAGATTCATGTGAATGTTTTGTGGAGGGACCAAGTACAGACATGGATTTGTTTGCTGAAGAGAAAGCCTAGAACTATTTGGTTTGTAACTTGACCTATTGTAACTGGGCGGATACAGTTGGCTTGACTATAATCTCCAACAAGATGTTTGTTGGTTGGTTGGGAAGCTATTAAGTGAACTCTGAAATAAATGACTAAAAAGCCATTAATTTATATTAAGTTTAAAGGGGATATAATCCACTCCCTCTGCTTAACAGAAATCTTTAATATAAACTAGAGACTGTGACCACTTTAATTTTTTTTTCTTTTGTTGTCTTAATTGGTTAACACAAAAGTTCAAAGTCTGGAGTTCATTCTTTGTGGCTTTCTGGTCCAGTAAATAAAGAAAAATGTGTTTCCTGCAGCCAAAATATTAGCATTTTGTGGATCCTTTAGCATCCACCCCCAGTAGAGTCCCATTTGGTGCTAACGTGTTCAAAGTTAACTTCTAACGTCCTGCTTCCATTGTACTGTAGAGAATTCAAAATTCAGATTTGACACACACATAAATATACACGCTCGTACTTTATAGAACTATCAAATGCATATAGAAAAGTGCTCATAAGTAGATAGCCTGCTGAATGTTCATAAATTGAACGCTATTGAATCAGCACCCAATCAAGACACAGCATCACCAACACCGCATGGGTACCCTCCTCCAATTTTAACCATTTTCCAGTGCTAAGTATTTACTTGACTTCTGCCTCATAACATCTATTACTTTTGCTTATTCTTTATGGAATCTTTGGATTTTATGAAATCATATACTGTATTCCCTTTTGTGTCTGGTATCTTCCACCCAGTTTGTAGGATTGTCCATATATTTGTGTCATAATATTTTAATAGCCAGGAATTAGGAAAGATTCATGGATGTTATAGAAATATCCAGGAAGTTAAGGAAGTTGAACATTGATTTAAAAAACAAAAAACAGAGTGATTGTTTCACTGCAGCTGAAATTTGCTTGCATACTTGCGGTTTGTCAAGCCATGAAACACCTTTTGTGGGGTTTCCTATTCAGATTTCTTCTATAGTTCTTGCAATTTTGGCAGTATTGTCTAGCCAAAAGCCAAAAACATTGGGAACTCAGTAAGTTATAGCCTCTATCAGGAGGAGGGTGGAGGCAAAGAACTAAATGTCTTTTTGATTTGAAGTCTTCAAGCAGAAGGTTTGGGTGTTAACAGAGTCTAATCTTTTCATTGATGCTTCTTAATACCTTCTCTGAGCTTACTAGTGACCCACTTCTCAATGAGGTCTTACCCAGATTTATTTTTAATTTAAAAAAGGTTAAATCGGGGGGTTATAATGCCACAAACTGCTAGTTTTCCAGCTGTTTAGTGCATCTTTGGGTACAGTTGACCCTCTTTTCTGTTTGTATAGCTTTTTTAAAGGTCTGAGAGGTTGTCACAAAGGATGCAGAGAGCCATGTTTATGCCAAGATCCTTCTTTCTAGGGACCTTTTCTCTCTACTTAGAATGGTTGGTTAGTAGATCCAGATTCTAGGTGTAGGATTCCATGCATATTGATGAGGACTAAAGAATCAAATTCTGGGGGCGCCTGGGTGGCGCAGTCGGTTGGCGTCCGACTTCAGCCAGGTCACGATCTCACGGTCCGTGAGTTCGAGCCCCGCGTCGGGCTCTGGGCTGATGGCTCAGAGCCTGGAGCCTGTTTCCGATTCTGTGTCTCCCTCTCTCTCTGCCCCTCCCCCGTTCATGCTCTGTCTCTCTCTGTCCCAAAAATAAATAAACGTTGAAAAAAAAAAAAATTTAAAAAAAAAAGAATCAAATTCTGGAGGTAATGACCCACCAAAGGTTTGTTTGCTTCAAGGCAGCTCTAATTTATTTACATTCTTACACACATGGACTTTATTTTACAATATTTAATGAGATGGTACTTTTTGCGTGTCCTTAGCTTATTGATACATAATTTGTATTTCACTTGTGTTTTGCTCCTACACATAGTTTTTCTCCTGTGAAAGTAATTGTTTACGTATGGTATTTGTGTTTTTGGCATTAGATTTTATTTACAGTTCTGTCTTTTCTGTTTGACAAATACTAAGAACATTTGGGGAGACTATCATTATCACTGATTTAATTTACAAATTGATTTATAGTTAACTTTTTTGTAAATGAAACTGAGATATCTATGATTTGGGTTAGGGTCTTCCCTTTATTTGAGGCTGTCTCTATGAAGCAATGTTTAAAGGGGGTATACTGGTATATTTAAATGTAGACGACAAGGGACTGTCTGCAGATGGCTTATAACATTTTATGACCTAAAATAAAGGCATCTTGGAAAACGGTGAGGTTACTTTCTAAGTATTTGCATTTGTAATGGATATTGTCATGATTCTTATTTCTTATTTTGCAAAGTGTTGGTTCTTCTGTGCACGCACACATACACACACACACACACACACACACACACACACACACACACACACACACCATGTGTTTCTGGAATACTATTCTGGTATGTGCCAATATAAAAGTTGAGACCATCCACCTCCAAACCCAGTCTTCTCAAACCTCACGCTATATCAAATTGTATTTATTGGTTTATATTTTCACATTTAGATATTTACTTATCTGAAATTTCTTTTTGTATGTGGTATGAGCATAGTGAGTCTTGCTTTCTTTTCCCCACACATAAAACACGTACACCCTAACACGAGTGGCCGTCAATTTGTCAAGTAAAATTTCTTCTTCTGAACTGAAATGCCTTTATTAAGTTTAACATTTCCATAGACGTTTGGTTCTTGTTCTTTTTCCTTTTTAATTGTACTGACTTAGTTGCCTAGAGAGGCAGTAAAGCACAATGGTTAAGAATGGGGTCTCTGGAGCTAGTTGACCTGTGATTGTGCCCCAATTCTGACACTTGGTTGTTAAGTGAACTTAGACAACATGACATTTTTATGATTGTATCTATAGTAAGGTGTTAACGAAAAGCAAGTGGGTTAATATATAATATATACACGTCACTTTAAAAAGTGCTTCCATACAGTAAGCAAGATTTAAGATCTTTAACTGAAGACTTTGAGGCATAGTCATTACCACTGTTTTGTACAAACACAGTCAAGGGATCATTTAATTATTTGAATAAATGTGAGCTCTTGAGATGTTCAAAGATTTGTTCTGTGTTCAGCATTATAGCAAGATAACTTGTAACTCTCCACCAGTGTCCCTTAGACCCCACTGGGAAGCCACACTGAAGGGCACACATTTTAACATTCCTCCTTAAATTCTAACAGATGTTGTCTAGGCTGCTAAGATTAGGGAAAGAGGTTAATATATATGGAATGTTATTCTGCCAGCAATTTGATTTGGGAATTACAGGTAATCGAACAGAAGCTATTCTGGTGTCTTTCAGGTCTGTCTCTTTGCTTCTGTGATTTAATTCTTTAATGTTCTGATATTGGGGGGTGTGTGTGTGTGTGTGTGAGTGTGTGTGTGTGTGTGTGTGTGTATGTGTGTGTGTGTTTTGAACTAGTCTGGAAGGAACCAGAGTAAGTTACTGATCTCTGAATGCTTTTAACATGATGATGCGGACCTAATAGAGAGGAGGGGGTTGAAGGTACTGTTGGTTGATACTGTGGCACAGAATCTGCAAAAACAGAGTGAAGAATCATTGTTCTTATGGATGCTAATGATTTATTGGTGATTACATGCAGGAAATGTTACTTTTAACTCAGTTTCATCCTATCCTAATAATAGCACATCATTTTTGAGTAATTACTATGTGCCAGGCACTGCTCTAAGTACTTTACGTGTATTAACTCATTTAACTCACAAAAAAATTATACTTATTTCATATATGAGGATACCAAAGCACAGATAGTTAAAATAAGGTGCCCAAAGTGATTTTGTTAAGGGGAGTTCAAATGCCAGAAGTCTGATGTCAGAACCTGTGTTCCTAGGTTTGGTATTTATTTGAATGCAAGTAAAAAAAATTAAGGCAGGATTTTATTTTATTTTATTTTTAGTTTTCTTAAGTTTTTTTAAAATTTATTTTGCAGAAGAGACAGGAGGTGGGGAGGGGCAGAGAGAGAGGGAGAGACAAAATCCCAAGTAAAGAATCGCAGGCTGTCAGCCCAGAGCCCGATGAGGGGCCTGAAGTCATGAACCATGAGATCATGACCTGAGCCAAAACCAAGAGTCGGATATTAACTGACTAAGCCACCCAGGCACCCCAAGGCAGGATTTTAAAGTTTATTTATTTTGTATGAGAGGGAGAGAGAGAGAGAGAGCGAGAGAGAGCGAGAGAGAGAGCGTGCGCAAGTGGGGGAGGGGCAGAGAGAGAGAACCCCAAGCAGGCTCCATGCTATCAGTGAAGAGCCTGACTCGGGTCTCGATCTCATGAACCGTGAGATCCTGACCTGAGCCAAAATCAAGAATTGGACGCTTAACCGACTGAGTCCTGAGGCTCTCCTGAAGTTCAACCTTTTAGAAAAACCTCTTTTTTATTTTAAAATGTGGTATTTGTAGAGGACTATATAAAGCATATATGCACAGTGTAAAAAATAAAGTACACAAATATGCAGTGTAACTATCAGACTGGTTAAGAAGTGGAATATTGCCAGTTCCTTGGAAGTCTCCAGAATACTGTTTCCATTGCCCTCTTTCGCCCCAGAGGTAACCACCGTCTTCATTTTTCTAATAATTATTCAATACTTTTGTTTATAGTGTTACCATTTATGTATATATTCCATGTATATAAGGGAGAAGAAATGTGTTTATGTAAATGTATATGTATTATGCATTTATGCATTAGTGTACCATGCATATGTGTGTATTTATGCATATTGTGTGTATATATTTATGTGTGTGTGTACATATATCTAAAATGTATTTCTTATGACTTATGTGCAGCATTCTGTAAGATTCATTCGAGTTAATGTAGTTATAATTTGTTCATTTTCACTGATCTAGGGCATTGCACGCTAAGAATATGGTAGAATTTACTTATTCAACTTATTGTTGATGGGTTTGTGTGTGTGGTTGCAGAATTTTGCTACTATGAACATTCTTGTACTTCTCATTGGGCGTTAACTGTCAGGGATACTCCAGGACTTCGTTTCTCAAACTTGAGCTTGTATAGAATCACCAGAAAGTCTATTAAACATAGACTCCTGGCCCCACCCTCTGAGCTTCTGATTCAATAAACTAATGGTGGAGCCTGAGAATTTGTATGTCTAGCAAGCTCCCAGGTGATGGAATGCTGGACTGTTCTGGGATATGTACCAAGGAGTAGAATTGCTGGGTTGCAAACCAGAATTTTTTCCAAATTGGTCTACCAGTGCCATGTACATTTTTGTTTTTCCATAATTCTGTTTGTGTTATAGTCAAACTTAAAAAATTTTAACAGTCTAGTAGACTTTATAATCATATCTGGTTGGTTTCCATTTTCATTCTCCTGGTTACTAATGAGTTGAAGATTTTTCTTTTTATGTGTTTTGGCCTTTTTGTCTTCCTTGAGGTGTCTGAATGAATCCTATAGATTCAGATGAATTTTGTAATTTGTCTATAGCCTGGCCTATTATTAGTGCCTGTTCTTTTTGCCTAACATTTTCCGTCATGGCTCATGTGTTGTGTTGTCGAGGATTGTGAGCCTTCTTGAAAGCTGACTAACGTAATTAAATGTAGTATTTGCTAAGTGCTTACTATGTGCCAAGCCAAGGTCTTCACCTGCATTGTCTCCTGTAATCCTCACATCAGCTCCCTGAGATAGGAAGGCATTATCATCACTATCCATTTTACAAATGTCTGAATGAAGCCTGGCTTAACCCATTCACTCAAAGGCACACCTCTAGGATGTGGCCATTGAGGACTTGAACAGTGTTTTGCTCTGCTGGTAACAACCAGGTCCTTGGAAGTCTGCAAGAATAGAGCAGCGGGAACAAGATAAGCCTGTCTATTCTAGATTTTGAAGGTTGCAGCCTGGAAGAGAATTTGGACTTTAGAATCAAGACTTGAAGGATTTTAGTTTCAGGGAGCAACTTTGGCCTTAGGAATGGGAAAATTTAGTAGACTGAGCCAGAATTAGGGTAGTCTACCATGGAAGTAGGCAGTTTCTGTCACTGGTCACATGGCCCCTTGGTGGTGATTTTAAGACATGCAAGTAGCTGAAGGATGGTTGACAGTTCTGTGGATTGCCCTGTTTTTCCTGACCCAGCATTGTAGGCACTGAGTAATTCAGAGGTACGTGTGACTTTCTGTTCCCAGCACCTGGGTTACCCCGAGCACTTGAAGAGACTTGGCTGTCTGCTCTTAGACCTTCAGCATTCAGACATTCTGGTGGGCTTGTGACCCTGCTGGTGGTATAAAGATGTTATGAAGCCTGGCCTGGTTTTGACCTTTCAGCCTTGGCCTTTGAGAGTATTCAGTAATATTGAGACTTTGTATGCAATTTGAGTGTCTTTGAAGAAACCTAGTAATTGGTGCTTCTTATCCATCTAAGTTCTGGACAATTAAGGTAAAACAGTCAGCAGATCGAAAGCCAAAATACAACCTTTATTGCTGACAAAGACAAGGGTGGAGAATGTGGATTAAATATGTATGATCTTCGAATTAATTTCCCCCTTGTCTCCCATCTTCAGCAGTCCTGGGTGAGGGCCAGCCTCCTACCTGGGGACCCTGCTCTTGTAAGTTCCCCTGCAGCATAACTATATCTGCACTGAGTAGGCAGGCTGGCTCCCAACAGAAAAGAGGTAATGAAGGTACTGGACTCTGTATGTCCAGTTGTTTCACACAAACCTGCCAGAGAGGTCGATGTAGGTCAGCAGTGCTATTGCTAGTGTAGCTCCCTCTACTTGAAAGTAGGGAGTAAGGGTTCCATTAACAGTTGGACTAACTGTTGAACTTATGTTCTTAACTACCAAGCATGTGCTCATCTGGAAGTGTGGCAATCACCCACAGAGAGGGAGATGGGCCTCTGTCAGGTCAGTCTTACTTCCAACCTCATGAGGCCTTGGAAGATCAATAGCTTTACTTTTTTAAGAGTCCTTAAACCTAATGAGGCATGCGGGATGATCATAGCAGTAATTGCATAGCCTACAAAGTTAGAAGGCAAACCCATCTTGATCCTAGAAGATTCATCCCAGGCACAGTTATGACCCCGTGGCCTGTCTCTAAGTGTCCCAAAGACCACAATAGAGAACCCAGGGTATGTGAGGGAAAGACTCACAGTGGGTGGAGAAAACCTTCTTTGGTTCACAGGCTTACCCAAATGCAAATCAGGCTAAGCCTCTTGTCTATAATCCTTGACCTTTGAAGGAAACACAGAGTTCAAAGGGGAAATGAATGCTTAAAGCTATTGAATATTCTGGATGAGAAAGAAAGGCACCTCAAAGAAGACAGGGATTGCCACCATCGGATGTTTCCGAACCTTGCACATAGCAGTATCTCAAATGCCAGCTTTCTCAAAGATAACCCAGAATGCATGGGTGGATCCCCTCTCCCCAGGTAAGTACAAAGTCCTTAATATAACCTCCAAATGGGAACCTCTCCCTGATGAGTTTTGGTTTACAACCAACACATTCAACCTCCTACTTTACGTTTCCCTGTGAGCCTCTTGAGACTGACAGCCTGGTGCTGTCACCAGTGTGGGCTCTGTCGGGTAGGTGGCTGTGGGACATAGTGTCTTGGGAGCAGACGTTTTCAGTCTCTCGCCACTTGCTGTGGAGTTGCTTTGGCCAAAAAGACCATCTGCAAGGCAGGAATTCTCCTTCATTTGTAAAGACCAGTCCGGACCCCTTGGTGGAAACTGATCCTTGAGCCTGTGGACCAGTTATGAGAATCCAAGTTGCGCCTTCGTTTGCGTCTGACTGCAGACCAGAAGTGGAGTCGGCCAATCCAGCACTGCCTTCTAGACCTGAGATTAATAATTTCAAGTGAGAACCTTGATAGGGTTCTGGAATTCAGTGTCTCTTAAAAACAGCAAATATTTTTCTGCTCAGTAGTCTTTAGGCAGTAGATGTTGAAATAATCTCCCTTTTTTGTGCTTCAGCTGTCTCTGCGTCTTTAGCCAGGGGCCCCTGGACGCCTCCAGCAGTTCTGAGCTGCCTCAGGCCTTTGCCAGGGCCAAGCTGCAGGGGCCCTCACCCAAAAGTGTTCATCATCTGGCTAAGGCCACCACATGTCCCACCTCTTTTCTGAGATCCTTGGCCTACAGCTTTTCCTGAGGTCCACTGTCACCGGCTCTAGGCCCTACCTCTGTAAACAGCCACTTTCCTGGAGAATAACCACCATAAGTTGTGGTCACACAGCAAGATCAAAATACCCTGTGGTTTAGGAATTAAAGCCTCTTGATGTTAAAAGCTACCTGCCCAACTATAAAAACCAGCCACACTGCACAATCAAGGCTGCAAACCATCAAGCTGAAAAACATGCAGGACCATAGTAAAACATCCTTTCTCCCCTGTCTGGAGACCTAGTACCTCCATGAGTATTTTCTTCGCCAAAGTTGGATTCCTTTTTTATTATTTGCCAAGGTCCCCAGATAGTATACCAAGTGCAAGTTTCTGAAGGGGCCCAATAAATAAGACCTCTCCTCCTAAACCCAGTTCTAAACCAAGTGAAATATAAACCAGCATAGTCAACCGTTGGGAAAGGAAAATATCACAGGGTTCTGATAAGGGCTGCACTGGAGGGTGTGGCTTTGGTGGGTTGCTAATGGGGAACCCCAAAATTCCACAGACATGCACACTGAGTTGTAAGCAGTTCTGGATACCCTTCCCTACCCCCACATGCTGCCGGGGATCTGCAAACTCCCAGCATGGAAAATGAGATCACCACCCTTGTTTTTTGTGGCCTGTGACTCCCCAGTGGGAGGAGTAGGGAGCAGGGCTGGGCACCAGCTGCCCAGATTGTTCCTTTGAATTCAGCCTTCAGATAAATTCAGTTTCTCCTTCTCTCTAGGGTAGTAGTTCACGAACTTCTTGATCTTAGGATCCTTTCACACTCTTAAAAATTATTGAGTGCCCCCATCAGCTTTGGCGATGTGGGTAATATCTGTTGGTGTTTAGCAAATTAGAAATTAAACTGAGAAAATTGGATATTTAATTCATTTAAAAATATTAAACCCATTATATATGTACCATAAATACCAATTATTATGAAAAATAGCTGTATTTTCCAAAGCAGAAAAGTGAAATTCGTGGGAAGAGTAGCATTGTGCTTTTTTATTTTTGTAAATCTCCTTAGTGTCTGGCTTAATAGAAGACGGTTGGATTCCTGTATCTGCTTCTGCATTTACTCTGTTAAGGTATCACACATCACCTAGCCTCTGGAGTATTTTCACTTTACACTTGTGAGAGATTGAGAGTGAAAAGACAAATAATGTTATTTTATTATGAAAAGAGTTTTTGCCTTTTCAGATCACTCTCTTAGAAGGATCTTGGGGACCTGTAGTGCTCCCCAGATCACACTTTGAGAACTGCCACCCAGGGTAGGACTAACTGGTGTATCGGAAAGAGGTGGGAGTGTTAAGAGTTAGCAGAGTTCCTTCCACATGGAAAGAAGTTCTGGAGGAGAGGAAGCATTCCCCCTCTACAGGTCACACGGTGAAACCGTCCAAATGCCAGCCTTGAATCACTCACCATAACCATGGGTGGAAAAAAATGCTGGTCTTCAGCCCCAGAGTTGAGTCCGGAACTGATGATATTAGCTCTGTAACCTCTGAGTTAGCATGCAGGGCTCATGGGCTTAGTTCTTTATTGCTTCACCTATTAGAACACCACTGGACAGGGTGCTACTGGGGGAACGAGTTCAGGAATGACTTTGAACTCTGATGTTATTGACAGTGCCCTCTTCTCAGTGCAGCACATTTCTGGAAGCTGTGCTGTGAATGTTATTTTCTCACAAGAATGATGGTTATAATTGGGTTGGGTTTATCTTATCAAGGACTCAGAGTTAGATAAATCATCACGATGGCCAGCTATTCAAATTAATTCAGAGTTATGGGGACTGGAAACCATTTTTAAAAAGTGAAGCTGTTAAAAAAAAATGAAACCATGCTCCAGGTTTTATGAAACAGGCCTAACTGTAGTTGAATATAAGAGAGTCTGGAATATAGGAAGTGCACAGAGTCTATTACTATAGACTGTAATTATTTCCTCATCAGCATCGCCTACTGAAAATTAATATACTAATCATGATATGTATTTGCTGATAGTTTTCCATGTGTACTTTTAGAAGAGTTGGAGGGAGGTGGAGGGGCTTTGATTTGGTAGCTTAAAAGAACACATGTTTACGTAAGTTTGAGCTGATGTCTTTTCCTCTCCCAATTTTTTTCCCTAGTGTACAGAAACATTGGAATTATTTTATTGACAAATATTTTCTTGTATTATTTTATTGTGATTGTCCTATCACAATCATTTAAGAATCATTTTAGGAAAAAACAATTATAATGGTAGCAGATCCACTCAGTCTTAATTCATATAGGACAAGTTCCAGTGCCTAGGCAGTCAGGTATTCTGTGTCAGTGTGTGTGGATACTTTCTGATGTTTCTGTCCCTGATCCAGCAGTGGGTAAGGGTGGTCCCCAAAGCCATTCAGTGCTGGTTTGAATACCATCCCTAAATTGACTAGTTAAGTGACCTAGGGCAATTTCCTTTCAATTTGCTTCCTTGCTTGCAAAATGGCACTATTCTAGTACCTTCCTCATAGGGTTGTTGTGAAGACTGTTGAGATATAATGCACGGAAAGCACTGAAGTGCAGATCCTGGAACATGGTAAGCAGTCAATAAATATTAGTAATCATCAATACTCAGTATATTTAACATACCTAAGTTGATTATAAACACAGTCTGATGCTAAGTAATGCACTGTTTGATGACATTTTGAACATGGCACGTGAGCATATTGCAGTCTCTGGTGAGTGTAATGAACTGATGGGGCAAAATCGATGTAAGCCAGGATTGGTCATCTCTACTGAATTGCCTTAGGCACTTGTGGAACTTTTAATGACAATTTAATTGCAGGACTGCCTGAGCCACTGTCTCTCAATAGTGTTACACTTTCACAAGCCAAGCCCATCAGTACATGTAGTGTTGTTACCCATTACATTAAGTCCATGACACTTCCTGGTAAACTCGTCTGTGTTTTGGGATTCTGCTGCAGAAGGCTTGATGCCCAGGAAGCCTCTTCTAGCATGGCTGCTGAGATAGGAGATGGCACATATCTCTGGGGAACTTGGCTTGATATGTGTTTGTATGTGGTCCTAAGCTTTGGCAGGTTCAATTCCTGAGAAGTTGACACTCTACACCACATTTTGAATGTGAAACTCAGATTTTTGTCCACCAAGCTGTTGTACTGTGGTGCTGTCCTCTGGCTGTGAGTTCAGTTTCAGTAGAGTTGTCAGCTTCCATGGCCAGCATTGACACTATAATTTGACTATTTGCCATTAAAAGAAATGAATGTCAGAAAAAATAAAAGTGCTGATGCTAGAGATATTCAAGGACCCATCCTCATAATATAACTGAGGCAACGATGGAAATCACTAGGTGGGTCATGGGGGGCATTGTGTGGCCTTGGTTGGAGATTCCTTGCATCCAAGCTGGTCTGCATTGTATCATGAAGTTAAAGAGTTAAAGGGCCAGTTCAAAATGCTGGGCTCTCCCTCCAGCGTAGTACCTGGCAAATCAAAAACATCAAAGTGCAGGGTTAAACTTCTGCACATTTCAAGCATGTTTCCAGGGATATGAAATTCAAAGTGTCATCAATGGCATGGCTGACACAGAAAAATCTTGAAAGAGTGGCAGCAACTCTTGAACAATCTTCTTAAGGTAGCCTCAACATCATGGGTGGAATCCTGTGAAATGTAGAGAATCTGGCAAATGTAATTGTCTGGTGGTAAATTGGATTAAAAATAAAAAATTAGTCATGCAGAATTGGTCTTGAACAGTCCATTATTCTATTACCATGTACCCCATCAACCACTTAAAAAACGTCTTCACTAGTTGTTTATTTTTGCTTATAGCATTTGGAAGACCTAGCCCCATAATAAAAGTATTACCGTGGTTCCCCCCCCCTTTCCGTTCCCGACACTGCCCACCCTCACCCCACAAATCACACATCAGGAAGAGGGTTCCACTTGTTTTCTCTTGTACACATTTGTGAATGAATTTTGATTTGTCACTTCGTTTTGTTTTTTTCAGAATTCATCCTTCACAAAATGCTTGAAAAATATTTCTCAGGCACTCATGTAGCAAGGAAATAAAAGTCTCCACCAAAGAAAACAACAATATCATAATAATAGCTAACCCTTGTTTTGTGCTGAATCACGAGGCTGATCCCCTACTCCAGTAGTAGCAGTAGCAGTGTTAGTAATGGTAGTAGTAATCCTGGTAGTATAGAGGAAGAAGCCAGTGTACAGGTGAACTTCTATAGCTTGTTAAACTCACACAGGCAGTGGAGACGGGGTTTAAACCCAAGCAGGTTTGCTCCAGAGCCCTGAGTCTTAACCACTACACAGATTACTGCCTTTATTCTCATAAAAAGTAAGGGAGAAAAACCAAGTAAAAGCATGCAGCTTTGTTGACTGCATGTAATAATCTACTTCACAGAACTTAAATTGTTACCAGATTCTGTCTATAGAGTATCTGGAAGGGAAAAAAATGAAGAGATTGATGCTTTGGGGGAAAACATCCAGCTGATTAAATTTGATAACCAAGAGAGCCTGGGCTTTAGTTAGGCGGTCTTCAGAGCCAGGAAGGAAAGATAAAGATTCTATTAGGTTTGGGCTGCTCTCGGATGTAAAATTTGTAGCCAATAATCATAGATAATCTTGATCAAGAAGAAGATGGAGAGGCAAGGAGATTGAACATCCACTGTGGCTTCAGTGGAATATTTAAAAGCTCAGATTTAGGAGTGACTTGGAGGAAATTGGAAAGCGCAGCCAGTGACCGAGGAAGACTATAAAAAAGAATCACGATAACAGCGACCTGAAAGAGTAGTGGACTTAGAGCTATAAAGCTCACAGTATTGAGACTACAGGAAAATTTCAACGAGACCAAAAGTGACGTCATTGTGAGTTCAGGACCGGAACAGATAGACTAATACTAAGAGGCAAGCAGTACTCCTCAACTCCTATTACACTTCTGTCCTTTCTAGACAAGGAGGTCGATCTTCAGCCTGGGAAGAGTAGAGCGCATACTTGTAAGAGGAAATTGAAACTCAAGATAGGTGAACTGATTGTGTGAGAGCGCAGGGCAGCTCTGAATGAGTTCAGCTCCTCTGGCCAGCATGAATTTCATCCTAGCGGGCCAAGCAGACTTTTGCTGCCTGCTTGGAATCTTTGAAGAATTGTGGAGGGGAGGAAAATCAGTAAAGGATCAGGGATGGAATAATGCCCCAATTAAATGCAAAGGAAAACACAAAATGAAGAAAGTATCATTTTCAGAGAAAAGAATAGAGAGCCCCATGGCTGACCTAGAGCAGAGCTCTGGAACCAGTTTCAATGTTCACATGTACACGGTAGCTAGGAAACAGCCTAGAATTGTTAAAAGCGGGAAAAACAATTGTTTATTGCTTCTTGTTGCTAGGTTATTAGGCTCGAAGGCTAGGGCAAACAGGTATGCTGTGCCTGGAGTCCAGAAAGGTTTCAGGAGGTAGATGGGGGCGGATGTGTGACCACCGCCTGCTGCACTGGTACTTCTTAAATGTACCAGCTTACCCATCACTTGTCTTGAAATTCTGTGTGAGTGAGTCACGGTTTGGACCCAGGAATCTGCATTTTAGAAGAATGTCCCAGATTACTTGCTATGCTGGAGCAAGGTTGGGAACTCAGGAGCTGTAAGAAACATGCTGTGAGTTGGATTTGTGTTGTCATAAGTGCTAATACTGTGACTGCCAGCTAATGCATCAAATAACCATGTGCCAGACACTCTCACAAGCGCTTTACACATATGATCTGTTTTAAACCTCACACCTGCCCAATGAGTGGGCGCTGTCTTTATCGTCCATATTGTCTAGATGGGGAACCGTGTCATGTCTGACAGTGTCGGGCAGTCTAGCACTTTGAGAGGCCGTGCTCCACACCACTCTGCTAATAGCCCCTCTTAAGAGGCCTGGCTTAGGGCTCCGGGGTGGTGGGAAGGGTGATGTCTGGGCATGTGTCACGCCTTGTCTTCAGTGTCTGAGTAGTGTCTTTATGAAGACTTTGGGGTGCCTCAGACTTTCTAAATGCAGAGAGCTGGAGGGGGGATGACTAAATCTAGGTGGAATTATTAATTTATCACCATCAAATCTGGGAAGATTAAATGTAAATTGCTGCCCCTTGGGGCCCAAAATCAGCTGCAAAGATACTGGAAGCCATGACTTAATCGTTTTCCGGTAAAAAAGATCAGGGTTGTTTGGGTTGACTACAAGCTCAAAATAAATCAACAAGCCTTTGTCTCTGTGGCACCTTTTGCCTGGAATGCCCTTTTCCACTTCCTCCTCTTTCTCCTGGCAAATTTTTAATCATCTTTAAAGACAGAGCCTAAATGTCACTTCAGCTATGGAGTCTTCTTTGATTTCTACAGGCAGATTTATCATCCCATTCTTTCTGCTTCTTTAGCACTTTGTTCTTGGTGTTATAATTTGGTGATTATCTTTCTTAGTTTGTGCCACCCAAGTTCACAGTCACTCAGCTGGAAATGTGGGGGAAGACATCATTTCCTTTCTCCCTCTCTTCCACCATGAATCCCAGGCCTCACTAAGCCTATCAGTTTTAACTCATATCATACTGATACGATCTCCCTCTTCCTCATTCCTGCAGCCCTGTCCCATTCGTCTGTGTCCTGACTTGTACCCCAGCTGTCACGTGTCACTTCATCCCCCCACCCATTTTCCCACAAAGCATCAGAGACTTCTCTGTCAAATGCAGTCTGCCGGTGCTTAAAATCTGTTCCTGGCTCTTCATAGCCAAGAGGATAACCCCAAGCCCCCAACCATTTATGATCTAACCCTGTCTAACTCTCCAGCCTCAACTTTTGACTTCCTGCCTTGCTTCTTGGACTCCAATGACACTGAACTCATTGTAATTCCCCAGGCAGTATGCTGTTTCTTGCCACCTTGTTCCAGCTCAACAGTGACTGTCTGGGATGGCTTCCCACCCCCCCCCCCCCCCCCCCCCCACCGCCTGGCTACTCCTGGGTTCTGCTTGGGAGGCCCCCAGACCCCTGCCCTGGGCTCTCTGTATGTCTCTACCTCCCAGCCGCCACTTTCTGTTGCAGTCACTTTTTATTTTGCTCCCATGTTAAGCCTTGAACTTCTTAAAGGCAGGGAGGGTGTCTTGTTTCCATTGGCAAACGGACACTCAGTACAAGTTTCTGGAAAGAATTGTATTGCATTTGTTCTACTTGGGAAGACTTCTTACTTAGCATCTTACTTCTTCCTCTTCCTGGATATGAGGTCTTCAGTATCTTAACACTCCTCTGAGTGAGAACCTATTTGCACATTTCTAAAATGAAGATAACTTCACCCCCCACAAGGGGCTATTGTGAGAATTAGGTGAGATAGCAATGTTCTATACCACTATTACAGGGATTGCGGACTACAGCCCTGATGCCCATTTTTGTATGGCGAAGAATGTTTTTTACATTTTCAAATGCTTTTAAAAAATCAAAAGAAGAAAAATATTTTTGACACTTGAAACTGAAATGAAAATTAAATTTCAGTGTCTATATATAAAGTTTTATTTAAATTTGAATTTATAGAGCTGTGTTCATTCATTTCCCATTGTCTATTACTGCTTTTGCATTGCAGCAGCAGAGTTGAGGAGTTTCGACAGAGATACCAAGGCTTGTCAAGCCTCAAATGTTTACATCTGACCCCTTAGAGAAGAATGTTTGCTGACCCCTACCTTATTCAAATAGTAGGAAAATGCATGTGATTCGCAAGCTCCTCCGTGCACCACAGAGAATGTTTTCAGGGGAAAGTTTCTGTCTTTGAACTTTTAGAGGCTCCTCATGGGTCCGGCAGAATGATCTGTTAATGGTGAGGCAAAGCCACAGAAGAACTGTTTCAGTTTTCTGAAAAGGAGGATGTTCCAGTAAGAGTTTGGTGGACTGTTTGAAAAGACAGTGAACTTCTCACTGCTGGGGGTGTTATAGGGTAAATTGACCCCCATTTTTCATGGGTTGCTAAAGAATAGCATGTCTCACTCTTGGCCCTATTGACATCTTGGGCTGGACCATTCTCTGCGGTGGGGGCTGGCCTGTGCGTTGTGTGATGAGTAGCAGCATCCCTGGCCTTCAGCCCCTAAAAGCCAGTAGCGCCCTCCTCCCCAGTTGCAGCAACTGAAAATGTGTCTTTATGTTTAATAATTCTTGGAGCCTGTCTTTAAGAAAACACATTCTAGAATAACAGAATGTTATGTTATGAATCCATTTTGTCTTAGGGAAGAAGAATTTAGAAAAGTTTGGCTGCTTAAGATGAATATGAAAATCTCATAAAGTAACATATGACCCCCATGGGTATGAATATTGGTAGTCAGCTGTTAGAAATGTGTCTTACAAACATGGTTTCAGAGATTCTCACAGCCTCCTTCTGCAGGTAGGCCCCCTTTCCTAGATGAGACTAAACAAAGAGGTTGGACAAAGGATAACATGTTGAGGACAGAAATGAAATTCCCTTCTCTGAAGTAAGGTGGAGACGGAAACTCAGAAGTGAACATTCCCAGAATTACTGACGGACTTGATTCGACCTTGAGATTCTATTCCTGTGGGTTTGGATGCGGAACATGTTGCTGCTTATTCTCCCACCTTAGGGCAGATCCACCAGAAAACAAGACACTAGCAGTGGAGCTAAAGAAAAGGTTGCAGTTTCCCTCTAGTCTTTAGACTTTATTGATCTCTGGGTGTTTGTGTGTATACCTGCCCACTGCCCTCACCCCAATGCCCATGTTGGAATGTGACCCCTATTTACTGCACATCGCCCATTGTTTGCCTCCATCCTGCTGCCCCTACAGAGCTCTGTTCCTACCTACCCTATGTTGGAGCCCTGCCACGTCCTCCCTCTGCAGAAGCCTGGACTGGAGGTGAACAGGCCTACCTGTAACCCATCAGTGAGGCACAGATTTACAACACCTTGGTCCATTTTATATGGTGAACTGGAGTGTTCCCTTTAGTTGTTTTGGTTAACCCAAAGCAAAAGCTTTCACTTAATGAGTGCTGCCCTTTGCCAGGTCCAGTACAAGCACTTGGATATTTCCAGAAGGCAAGAATGAAAATACCATCCAGTGTCCCTAACCTGATGGGTGTTGGAAGCTTGACTCCTGACTTCCACTTAGTCTTTAATGTTTTCTCTTTCTTAGTATGAACATAGGGGATAAGTAGGGGATAATATAATTTGCACCCATGTTCCTATGCATATCTCCACATCTTGCTCTATTTGATTTAAATTCTTTTTGAAAGAAATGAATTATTACAAATAAAATCAAAGCCACTTGTATGACGCTTCCTGACGTCTTTCCTATCTCGCCCTCCCCTGGGTGGGGTAGCTGCTGTCCTCAGTTTGGTGTTACCACTACGTTGTGTGTTTTTATATTCCTGCTTGATGTATGTCAATAACTTCACATTATCTTTATATTAAACTTTATGTACAATAATGGAGTCATCAATCATGCTTTAAACATTTTTTTTTTTTGCAAGGTTCATGCTGCAGAGTGCTCTGTCTCCAGTCTGAGTTTGGAATGTTGCTTAAATAGATTTCTGAACTTACCTAAAAACAATAGTCACCCCTAGGTTGATTTATAATTAAGTTTCTCTTGCAGTCTTACATGGATGTTAAAGAAACTGTTTGTTTGGAGATGTAACCCTGGGGATAAATGTAGCTCTAATTCTTCATTCTAATGCTGTTGCATGTTTGTTTGTTTGTTTGTTTGTTTGTTTGTTTGTTTGGTAGTGGGAGAATTTTGATGGACGTTTAGTTAGTCTTTAGGTCCTGCTGTTACAACCGTGCTGCAGTGAACGTGTGAGCATTCCTGCACACATTGACTGGAGCACCCATAGGAAAGTTTCCATAGGAATATACTCACCGTGTAGGCAAGGATGTATCCACAGTCATCTCTACTAGAGTTTTCCAAGTTGTGCTCTGTGGTGTCTGTGCCAGCTTCCACTACACCTGTGTGAGGGAGTTGGCTGCTCTGGGTCCTTGACTTGATACAGTCCTTTCTTGCACATGACAAACTGAAACTGTTTGCTAATTTGAAGGGTCTGAACTAATATCTCACTGTGGCTCCTAATACTTTTTTACGATTAAATACTGTGCAATATTGAACAAGGTTCAAATTTACTTTTTGCTTTATTTTCC
Source organism: Puma concolor (assembly GCF_028749965.1). Lineage (NCBI taxonomy): Eukaryota > Metazoa > Chordata > Mammalia > Carnivora > Felidae > Puma > Puma concolor. The sequence continues at coordinate 50,594,593 of NC_141678.1, read as the reverse complement.
CAGATCTGAAAAGAGCAGTTTAAATATTAGATTAGTGTGGGTTTTTATGGCTTTCGTATTTGCAAAACTTCTCATGCATAATCCCGGTAGTCCTTTCATGGTGAGGCTGCACTGTATTGCTTTGACAGCTGCTTTCAGGTCTCTCTCTTTCTGGGGCTTCCCTTCCTCCTTCCTCCCAATTTCTGATTCTCCTCACCAGTGCAGATAGCTCCTAATGCTAGCCTTGCCGATACTGCAGTCCCTCCCTCTGTCGGCTTCTGTAGGCTCTTCCTCCTCCTGCATTTGGATCCCCATCACTGCAGGGTGAAGTTTCCTATAATTAATGTCGACACTGCACAAGTGCTATTGAGCGCCGTGATGATGTCAGTAGGGCTGGAAGACATAGTGAAGCTAACTTGAAGGGGTAAGTGGATAGAACTTGGTATGGTTGAGTTTTAGTCGCGTGGGTGGTTAAAGGTTATGTGATAACAGAGAGGAAGATGTCAAGAGAGACTTTCTAATTTTTTTTAAATTTTTTAGAGTTTACTTATTTTGAGAGAAAGAGAGAGCACAAGTGGGGGAGGAGCAGAGAGAGAGAGAATCCCGCACTGTCAACACAGAGCCCAATGTGGGGCTCAAACTCATGAACCGTGAGATCATGACCTGAGACGAAATCAAGAGTCAGATGTTTAACCAACTGAGCCACTCAGGTGCCCTGAGACTTTCTAATTTTTAAGTATAAAAAGGAAACATAATTATATTAATCTTTATTTACATTTTTAATGTATCCTTGCCAAAGTAGAGAAATACATACTTTTGATTAGTTGTTTTTTTTCTTGGTACAGAATACTCTATATCCTGCAGTATGTTGTAGTTTTGTTTTTTAATTAACAGAGTATATTGAAACAAACTTCATAGCCTGGGAATTTGATGAGGATATAAAAATCTATATACTTGAATATACATGTTTCTTGAAAAGTTAAGTTGGCAGTGGTGATTTGTGGAGCCTAAAAACTATTTGGCTGTCCCCTACCCCTGGTCCACTTGATAATTCTTCAGTCACAATGACCATTTTAATGGAAATGTGCGGTCTTTAGAAGAACCTAGAATGTGTATTATTTCGATTTTACTGGACAGGACAAGTGGGATTTGTTTCTTCTACTCCAGTTATCAAAAAGATTAACCCTTTGCCCTCTACATTCTAATTGTAACTGTTCGGAAACAAAGGGGTTGTTTGTACAAGATAGCTGAAAAATCGAGGCTTTATGCCAAGTGGAATGTTTCTCGGTTGAAGGAGGTAGCAATCATTGCACACATTTTTTTCTTGTGTTGCAGGCGTCTGTAGAGGCTTCTGGTGAAATCGCATTATGCAAGACTGGATTTCCTGAAGATGTTTACAGTGCAGTCTTATCGCAGGATGTGCATGAAGGACAGCCTCTTCTCAATGGTACTATCTTAAAAGATATATTTGTACATACAGTGTCTATGCTCTTGAAACAAATTAGCCATTAAAAAGTCTCTAAATCATCTCTACTGTATAACAAGTATGAATTTTTCACAATCACTATAATGAGACTGTAGGGACTTTATTTTAGGATTACAGAAGAGCTTATGAATCTCTTATGTACATAATTGGAAGGCTCCTAATCTCTTGAAAACTTCAGAATTCTTCCATTTTTAATTTATGGTAGAAACCATTATGCAATTAATTTTTAGGTTTTTCTGCACACATTTTACTTATGTTGAAGAATACTATTTGCCAAACATGTGATTCTAATAGAGATTCTTTACAGCAAAAAATCCACTTAATATTTTGAGTTAAAGAAATACATTGTTTGTAGAAATTATTGGATAGCTAATTTAGTTGTTAACATGTGAATTTCAAATATAGACACATCTCCTATTTAAATGTGGATCAAGTTCATTGTACTTATCATGACAGTAAGTCTAGATAAAATCGGAAATAAAACTTTGAGTATCATAAACAAACTTGAAAGCCCCCCTCTTTTTTTTAATCTCTAATTGAAAGCAAATACAATTTTGGTTAGTAGTATTTTCATGGACTTATTTATCATTACATAAAATGTCATTGAAATGTGAAAGCAAAAAGAATTGATTAGTAAGTTGTATTTGAATTGTAATTCCCCACAAATCGTGCATATCTCTAAGGCTGTTTTAGAGAGCTCTTTTTAGAAAATCCGTGCAACCTCAGCTAATTAATTTACATAGGGCTGTACCACACAGCCTTAATTGAAGTGTCTCTGCAGCACTGACAAACCTTAGTGGTGTAATACTTAAGAATACCATAGACAGAGGACTTTGAAATGTAAATGGCCTCTTAGCTACTAAGGTTCTTTAGTGCAGATTATCATTTTATTTTCATTTCTATTCTAATGTGATTTGCTCATACCTGTGTGATCTTTCTGAAGATGATTTTTTTTTAAAGACGTCTTTCTGTTCTTGCCTTATTACCTGGTATTTTAATGAGTAAATGTTAAATTAGTCTGTCTCAACACCGAATTGCTCATCTAATGGGTAATGGTTGACATGTTAGAGGCTTAAGTCAAATCATAATTTTACTCACTATGAGTCTTGGAGTTTTTCCACACATTTGTCATTTTCTTTAAATCTTTGAATTGTTATGTGGTATCCTAGGACCTACGGGACCTGTAAATATTATTTGAATTCTGAAAACAAAATGTGTTGATCACGCTTCTCTGGAATAATTCAGCCAGAGAATAAATACCAGTGGAATTTGCTGAATTTTTGCAATTTATTTCTGAGATTCATTTTTAAATGGATAATTCTATTTGTCTCTTTTCCTTAAAGCTTGCTGAAATTTGCTAGTTACAAATCAACACACGGTCTGTCGTTAGAAACCACTGATTTAAGATGAAGTACATTGGCACGTTGAATGGTTTTGAAAATGAAAGCCTGTTTTCTAATTATTAGATAATGCTGGTGAGGGTAGAAATTGGGCACAGTTGCCTGCCAGGGTCTTGTTAGTATAGCCTAGAAACTGGCTAGAGTTATGTGAAAGATTGAAACTGCTTTTGACTTTGTGCTCTAGCCATCACTGAGACAAGCGTGTATCATGGTCTCTGATAGAACTTCTATGCGTCGGTATGCCCAACTGTTAGCGTTGTTACCTCTTAGCCTTTTTTAAAAAACTGTTTCTCTCGTGCCATACCATTACCTTTTTCCTTGTCACTCATAATTAATGCTAAAGGACACCAGTATCTGAAAGCTTAAAACAAAGTTCAAGATATTGATTAGTAGAAAGAATGTTTTTGGGTGAGGAAGAAAATTGACACAGGCTTTTGTGAAATATCCACTTTTCTTTTTTTTTTAACAAAAGTGTTGTCACCAGTGAAGTTTCCTTTGGAGAATTGTTATTTAGAAGAATTCTACATTTTTACCTTTTCTATCTTTTTGGAGGTTTTAGTGGGATAATGATGGAAAGGTGCATCTATACACTGAACCTGAATACCGTGCCATGGCTATGTTCGTGAACTCTGTGCGCTGAAGTTTACTTACCTTACATTTACTAAATCTGAAAGGGATCTATTGCTCGGCCAACCAGAGTGATCCTTTTTGCCAGGTTTTGTGATTTATGATGTTTAAGGAAAAAAGCAATAGTCCATAAGATGCATGTAAACAGTTTTCTAAGGCATTTGCCTCCTGGCCAGTTCTACCATATTAAAGTTTACTTTAGAGTCTGAAAGCTTACGGAAATCTTAACTCCTGACTCTTGATGCCTCCTTTGATTTCTTATTGATGACATTTGGGGAGAGGGGAGCAATATGTAGAGTATGGTTTCATAGGATACATCCCTGACACACCAGACCTGGTACAAAAGTTTGACATTTTGGTGTAGAGGTGTCAAATGCTGATTATATTTCAAACAATGAAACAGCATAATCTTTGTGAAAGTGCTTGGAAAACATGAAGCATTAGACGGAGATATAAGGTGGTATTAGTCACGTTAGTGAAGCTATGTAGAAGAAACATGAAAATGTAAAAGCTGGGCTGTAGTGTGGAGAGCATTCTCTTCTCCCCATCTGCCTTTTGGGTGGTTGTTGTTGTTGTTGTTGTTGTTGTTATTGTTGTTGTTTTTGCTGTTGTGATGAACTTTATGGAAAGATTGCACCCAATGAACTAGTTGTTTCCCTCCAGTTTCTCTCCCGGTTGTCATTGATATGTTTTCTATAAAATCATGAAGAAGACAGATGTATTTTGTGATGAACCTTTACATTCCATGTTATACCCTGTTGACTATTTCCACTCTTTTGAAGATGGTTCAGTATTTAAAAAATGACCATATAGGCCTTTGTTCTATTTTGCTAGCAAAACCAGATTTTCCTTAACTGTGCCTCTATTTTTGCACTTACAGGTTGTTTCCAATTTTTCGCTCTTACATATAGTGCTGCTATGGAGATTCTTTTTTAGAGAACTTTGATTTTTCTTTAGGGATATTTTTTAGTGGGATTTATGCTCAAAAGTAGGATTACTAGGCCAAAGGGAATGTAGACTATTGACTTTTTTTTTCTTTTTACATTTTTGTAGGACTCTTCCTTCCAAGGCTAAAAGTATGTTAGTTCTTTGCTACATCCTCATGACCATTTAATTTTATAATATTTTTCATATTTCTGTTTCCCCTCAAGTGAAAAACATTCCTTTTTTATCCTGTGGTATTCTCTGTGTTTGCCTTTGTAAATTAGGATCAATTTTAAAATGTTGAGGGACTCATTTTTACCTTGCATTTTCCTGTTCCATTTTAAAAGCATTTATTGTCAACCTCCCTCATTTTACAGATAAGCAAATTGGAGCTCAGAGAGATTATAGGCTTTTCCTATGATTATACAGCTCTTTAGATGGTTAGCTGGAGATCTGGAATTAGAACCCAGGTTTCCTGATTCCTAATTTAATTCTGATGATGGCGATGATTAACAAACAAAACAAAACATTATGGTATAACCCAGGAAACAATGAGAGCTAACGACAGCCAGCTCGCTTAACTGGCCAGGTGTCTTGTGACAAGTTTATCTTAGACCTGGTCTTTATTTCCACTCGCCTCTGTGACTTCTGTGTTACTAGACATATTTGGGAATTGGTGACTATAAGGCAAACAAAGCCCCCATAATTAAAAAATACACTTCAGTTATCGTCACCATTGGTATTTTGCACACACCTGTTTACGAGCAGAAAAATTTAGGGCTTTGGAAAATAATATTTAGTCTTTAATATTTAACTTCTCCTCCGCTGAACTAGAAAAATCTCTTGTGGTATCACATTACCCGGAAATAAAATAACTGCAATCATAAATTTTCATTTTGTCCCCAGCAGAGTATCTGACACTATGAAATAACCACCCCATGACATTGCAGAGAGGAAGCAGGCTGTTTTTAGTATGGATGTCAAGAGTGATTTTCCTGTGTGTTGTGCATTGGTGGTCTGCATGCTTCGACATTTCACTAAGTAAACTCCTCCAACTCTGGTCAACATAAATAGCAACCTGCAATTACCGAGAATATTTTCAGTAATCCATTTATACTCACCAACTCTGGGCAGGACATGATGATTATTTTCAAGTGGAGGGAATTTGATTTAGATTAGTTTACTTACTGATTGAGGCTTGTCTGCATTAACATGCTCTGAGGAAGCTGTAATGTATGGTATCTTTAGATAACGGTACTAAAATACTTTTTATTAGTTTAGCAGGGCTTTACAACTGCACGACTTTTTTAATAATGTGAGTATTTTTGTATGATATGTGTTACTGAATGGGGAAGCCATCTTTATTTCAAGTAGTTTGCTGTGTTTGAGGCTTGTGTTGAATTGTTATGAAAACCTTGGCGCTGTTTTAATTTTTTTTTTTAATTTTGGTACATATTTTTTTGTTATTGAATATGAAGATGTTTTTAAATATTTGAAAGGTAGGCTTATAAATATCTTATTTATAAAGTGGACCAGTCCCTTGAACTTAGATTTCCAATGGTTGTGGGAAAAGGCACTAAGTACTGAGATTGTTCTCTGGGATATTATGATAAACTCCAAGGAGCTACAGATGAAATGCAGCCATGTAGATTGTTAGGGGTGGGGACCTTGTTTTAATACCATGTGGCAGTAATAAGATCAACGTAAGAACTAAGAAATTCCATCCTTGTCTTCATCATATCATTTGGACTTTAATACTTGGAATTTTTAATATCCCTTTTGATGTATTTTAGATCCATCTTAATGTTATGCTGCAAACCAAGATAAGCCAGTTTGGGTGGTCACTTTTTGGTTTTTTTTTTTAAATCCTTTACAGTTATTTATAATCTTCAGTAATTTAGAGTAGCTGAGGCCTACTGTCTCAAACTTGCAACTAGGACTGTGTTAAAGAAAGTTAAGTCACAGTTCACATATGCAAACACGCTGGCAAGCAGGCACCCAAATGGTTTAAAATCTGTCGTCCTAGGAGCAGAGAGCCCCTTTCTCACTGTCCTTTTAGGCTCTTGAGTAAGCATCTAGAGAGGAGTAGAAAATATACACGAGAAATAAGTAAAATTTACTCTATGTTAGATGGTGTAAATGCTATGGAGAAAAATAATGCAGAGAAGGGAAATAGGGAGAATGTGTGGTTCTGCAGTTTAAATAGGATGCTTAAGGGGAGGCATCACTGCATAGGAGATAGTTGAGTAAGAACTGTTGTTGGAGATGCTCCTAGAACTATAGCTATCTGGGAAAGAGCATTCAAACTAGAGCAAACATCAAGTGCAAAGGCCCTGAGGCAGGAGTGTTTTTAGAATGTTGGTGGAGCAGCGAGGAGCCTGTTGTGATCTGTTTGTGGAGAGAGGAAAGGACTGAGCACTAGAAGGTGAGGTCAGAGGAGGTTAGACCAGGTATGGGTCACATTGGGTAGGGCCTTGTTGACCACTATAAGGACTTTGGCTTTGACTACAAGGATATAAAAAACTATTGGCTTTTAGCCCGGGATAGACATGATCTGACTGACAAAATAGCATCATTCTGGCTATTGTGTTGAGAAAAAACAAAGGGGATAGGTGGGAACAAGAAGACCACTTAGGAGACTAGTAATAATGTCAGTGAGAGAAGATGGTGTCTTGGACCAATGGGGTAGCACTGGAGTTAGGAGAAGGGGTCGGATTCTGAATATTTTTTTAAATTTTTTTATGTTTTAATTTTTCAAAAATGTTTATTTTTGAGAGAGAGAGAGGGAGAGAAAGACAGAGCATGAGCAGAGGAGGGACAGAGAGAGAGAGGGAGACAGAATCTGAAGCAGGCTTCAGGCTCTGAGCTGTCAGCACAGAGCCCAGTGCGGGGCTCAGACTCACAGACTGTTGAGATCATGACCTGAGCCAAAGTCAGATGTTTAACCAACTGAGCCACCCAGGCACCCCCTGAATACTTTTTTTTAAATGTGTTTTTATTTATTATTTTGAGAGTGAGAGTGAAAGAGCACATGTGAGCGAGGGAATGGACAGAGAAAGAGGAGAGACAGAATCCTGAACAGGCTCCATGGAGCCCAATGCAGGGCTCCATTCCATGGCCTGAGCTGAAATCAAGAGTCAGACACTTAACGGACTGAGCCACCCAGTGTCCCTTGGATTCTGAATATTTTTAAAAATAATTTATTGGTGTGAAATTAATATAAACTAAAATTAACCATTTTATTTATTTTTATTTTACTTTATTTGTTTATTTATTTATTTATTTATTTATTTATTTATTTATTTTTACATGTATTTATTTTTGAGAGACAGAGAGAGACAGAGCGTGAGCAGGGGAGGGGCAGAGAGAGAGGGAGACACAGAATCAGAAGCAGGCTCCAGGCTCCGAGCTGTCAGCACAGAGCCCGACGCGGGGCTAGAACCCACGAACCGCGAGATCATGACCTGAGCCAAAGTCAGATGCTCAACCGACTGAGCTACCCAGGCTCCCCTAAAATTAGCCATTTTAAAGCGAATCATTTAATGTAACTTAATACATTACAATGTTTTGTAGCCACCACCTGTGTCTAGTTCCAAATCATTTTCATCACTCCAAAGTAAAACCCCTTATCCATGAAGCATTTTCTCCCAACAACTTCCTCCCTGACCCAGTTCCTTAAACCTTTTGTTATCTGGCTTTTTTCACGTAGTGTAATGTTTTGGAGGTTCATCCACAACACAGCATGTGTCAGTAGGACTTCCTTATTATGGCCAAATAGTACTCCCTTATATGTATGTATGTACATGTATGATTTACAGTCTGTCTCTAAACTATGTAACTACTTACTCATTCATTAGTTAGGCTTTCGGGGTGTTTTCACCTCTTGGCTATTGTGATTAGAGCTAGTGTGAACATGTGTATACGTATGGGGTATTTTTTGTTTGTTTTGGTTTTTTTTTTTGAGTACCTGTTTTCAGTTCTTTGAGGTATATACCTGGGAGTGGAATTGAAGGGTTATATGGTAATTCTGTGTTTAACTTTTTGGGAAACTGCCAAACTATTTTGCATAGCACCTGCACCATTTTGCATGGCCACTAGCAAATACACAAGGATTCTGGGTTTTGTACATCCTTACCAAAACTTCTTATTTTCCATTTGTTTCGACTGTAGCCATCCTAGTGGGTGTGAAGCGGTACCTCTTTCTGGTTTTGATTTGCATTTCCCTAAGGACTGCTGATGTTGAGCTCCTTTTCGTGGGTATCATTTGGGTGTGTTCTTTGGAGGAATGTCTATTCAAGTCCTTTGCCCATTTTTAAATTGGATTGTTTTCTGTCTTTGAGTTGTCAGAGTTCTTTATATATTCTGGATACTAGACCCTCAATAGATACATGATTTGCAAGTATTTTCTCCCATTCTCTAGGTTTTTTCACTTTCTTGATAATGTCCTTTTATGCACAAAAGTGTTTAACTTTGATGAAGTCCATTTTTTTTCTCTTGTTGCTCTTGCTTTTTGTGTCATATCTTAAGAATCCACTGCAAAATCCAAGGTCATAAAGATTTGCTCCAGTGTTTTCTTCTAAGATTTTTATGGTCTTAGCTCTTACGTTCATGTCATTGACCCATTTTGCATTAATTTTTGTATGTGGTGTGAGATTAGAAGTCCTAGTTTATTTGGATCTCTTTTGACAGTAGGGCTGGCAAGAGTTGATGGCTTGGGTGAGTGGTAGGGAAACAGAGTCAAGGATGACTCTGTGATATTTTGTCTGAACCCTGGGAAGGATGTTAGCCACTGTGATGGGGAAGATCAGGAATTTGGTTTGAATCTGTGGAGATGAATGTCAGAGATGTCAGGGGGGTATTTAGATGTAGGTTTGGGGTTCAGTGGAGTTAGCTAGGCTGCAGCATGGGGAGTCCTAAGTGTGTAAACGGTAAGTAGAGCCAAGAGCCAGGCTGAACTCACTAAGGATCCCCGTGTGAGGAGGAGAAAACCAAGGAAAGTAAAGAAATGGTTTCATATCAAGAATTTGAGCACTCCAGTGTTAGGAAGTCAGGATGAAGAGGCAGAGTGGAGACTGAGAAAGAGTGACCAGGGAGGTAGGATAAAAATCAGGGAGGTGTGGTGTCATGTGAGGCATGTGAGGAAATATTTTAAGGGAGGGCTTGATCATCTGCGTCTGATGCTACTGTGAAGGATCAACTTGGATGAGGACTGAGAATTCACCATTGGTTCTGCAACATGGAGTAACTGGGGTCTTCATTTTGGGCGTGGTCAACAGTCAGGTGGAGGCAGGATGGTGGATACAGATTGAGTTTTCCCTTAAAAGGAAGAAGAGAAGTTGGGTGGTGGTTGGAGAAAAAAGCAGGGTCAACCGAGGATATTCTTTTTACAGAAGGGAGTGACAGGTTTGCAAAGGGACAGCACAGACTCCAGTAGTGAGGGGAATGGCGATGGTGCAGAAGAGAGGAGCTAATTGCTAGGACAATGTCACGGAGCAGACGAGAGAAATGAGATCAAGTGGGACTTAGAAACCTGTGTTGATGACGAGCTCCACAGATGTTTTTATGTACCTGCATTTGGGAACCACTCTAACACATTCTGTTGAGTCACTCCTAAAATGGTTTAAAATCCTTCATTTCAGCTTGATGATTTCATGTCAGCAGAAGGCTTGCTCTACAGAAATGGCAGATAGGATAAAAATGAAACCCTTGTGGTGTTCGATGATGTAAACAGTGTTTTCATTGCTGTAGCATCCTTGACAGATGGTTATCCAGTTTCTGCAAGAATACCACTGCTGCTCCCTCCCCCCCACATGAGGAGGAGATCACTCCCTTACAAAGTCTGCTCTGTCTTTGGAGAGCTCTAACTGTTAAAAAGTGGTTTCTTAAAAAGTTTAACTGGAGCATATGTTCCTAAAATTTTTACCCACTGGTGCCTGTCTCATCTTTTGGCATCATACAGACCAGCAAGTGTATTCTCTTATGCTCCCAGGTCATTTATTTCATCATTTTTTTCATTCAATGAGTATTTTTGCACGTTTGTCATCTATCAGGCCCTTTTCAAGGATCAAGCAGCGGTCGGTGGTCAACAAGACAGGAGAAATCCGAACTTAACACGTAGAGATGCTTCACGTATCTAAACACAATCACCTTGGTTCCTTAGATCTTCTCTGCCACAGGCTGAACATCAGATGGTTTCCTCAGTGGTGCTCAAGCATCCTGGTCTACTTGTTCTTTTCAATAGAGGAAACTGAACTCAGATCTTCCGTGCCCTGCCCTGTCTTCCTGCCTTTGATGTGGTTGCGGCCCTTCCAGTGCAGCCCAAGGTGGCCTTGGCATTGTTTCCCGCTGCATCGTTCTGTTGGCCCCTGTTAAGCCTGTGGTTAACTAAAACTCGGGGGTGTTTTTCAGATGAACTGCTTACCATCTTGCACTTGTAAAAATTGATTTTTGCACTCAAATGTTAGACCTGTAAGTTGATTCTTTTTTCAAAAAGGCCCTCGTTTCAACATCATCTGGAGACCCCACTGGCAACCCAAACACATAGTAGCCTCAGAAATCAATGCCAGTACTTACTTTAAATCCTCATCTGAACAAAGGGTGTACAATAACATCTACAAGTTTTTAGGTGACATATGCTGCCAGATCGATGGAGTAAACCGTACCCCCCACCCCCCCACACACACTTTAAATTGTTAAATGACCAAAAAGTGGTTGATGAGTTTCAGCCTACAGCAACTTCAAGAGACATGTTAAGACTATAGTTCAGTTCATGGCCTATAATTTTCTTAAATAAGATTTCTTAACATCAGGCAGTGGAGAAAAGACCTATTGCAGATGTATGAAGGTATAAATAACAAGGGATTTAGATCATCCCAGTTACTGCTTCAGATTCCTGCAGAAAAATGAATTTCATTAACTTTAACAAAAAAGTAAAAAATCATCTGTTTTCAAGAATGCATGTATCTTTTAAAGCATATCTAAGTTGTTACAAAGTCTCTACTTCATCTTGAGAATTTTTATGTCAGTAAACGATTGTCCCCTAAACTTCTAGAACAAAGGTGAATCCATTATGATGAATCCATTACATTTTCAAACTGAGGATTTTGTTTGTTTTTGTTTTTTGTTTTTGGTAGGGGAGGCCTTCAATAACTTTATATTTTGAATCCTGTCTCTGCAGGAATTTAAAGTTTGCTTCTTTAATTGTTCCTTGTTGAATCTTTCATAGATCACTCTGGTTGGGATTTGCCCACTTGTAAGGGAAAGTCACTGTCACCTTGACCTATTCTTTCTTCTTCAATGTGGATGAGGTTCGTTTCATGAGTACTTTACTGTCGTTCTGGAAAAAAATTTCTTTTAGTCTTTTTTTTCCCAAGTGGAATCATCGTTGATGCTAATATTCAATATCTGAGCTGTACCAAGAATGAAATTGAGGGGAGCCTGGGTGCTTCAGTTGGTTGAGCGTCTGACTTCAGCTCAGGTCATGATTTCACGGTTTGTGAGTTCAAGCCCCACATCGGGCTCTCTGCTGTCAGGGCAGAGCCCACTTTGGAGACTGTCCCCTTCTCTCTCTCTCCCTCTCTCTCTGCCCCTCCCCCCACTCATGCTCTGTCTCTCAAAACTAAATAAATATTAAAAAAGAAAAAGAATGAAATTGAGAATGCCAGCCACTTTTGAAGATGTGTGTCCTTACACCTGGACATACATGCCCGGTGCCTCCCTGTAGGAGCAGATCATACTTTAGGACAGTGCATCATTTCAACTCATTTTGAGATTTCCAGTAGTATGAGGGAGTATCCTTTTAACAATTGAACTCATCAGATTTTAATCATGTTGCCTATTAAATTGACTGTGACATGCTTCTGTCCTATTTATATGCTTTTATCGTTTCCAATTTAACTTTTGTTCCTAATGTCTATATTCAAATGTACAGGAAATAACTCTTCCAGAGTGCTCTTGTTTTAACTTTTTTTTATTTAAAGCCAGTATCCTTGGTTTTCAGATTTTGGGGTGCTTGAGAGTTGCCCTGAGGGGAGCTTGTTGAAGTACAGATTCCTGAGACCTACTCCAGACTTTAAGGTCTCAGTCCTAAGAACATGCATTGCTACAAGTGAACTCCAGGTGATTCTATAAAGGTGGTTTTCACCAAACTTACACAATTGGGTTTAGTATGTATTTCCATGACAGAAACACAGATCAGATGGATTTTTAGAGATCGTATACTTTGGAAGTGGTCCATTACCTCTTCTTTCTTGTTCGTTTGCTTTGTTTTGTTTATATAGAAGCATACTTTCTGTCTTTGGACAAATATTACCTGCATTTAGAATAAACATTGATTGGGGTGCCTGGCTGGCTTGGTCAGTTAAGCATCCAGCTCTTGATTTCGGCTCAGGTCATGATCTTGCAGTTTCTGAGTACGAGCCCACTGACAGGGCAGAACCTGCTTGGGATTCTTGTCTTTCTCTCCCTCTCTGTCTGCTCCTCCCCCCCCCCCCCAAAATAAATAAACTTAAAAAAATAAAATGGACATTGATGAAACCTTTGTTTATGTTAATGATTGATCAGAATATATCTTTATACACTATTATTACATTTTTGTTTGTTTTTAAACATCTTAACATTTATTTCACCAGATGCTCAAGTAAGGAGACTAGTAAATTCTAATATAAGTGTGAATAAATGGAGTAAGATTCTGTACTTATCTGGTTAAAAAAATTATGGAAAAGAAAATGGCTCATAAGTTCTACTTTCAGGTAATTCCTAGCGCTGAAATCTCCTTCTTTCTCTCTCCTTCAATTACTGATATTATGATTTAACAAAGGTCATTCCTTTCTGAGGGGAAGCACCAATATACTGCATTTGATTTTCCTCTGACATCAACTAGCCTTCCTAATGTTCTCCTTTTACATTGGCATTTGACTTTGTTTTGCAGTTTGTTGAATTCCATTTTAAAATGCTACAAATAAGGGCCAGTGCATTATTACTTGGTCTTTTATTTCAGAAACCCACTTTTTTTTTGTTTAAAATTTTTTAATGTTTATTTATATTTGAAAGAGAGAGAGAGACAAAGCGCAAGTCGGGAAGGGACAGAGAGAGGGAGACACAGAATCTGAAACAGGCTCCAGGCTCCGAGCTGTCAGCACAGAACCCGATGCGGGGCTCGAATTCACGAACCGAACCGTGAGACCATGACCTGAGCCGATGTCGGACACTTAACAGAATGAGCCACACAGACGCCCCCAGAAACTCACTTTAAATTAACTATTCCAGATTAGCAGGTATTAGCAATTTAAGAAAGTATTGATATGGAAGTTTTTAGAGCTTGCGAAGCCTTTGTGTTCTATACGTTTATTCAGCAAATATTTGGTTTCTGGCGTGTGTAAGGAAGTCACTGTGCATTGCCTTGGAAAATGTCAGTGTGCAGCTAACACTTACTAGTGTTAGTAAGTAACTAACTAGTGGGGAAAATAGTCACAATCTGTGGGAATCATTTAAATTATGACTGTTTCTGTGTAGAATCTCTGTGCGGTTTTAAAGGCCAAAGGAATGGGCCACCTTCATGAAATAATCAGAGAAAAATCTCAACGGAGCTGAATACTTATTCTCCTAATTCCTTGGTGAAATTAAATCTTGTGGATTTTCACATTATGTGTCTATGTAATTATTCCTTCAGTTCCGTCACTTAGATCTGCTATGGCATCTTTTGTTGACTTGTCATCTACTCTGTTGATGCTGAAGACATTTAGTAAAGCATCTTGTTGCATTTATGCATAGGAAAATGGTCCCTTATGAGGTAATTTCACACTAACTACTCAAACTGATAAAGCTCTAGTATAGTGTTGTTGCTAATGGTTAGCAAATTAGCCAATAACATGAGTCCTCAGTCCATATTGGTACCCCAGTGTCAGAGGTTTGATTGTCTTCCATTTCTTTTTTTTATTCTGTTTTTTTTAATGTTTACTTATATTTGAGAGGAGAGAGAGAGAGGCAGAGTGTGAGTGGAGGAGGGGCAGAGAGAGGGGGACACAGAATCTGAAGCAGGCTGCAGGCTCTGAGCTGTCAGCACAGAGCCCGACGTGGGGCTCGAACTCACAACTGGTGAGATCATGACCTGAGCCAAAGTGGGACGCTTAACCGACTGAGCCATCCAGGTGCCCTGATAGTCTTCCATTTCAGTGTCCTAATTGTTTAATGCATCTCAAATAATAATTATAATTAATCATTTTTCAGGCAGCCACTTAAATAAACTAGGCAATTAAGAACAGATGCATCCTTTGTTTGGCTGGTTATTCATAATGATGTCTAGTGATTTCAACATGGACATTTCAGCAGCGCTACACTGAGATTTGTAAGAATCACCTTACCTTTGGCATTCACGTTGTTTTTTTATAAGTACGTTATTTTGCATAGCCTTTCATACATACTTCTTCAGAAGTTTAGTAAATTTTATCTAGCTGCTGCAAACTCGGAGTCAAGTAGGACAAGGGCGTGCAGTGGGGGTGTGGGGGCATTTCTGTTTTCACATAATGAAACTGAGTTCACAGAGGTGAAGTGATTCACTCAGACTCATAAGATTAAAAAGTGGCTGCATGTGGTCTGGATATTGTCTTCTGATTTCTGTCCATTGTACGGTCCTTTTCTTCCAGCCCTTGAGGTCAGTGCTTCTTATAAAGACTGGTTCAGATGAAGCATTTCATGCACCTTCAACTTCTCATCCCCCACTTGCTAGTACTCTCTTACTTGTCTGGAGTATTAAAATTCGTGCTGCCAGTACATGTACATTTATTTGATCAGTCTTTTTTTTTGCCCCCTCAAGAATGATTACAAAACCTTGCTCAGTTTCCTTGAGGTATTAGTAAGTGCACCTAGAGACTTTTTTCTACCCTTTTGGACTCTGGACAGTCTACCCTAAATACTCCTATGCCATGAATGTTTTCTACTCAAGAAATAGCAGTTCATTTCTATGGAGGGCGATAGAAGACGAATGTTGCCCTTGTGAAATAGCATCTTGGTTTTGCCAGACACAGTGGCCAACAGTTAATTCAACATAGATATGGAGATGATGCCTCTTGTTTGTTCCAAATACTTGTGAAGTGAAGACCTAGTCTGTGAGAACACTAGGAAGAACCAGAACCAGGAGGCAGCATACAAATAAGTGATTTCATGGTTCTGGGGTTCCTGGGTGGCTCAGTTGGTTGAGTGTCCAACTTTGGCTCTGGTCGTGATCTTACAGTCTGTGAGTTAAAGCCCCGCATGGGGCTCTCTGCTTTCACCACAGAGCCTGCTTCAAATCCTCTGTCCCCCTCTCTCTGCCTCTCCCCCACTTTCACTCTCTCAAAAATAAGTAAACATTTAAAAAGGGGAGATTTCATGGCTGAATAACGATACGTTTGTTTTTTTTTTAGTTTATCAATTGACTGTATATACCAGGTCCTTAATAAAATGGCGGAGCAAAAGTAGTAATATAGTGTTATAGGTAAGGAAATTCAGAGGTAAGCAGTTTTAACGTGATTTACCCAAGGCATACTTAGCAAGTGGTGGTACCAAGAGTTGAACCCAGGTCTGTGTGATTTCCATTCCTCTGCTCTTCCTGATAATACCATGCTGTCTTCATGGAGTGTGCCTGAAAATTCGGGTCAGTGAAGGACCAGATCTGACAGGGATGACTTATTGAGCGACACTTTGGAGAAATTTAGATAGATAAGGAAGAAAGATGGATAAGAAGTATGTGTGTGGATTGACGTGAGAGGAAGATTTTTATTGGAAATTAGTTCCCTAAAACGTACACTGATGGGGCCAAGTCTTGAAGGTCCTGGAGTGCCAGATTGAGGGATTGAGTTGGCTGATGAGGTGGGAGTCATACACAACTGGGAAGGGGAATTAGGCAATTAGGGATTCTAGAGAGGACATTATGGATAAAGCTGACTTTAAAGGCCTTAAAATGTAGGTGAATAATATTTTATGTGAAGTCAGTTATGTAATAGACATCATGGTGTCCTCCTCTGAGATTTCTTCCTCAATTACTCCTTGGATATCTACTCCTGGAAACCCCACACAATTCATAGCTGTAGGAAAAGCTTAATCCATCTCTGGTTCTGGGAAGAGGCATCATAGTCCTCATCCTCTGACTGCAGTGGAACTCTTTGGAACAGTGAGCTCCAGTTTAAAGAAATACTGTTCCTCTCAATCTGTCTGTGTAGATCCTCTGCCCCCTTATTCCCCCTGCTCCCCTACCTGCGTCCCTTTTTCCTCCACAGTTCTTGCGCTCCCCGGATGGAGAGGAAATAATGTCAAGGTTCTTGTTAGCCATCCATTTCCAGGCAGACTGGAGAGAAGAAAGGAAACCTGGCTGCAGTTACTGAACAGCTGAATTAATATAATCCAGACCTTTTCCTATTCCCGGGCTTCTGGTCATGTTGGCTGATAAGCCCCATCGATTGTGTAAGGCAGCATGAGATGAGTTTTCTGTTATGGGCAGTGAGTTGCATCCCAGCTGATAGTGGGTTATACTAAAGGTCTCAGTCAGGATGGGAGCACAGACTTCATAACTTGGGAGAATGTCATTATGGCCAGAAAGGGGAACTATCAAGGTAGAGAAATGAAAGGTATTGCTTTGCTCAGAGGTTTGTGGTTTTCTGCCTTGGGACCCGAGATAGTGGTCATCTCTGTGAGGTGGAGACCGTGTCACTTATTTATCCAGTACCCCCAGTGCCTAGCACAATGCCTGACAGATCCTGGCCATAACACTAGTTGACAGATGAAAGGAATGAATGAGTGCGAACAACAGTTTGGAGATTTACTAACAGAGAGGAAATGAGGTCAAGGAGAGTATAATCTATTGCAGGGAATAATATGGAAATTAAAAGAAAAATGAAGTGCTTAGTAATTTAGAAAGGTAAAAATGAGATGATAGTGTGTGAATTGGTGGAAAGTATTTGGATAAAAGGAAATTTTAACGAGGCTGTAGATTCACCCTGTTTTAGGCTATAAAAAACTGCTTTGGGAACAATTTCTGTATCCTTAATTTTTTTCTTTCTCTAAATGGACCATTTTTTTCCAAATGTGTTCCAAAATATTTTGATTTTCTTGTAAGAATATATTGTAAGATAGAACAGAAGGAAAAATTAAGGGCTTTTTCTAGGTCAGATCTTAATAGAAAATCACCATGGCAGTGATTGATGTTGCTATGTGCAGATTCTATCAAAGTGTTCCTGTAACTTGCCTAGGTGGGAAGTGAGGTGCTGTCATTAAAAACGCACAGTGTGCTTTCATAGGGACCTTGCTATGATCATCTCACTCCTGTGGCCTCTTTTCTTACAAAATAGGGATTCAAAAGTCTTTCGGAGTGTTAGATTTTTAAAAATTGAGAGAAAATTCATTCTCTGAGAAATTTTTTCTGTAGTCCATTTGGGATGCTATAACAGAATACCATAGACTGACTTATAAACAACAGAAATGTATTTCTCACTGTTCTGGAGGCTGGGAAGTCAGAGGTCAAGTCAGAGGTGAGGGCCTCCTTCCTGGTTCATAGACAGCTGCCTTATCCACTCTGTCCTTACATGGTGTAAGAGACAAAGGAACTCACCATTATTATTATTATTTTTTTTAATTTAAGGACACTAATCCCCTCATGGGGGCTCCACCCTCATGACCTAACCATCTCCTAAAAGCACCCCCTCCAAATGTCATGTATCAGGGAATAGGTTTCAACATAAGAATTTTGGGTGGCCACAAGTATTCAGTCTATGGCAAATTCCTAGCAGAAAACATACATTTTAGTACTTTTGAAAGAAATGATGATTATATAACACTAGATATGTGAAAAAGGGAGAAGAAACTTAAAAGGAAATTATCACTGTCAAATACTGGAGAATTTAGAATATCTTATTTGAGCTATTTTGTGTAGGTCATTCTGTCAACAAATTAGATGGTATTTATTGCTCCAAAGAGACATTTGCTTTCTCAGGGGCACCTGGCTGGCTCAATCGGTGGAGCATGACACTCTTGGTCTAAGGGTTGTGAGTTCAAGCCCCATGTTGGGTGTAGAGATTGCTTAAAAAAATAAAATCTTTAAAGCAAACAAACAAACAAAACAAAACAAAACAAAACAAAACCAACACAAAATGACATTTGCTTTCTCCGAATTTTGGACTTTTTTTTTTTTTTTTTTTTTTTTTGGTTATATGTCTGGTTAGCTTAGAAAATGGTGTAAAGGGCTGTTTTTAAAGGTAAAGATTCCAGGAGCATCCGACTTCGGCTCAGGTCATGATCTCACAGTTTGTGGGTTCGAGCCACGTGTCAGGCTCTGTATTGGCAGCTCAGAGCCTGGAGCCTGCTTTGGATTCTGTGTCTCCCTCTCTCTCTGCCCCTTCCCCACTCGTGCTTGCTCACTCGCGTGCTCTCTCTCTCTCTCAAAATAAACAACATTAAAAAAAGTAAAGATTCCATTGAATGGATGAGTGTGTATGCTCATATATGTGTCTGATCGTAAATTTTTAATTAATTCTTAAAGGGAGCTCTTCGAAATTTGGGGATTATTGAAGTCTCAGCTTCTCATGGAAATTTAATTATTTCACTATTCTGGAGAAGTCGTTGCTCTCACAGTCAAATTCCACTTTGGAAGGTATTGGCAGCAGTACAGCTCTCTGCGCCCCAAAGGAGGTAACACAATTTTAGACTTTAGTCACTGGGGACAGAGCCCAAATCCTCTCCGAAGGGGCTCCCTAGAAGAGGCCTGCTCAGCTGTTATGCTCACATCTTGAAACTCTCTGCTGTCTCAGGACTTTTGCCAATTAATTCTGCCTTATACACCTTAGCTAGGCTTGGTGTGATTACTTCACAGGTGTCCTACTTGGGGGGGGGGGGCGGCGGGGGGCAGGTATATACCTAACCTGTTAGAGCACTGGCTTTCAGATTGTTAGGACTGGGAAACATTGCCACAAATATGTTTCACATTATGATTCTGTATTTACATATGTATGTGTGTATGTATGTATGTATGAATGTATGTGGGAACGTATACACACACACACACACACACACACACACACAACGTATATGTCACAAGACCATACACTTACCCTTGACTGTGATGTATTCCATTTTCCATTTCATTTCAGATGATACTAATAATCTTTTGTTATACCTGCACTTTGAAAAGCATTGCATTTACCCTGCATCCTAGGATAGAGGAGGTCCTCGGCCTCAGAGTCTCCAGAAATGTTTCTGTCTCTTTTCCAGCAGAAATGGGTCTCTGATGACTGGCTATGATGTACCTACCAGTGTCCATGTTCCCTCTGTTAGTGTTAATACAATACAAAATGTTCATAAGGCTTCTAACTGATTTTATGTATTGGAATAACTAACTTTATTTATTGGGCACTGTGTACAAATATGCAAGCGGTTTTGTGTGTGTATGTGTGAATTAGCACCTGTGTGCCTCATAGTCATCTGTTAGGCGTGAGCACTGTGATTGTATATGTATTTTAGCAATGGAAGGAGAGGTTTATTATTCTGCCACAGAAGTAGCAGAGCAGGGACACTGTGCTTGATACCACATTATTCCAAAAATTCTGCTTTCTGACCTAATAATAGTTTTCTTATGAAACTCTAAGTGTCCTAAAAATGGGTAATAAGAAAGTTACGTAAATTATGATGACTGACATACAGAGTCATCATTCGGTTTTCATAGTTAATACTTTTGTGGCCAGAACTGGAGTCTTAACTGATGTCCATCTGTTTTACAAATCACTGGCCGGACTTGGATTAAGAAAAATCAAGTTTTGATATATTATTTTCAGTTTATGCTTATCAAAGACATCAAGGCCAGCTTCTTTCACATATTCTTTTTTCTTTCACGTTTTTGTGATAATTACCACACTTAAAGTGTATTTGCTTAAGTTTTACATAGTTTTTTTAAATGCATGTAGTTATGTTTTGTTTGTGAATTTAAAATCTTGACAGCTGTGACTTAAAAGTATTAAAGTGATGGAAGTAAATTCTTTTTAAAAGAAAAATATCTGCATGTTAGGAATATGCCAGTTTGGACTCAAGGATGTTTTGAAAGGCAAATTATAATTTTCAGTGGAGTAGCTGTTACCCAGATCACACAGTGGCAATCCCAAGGTCTGTCTGCAGGTAAAAGGGACAATAATCACATAATATATGATGCCTAGTTGTTTCGAGTGAAGGATACATATGAAACCGGTATGTAAGAGGCTGATGTCATTAGAGATTATGGGTTGAACTATCCAGCGCAGGCTGCATGTGAAATTAGTTTACAGATTACGTATTTACTTTCAAATATAAGCAAAGCAGCAGTTCAGATAGGCTTTGATTTGGACCACTGGTGTATCTGCGAGAACTGAGGAAATAGTGTGTGTTGAACGTGTGGCAAAGCTCGATGTGTTTATTGTGCGTTTGTGTCTTTCTGTGGGAGGTAGCCTCGTTAACAATGGTGGTAATGCTACACCCAGCCTTCAGTTAGCTCCTTTAATTCAGGAATGCCATTGAAACATATTAAAATAACACTGGATATTATAGTTTGGCTGTCAAGGTTCTTTGGAAGGAGGCCAAATATATGAGAAATATATGTACATCTGATATTTTAGGCACACACTTATTACATTGTACACATAGAGTTCTTGGTGCATAATCTACAAAATAATACAAGTGATAAGATTATGAGACTCAGTTACAATTTAAAAAGTTTTCTAGAACCTAATTATATATTCTGGTGTGACCTATTAATTGTCTTTATTTTAAAATTCACTTTAATTGTACATTTGACTATGGAAACGAAACAAAAAAGACTTGCTGAGAAATTTCATGATAACATCTGTAAAGTATATCCAAAGTGTAATATTGAGTTGCATAGATTTCCATTTAGTTGTTGGTGGCATACTCACCATATTGTTTCACTGTGTCCTTTAATCATGTGTCCTGGGAACAATGGCAGTGTCCCAGGACGGCAGCTAACTCGGCATCAGTCACCTCTTTATCTTTTCATTCACAATCTGAAATGTTTGTTTGTCACTGAGCGTTCTTTTAAGATTATAAGTTACTAGGTCACAGTTTGGCTTTGCAAAATATTTGAGCACCATCCTCTTGGGCCAGCATCATCATACACTTTGATGCCTAAGCACATAGAGCTTTGCGCTATATTAACTGTACGATCAGCTGAGTTCATGTGTATACATGAAGAGAAAGAGGAAATGTCACACATTTTTGTTCTTTTGTGAAATAATTTCTAATTGCACGTGAACTGAAATAGCCTTGACAGACAATGCAGCAGGGCAGAGCTACCTCCAACCACTTTCTTTTTCAGATCTAGTTCTATCTGTATGTTTGTAGAAGATTTTCTTTACTTGGCATTGCTGAAATGACTGTGTTGAAATCAGGCTTGGTGCTCTGTTAATTTATTATTTGCCTTAATAAAAAGTCGAATGAGCGTTATTTTGATAAGGTTATATAAAGTCCTAATACTGAATACTGAATACTTTTATTGTTGTTCAGGAAAAGGTATTTTTCCTTTACCTTAGGGTCCTGCATTGTTGGTTGCTTCCCAAATTTTAGATAGGGCTATAATAACCTGTCACTATGGCCACCAGAATTTAAATTTGCTGTTATTAAGGGGAAGCTTATAAATTCCCAAGCCACTCAAAAGGAATCCATCAACTAAATCCATAACTGCTCCTCTGGGAACTGGAGGAGAGCCCTGTAGATTTTAGTATTATTTTCTCCATATCAATTTGGTGGATTTGGGTGACTTGACAGGTATTTTTTTTCTACACAAAAGAAGATGATTTAATAAGTAACAAAGTACTTGTCTTTTTGTCTTTTTTTAATAATGCAGTTCCTCGTTAAGCTATCTCCCCTACTGCTGCTGGAATTCTTTACACAAGGAGGTCTTGTGTCTGTCTCCTGCCCAAGGACTCAGGATGGGCCTACATGGGCCCACAGTACCTTGAGGAGAAAGTCTAGCCACCTAACGTGGAAGGCCCTTTCTTGCACGATATGGCCCTGGAGCACACCTCTGTAGTTTCCTCGCTCCTTAGCCTGGACATTTTGGGCTCATTTGTGGAACTGTTATTGGTGGGTCCCGGCTATACCTTTTGGTCACATTGCTATATCTATGCTTGTGCTGTTCTGCCTCTCCAGAACCTACTAGCTCCTTCTGCCCACCTTTCAATTCTAGAAAGTTGCTTTTCCTTTTTTTTTTTAATATGAGATTTATTGTCATATTGGTTTCCATACAATACCCAGTGCTCATCCCAACAGGTGCCCTCCTCACTGCCCATCACCCAGAAAGTTGCTTTTCTAGACTCACTTTGCAGTTCTGTCAGGATGGCCTCTGCCTATTCACATTTCTTCTATCTCCTGTGCCAAGCACAGCACACCCAATAATCTCTGAAATCAATGGTGGATATCACTCATTCTCTTTATTTCAGAGATTTGAAAACTAGAGAGATTTACCCAATAATAAGATTTTTTTGAAAGGTAATTATTTGTAGACAAAGAGATTAGAAAACCTCTGACTGTGTTTTATATTTATGTGAGCACACCACATTTGCTTGAGTTCCAGTTACTGTTAGGGGGCTTTAGATGTGCTATTTAGCTTAATTATCCTAACAACCAGTTGGGGTACATTTTATACATATTTGAAAGGGATTGAGTAAACAGATTTAGAAAAAGCTAGAGAATTTGCACGAGCGCCCAGTTATTAATATGTGGAAGATTCCATGTTTTTTTCCAAAGGTTACGTGCCATCGTCTTCAGGCTAGCATGTATACAAAACTGAATTTTAAGGAAATGATTCATTTTGATTTTTTAAAATGTGTTATGTAGTCATATTACCTCCCCCAATTATTTTATTTAAATTTTATTTCATATTCCCATTTGAAAACAATATATAATTGAGCAAACAGTTAAGATTTCTTTAATTATTTTTTTTACTTGAGAGCGTGTATGCACGTGCACACGCACATGAGTGGGGGAATAGTAGGGGGAGAGAGAGAAAGAGAATGAGAATCTTAACCAGGTTCCATGCTGAGCATAGAGCCTGACTCAGGGCTTGATCCAATGACCCTGGGATCCTGACCTGAGCCAAAAACAAGAGTCAGATGCTCAACCGACTGAGCTACCCAGGCATCCCTAGTTCTAGATTTCTAAGGTCCATTTTTCTCAGAATGATGACAATCTTCAAAATAAAAATATTTGGTCAGTTTTAAAAACATAGGCATCTAGGTATTTCCTCTAGGGTAACAGAATATGACCTTTTAACAATCTCTTTTTATTTAATGTGCACCGTTTTTCTGTCAGTCTGAGCAGCTCCAAGTGTTAGACAAGGCATTTGACCATAGATTCCATCTCTTTTCCTATAAAGTAGGAACTTACTTAAAGTAAGTTGTCATTTTTCCCTACTATTTTCAGTACAAACTTAAGGGAAAAGATTAAATTATCTCTCATATTTTCAACATCCCCCAAATATTTCTTAAATGTAAATGTATGTAATTGATAAGCAAGAGTTGTGAGCTCTAGGTTGTAAATGATACCCAAGATTTAGCCCCTTCAGTTTCCTGAGGATGGTAACAGTCCCTATTTTCCATGCCTGTTAGGATGGGTAAATAAGTTAATATCTATAAAGTCCTTAAACCAATGCCCTCCACATAGTAAATGCTAAATAAATATTCGTGGTGATAACTTAGGATTTTTTTCTTCCACACCTTCTTTTTCAACATGAAACATTTTCAGAAATCAAGTCAATTTAGTAGTTATGTTAATACATTAATATATTAGGGTAAACAAGTCCACTTTAATAAAGGAAGCATTTGGGTTCACTTCCTCATTACTGACCCTTCTCAATGTATTTGTACTTAATCCTGGACCCCTTTTGAAGAAGAAAATTAATTTAAATATCATCTTTGAGTTTTACTGCCTTCCACCTCCTGTCTTCCCTGGAATCCTTGCTGGCAGATAATAGTCTTTGTATTTGATGTATTAATTGAGCAGCAGCAGCTACTTTATTAATTCTAGGTACTTTGTAAATATTGGTTAAATGAATCAATGGCTGAATAGTAATGTACTGGGTTTCTGGCTTCTTGACCTTCAGAGAAAGGAACTTGAAGAGTTTTCTCCTCTGTGGTGTACTGAAACAGAAATGTTAAAGTAGAAGTCTCTCCCCTCCTCTTCTCCAACTAAAAAGTCCCTAATATTTGTGTAACAGCTGTGGCATTCTCCTGATAAAATGGACATAAAGGTATTAGAATATAAACCCTAGGTGGTTTTTTAAATAACTAATATTTGTATCTAACAGGGCTCTAAAATAATTATCTTAAAATTTTAGAACCAACCCAGTGAGTAGGCAGTGTCTGCTCCATAAAACTGAAGCTCAAAGGCATAGCAACTTGGCTAAAATACTGTATTGCACAGCCCTTTGGAGGCTAAACCAAGATTTGGATTGCATTCAAGTTTGGATTCAGTCCCTGGGCTCGTTCCCCACCCCGCCCCCCTCCTTCCCCACTGAACTACAACCAATTACTTTATTTCGTTAAATGAGTCATATTTTAATCATTATTAGTCAGTGAGGTTGAAAAGACAAGAAGTATCGGAGAGATTAATGTAGCAATTTAACACCAAATTCTTGCCATCCTCTCTTTTAAATACCAAAATTTTGGAGTAGTAATGGTGGAGTAATAGTGAGTAAATATGGTAGTGGGTCAGAGTACTTAACCCTTTGAATTTGGAAAGAAGGTGGAAAAGCTTTCTGGAAATTTTCCCTTGGCCAATGTTTAGAAAAACAACCAGTTTCTCCTTTTGTTTGTTTTAAAATCAAGAACTTTTTGAAAGTGTAAAGATGAACAGTAACGAAATTTGGAAGCACATGCTTGGCCTGTGTTCTGAAAACCAGGATAAAGGGGGATGGTTTCTATTTTTCTGAGATTAGAGCCTCCTGTAAATTTTGGCAGCATTATTTTATTGTAATAAGATCAGTTCGCAGCACATTCAGGCTTATTTTGAATGAAAATTGAGTTAGACTAAAGAAAATCATGTTCCTCCAAATGAAAATGAGCAGATGTACAAAATGAACCTTAAAATTAATCTTGGATTTGCCCCTCCTTGCATGCACCATTTTACGGTAATATTGAAAGTGACAAGGTGGGGGAGCTGCTGCACATTTAGAGTGAAAAAAGTCAGGACAGACATATTTTGGGGGTTTCAAGGGAACAACCATATTAAGGAGACGAAATTGCCTTTTTGTTTAGAAATATGCAAAGAAAATATTCCTGTTCTAAAAGTCATTTTACCTTTAAGTTACTATTACATCATTTTTAAAACTGAGAAATCTTTGCATTTAACACAAGTTTTATCTCCCTGCCTGTTCTCTAACTGAATGCTGTCTATTATTTTAATCATGTTAATCTACTACTTAGTGTAAAATGCTGCTCTGTGGCTGCCCAAGAACAAAAGTGCTTTCTGTTCTTCCTTCTTCAGTGAACCGGCCTTCACATCGTGCGCGGTCCTGCAAACAGTTAGGGGTTTAATCCAAGCTGATCAATACATTTAGAACCCTTTATTTAGTGAGATCAATACAGTGTAATGAAGTCTGTGTTCCAGTTCCCTTCCAAGCATCACTGCCGGGCTAGGAAGGTGTCTGTTTTCCTGCTCTAAAGCACAGTCAGAATTATGTTTGAGGCTTTTTTTTCTTATTACCCAGGACAGAGCAACACTTTGGAGCCCCCTCCAGACAAGCTCCACAAAGCTCACTCCCCAATCTGTCCAAAGACATGTCCTCCAAAGTAATGCAGAAGGAGTGAAGAGAAACCATGTGATTCAGGAAAGAAAAATCGGGTATCAGCAAAATACTGTTTCATTTAATATCTATGACTTAATCACATAAGATGATTGCTGCTAAATGGTTTTGGAATAAAATCTTCCGTTTTATGAAAGTATGCCCACAGGTTAGCAGCGTGGTTGTGGAAAGTGTATGGATTATCTTAGCATTGGAGAAGTAATCTGTCAACTGTCATTTTAACATAGATTCATTTGTATGCAGCGTGAATAAAACAAATTGGAATCTATTGTACTTTCTTTTTGTATTTTATGCTTTGTTCAGGATTTGCTCTTAATGAGACTTTATACCACTTTCCATCTTAGTTTTAAAAATCTCTATGTATTTGGAGTAGTGTTTTAGAGTATTTGGGGTATCAGTTTTCTAACACTTGCATTGAGATAGGCAGAACTGAGACGTGAAAATCGATTCCTTATATAAGGTGCTAAAACACAGTTTGTCACCTTGTTAGCTATTGTATCTTCATACATGTTTTTTATGAACTCTCATCATCACCCAGAAATGTCTTAAGATTCTTTTTGCTGAAAAAATCTTATCTCAGTAGAGGTTGTCCTATTTATAAGAATTACTTATTTTTAGTAGAAGATAGTTAAATCATTAACATGAGACCCATTGAGGAATTTCTGTTTTTTAGTTTCTATTTAAGCATTGTAGGACAATGTTTATATTCTTAGGCAGGAATAAAGTACATGACTTCTGGTGTGCTAAAAAGAGTTCTGTTTAAGGAAGTTTGGAGAAAAAAAAAAGAAAGTTTAGAGAAATCTCCTTATAAAGTGTTGATTTTAAAATTTACTTTTCAGTATCTTATAATTAGAAATCTTAGCAGTAATAATTTTTAGTTAACCATATTTGTAAGATGGAAGGCTAGAATTCCAGACTTGGAAGGAATTTGGCACATGGCCTAGGCCCCTTTCTTCCACGAAGTTTGTTAATTAAAAAAATAAAAGAGAACTTAGCTAACTTAATTTATGATGACTTCACTAATAGAGTGATATGAGATTGTTAAAATATTCTCCTTAAGAAGAGACAGTGTAAAGATGAGTAGGAAACAAAAACATACTTGGAAAACAGGCAGCACCTTTGAGTACCTGGTATGTAGAAACACTGTGGTGCAAATACAAATGCAAATAGCTGGGCTATCTGTGAGCTGTCTGCCAAATTGGGGTGCTGAGTGCAAACACAAACATCGAAGTATTAGGGACCCCTGAAGGAATGATTGCTTGTGCCTGAGTGGAGACTGGAAAAGCTCCCTGGAGGCATGGCAGTTGAGGTTGGCCTTAAAACTTAGGCATGAGGGGCGCCTCGGTGGCTCAGTCGGTTAAGCGTCCGACTTCGGCTCAGGTCATGATCTCACGGTTCGTGGGTTCGAGCTCCGCGTCAGGCTCTGTGCGGACAGCTCGGAGCCTGGAACCTGCGTCTGATTCTGTGTCTCCCTCTCTCTCTGCCCCTCCCCTGCTCACGCTCTGTCTCTCAAAAATAAAGAAATGTAAAAAAATAAAATTAAATTAAAACCTTAGGCATGAATTAGATGAAACTAACTGGGATTTTCTGCTTGGCATTTGTTGGGCATGAGGTACCAGGAGGCCTAAGCTTTTCAAGATAGAAGTAACTAGAAGATTACTGATCTTGTTACCTAAACTAAGGAAGCATGCAGACCAGAGGTCAAGAGTGATAAAGAAAGACCATCCTGCTCTTCTGGCACTTTTAGTAATAGATCTGCTGAGCAAAGTGTGTATAATTTCTGCCCATCCTCATCTACACACCTCTGTGTATATCACTTGTTCCCTTCTTGCCCTCTGTCGCACTGTGTCCTGCTAACTTCTCTACTTGTGGCTTTTATAAAACCCAGGTCAAATGTTACAGCTTTGTGTATCGCCCCGGGAATAGGTGCTTTCATGCCCCCAGTCCAACCCTTTATGGTTTACCACACTAATGTGAGTGTGGTTTTATTTTATGGCACCATAGTGACCTTGTTTTTCTTGGTAACCCTAATCTGAGGCACACAATCAATACTCAGATTTCTGTTGGATTGATGAAAAAAAAAGAAGAAATTCTGATTGTTAGAAAAGTAACTAAGGGGAGGACACCTAACAGCTGTGACTTGCACATACCTAGAGTTGGAGAAGAGAAGAGGTTCGAGAATCTAAACTATAGTTAGAGTTGGCACTTTGAGGCCAGAATCTAGAGAAAAAGAAAGAATGCCCAAGACTGAATCATGGGACCCAAATGTGGAGCTGAAGGAGATTAGAGGGAAATCAGTACAACATAAGTTAAGGACAAAGAAGATCTCAAGAATTAAGGAATGGCCAAAGAATTGAAACACTGCAGGGAAGCCAAGAAAAACGAGACATAATGAAAGGTTGCATTCGGTGAAGGCGCAGTCTTTGAGGCCCCTGAGAATAGTGGAAATAGAGTGGTTACGATGAAAATATGTGTTTCTTTAAGAAAACATTCACATGTTTCCACATGTCATTTGTAATGATGTGCTGGACAATTTCGTTTATTTAGGTGTTTTCTATTGACCCTTCACCCCTGAGTAACCAGAAGGCTGAGGATTTCTTGTGGTCGTTTTTAGTTGATTGAAAGCTGATTATTGAGTAAAATATATTCTAAGTACTGGCTGTTAGGTAAAACTGCACAGAATAACATTAGTGTTTCACTGCGGTTTCCATGGGTTTCTCTATTTGTCCTTGACTTGTAATGAGCCTATTAGCTATCAGCTGACACGGTGCCTGTGGGTACAGGTAGATTCCATGAGTGAAAGTTTACACTCGTGGCCGAAGGGGCTTTCTCTTGAGAAGGGCTGAAACCCTTGATAAATAATTTTAATTTTCTAATCAGGAAATTGTTCTCAAAGGAAATAACAACAATAAGACAAGTTCATGATAGTCTGGGTGATATCTGTGTCCAGGGATGACCTGTGTATGTTGTGTCTGAGTATTTCTTAAATACTGTTCTTTCACTTTTAAGTTACAATTTAGGACAGGATAGATGGGGTCGATGAAGTACCATAGGTTTTCCATCTGACTTGGGCATAAATCATGCCTTGCTTTTATATCTATCTCTTTTATATTACTGCTCATCTGTCTTCTTTATTATGGTTGTGTCTCATCTTGTAAATACATACAGGCTGTCTAGCCATGTACTGTTGGATGAAATATCAATTTTGGTCATAAACAGGTGTATGTTTGTTTAATGCCTATGACTACATAACAGCAAAACTTTGGGAGAAGACTGAGTGATGCGTACAACTTATGTTTCAAAATCTGTATTTTTTATATTATTGAATATTCTGTCATTTCTTTGCTCAGATTCTCAACTAGTCATATTTTAAAGCATCCTGTGCAGATGAGTGCATGAGGGAGAGCAAGTTTAAGAAATATGTTGGGACTTTGCTATGGGCCAGATATGGCCTCTGAAAATGCTTGGGCCCTATACACACACACATACAACAGACATGTGTCTGTGTCTGTTGTTCCAATTGTGTGTGTGTGCATATGTGTGTGTGCGCGCGCGCGTGTGTGTGTGTGTGTGTGTGTGAGAGAGAGAGAGAGAGAGAGAGAGAGATTATTTAGCCAGAGTACTTAGGGATAATTAAAAAGAGTGGTTTTTCCTCACTTGGTTTATGAATCAGGTAATACACAAATTTGGCTGTGTGGAACAAGAACTTGAAATAACAATAACGTAGGAATAGGAATAGAAATAAGCTTCCTCTCACATGTGATCATTTGGAAGTCAGCACTCGGGGAAGGTAGGGTTGCTTTCTTCCATGAAGTTGTCCAGAGATCCAGGCTTCTTCTTTGCTACTGTTTTGCCTTCCTAGAGTGATGCTCTCATTTGCATTCCAAGATGGCTAATGGTCAAGTTCACAGTCCAAGCAGCTGAAAGGCAGAGAATGCCCCTTCTTTTTAAAGGCATGATCTGGAAGTTGCACATATCACTCATCCTGGAGTCCCATTAGCCAAAGGTTTCTTAGGCACAATAACCTAGAGGAAGGCAGGGAAATGAATTCTTTATTCTAAGCTTCAGTGTGCCCCGCTAAAAATTCTTTTGCTTTAGAAGAAGGTTGGAATGGATATTGGGTTACAGTTTTTGCCCTGAAGCACAAAAGAGTTAGTGTTTATAAATAGTACATGCCATTTTCTATATTTACATTATTATAGATCATTTATTGAATGTCCACTCAATATTACTCAATACTAAGGCATTATTGAATGGTTTATAAATTATGCATAAGATATCTCTTTTAATTGGAAAACTTGATGATCTCAAATTCCAGAATTTTAATCTCTGAGGAATTTGGTTGTGTGGTAGATGGTACTTAATTACTGATGGAGATTCAGTTGTTTCCTAGCAGGCTAAGGGTGGTCTGTGTCTGATTATGCCTTGAATATTGCTTTATTTATTCATTGATTTCAGTTCTTTATTGAGCTCTCTTAAGTGGGGGTCCTGTGTCAGGCATGCATGACCTACACAATGAGTTGGACACAAATTCTAAGCATTAAAGCTTTTACACATGTGCGTACATCCCCTGTGAAAAGCTGACCTTGACAACAATGGCTGTACCTGGTAGATTCGAGGGAAAATTGACCCAAAGTCTCTAACTTATTCACTCAGAATCTTCTCTGTGCCATAATCCCTGAACATAATCCACTGTAGACCTCATTGCAATGGTGGGAAACTTTCTTGAGGGTTCAAATTCTTTACGTATGTTCCTTGGAGTGTTTTTGGTTTTGAATTTTCTGTTGATTACGAAGTTGCCCCCAGTGTTGTCGGTCACGTCAGGGAATAAGGAATATAACTTTATTCATGTCTGTTTAAAAAATGATTTTCTGGGGCACCCGGGTGGCTCAGTCGGTTAAGCATCTGACTTTGGCTCAGGTCATGATCTCACGGTTCATGAGTTCGAGCCCCACGTTGGGCCCTGTGCTAACAGCTCAGAGCCTGGAGCCCGCTTTGGATTCTGTGTCTCCTTCTCTCTCTCTGTCCCTACCCTGCTCGTGTTCTGTCTCTCTCTGTCTCAAAGATAAATAAACATTAAAAAATATTTTAAAAAAATAAAAATAAAAAGTGATTTTCAGGATTTGGAAAATTTCTTTTTTTAATATAAAATATTCTTTTAGCTAGTAATTATGCACATTCTCTTTTCTTAAGCAACTCAGATTTAAAATTTTTCCCATTTAATTAGACTGTAACTTTTGTCCTTTTGGAATGGTCTTTAAGAAGTAAAAAGCCAGGGAGTGGGGAGGCTCCCGGGTGGCTCAGTTGATTAAGCATCTGACTATTGATCTCGGCTCAGGTCATGATCTTGTAGTTTGTGAATTTGAGCCTCACATCAGGCTCTGTGCTGACAGTGTGGAGCCTGCTTGGGATTCTCTCTCTCCCTTTCTCTCTGCCCCTCCCCTGCTTTCACTCTCTCTCTCCCAAAATAAATAAATAAATATTTAAAAATATGTTAAGAAGTAAAAAGCTGTGGTGCTTGGGTAGCTTAGTCAGTTGAGCATTTCACAACTCTTGATTTCAGCTCCGGTCATAATCCCAGGGCCTTGGGATTAAACCCCACATGGGGCTCTGTGTTGAGCATGGAGCCTACTTAAGTTTCTCTCTCTGCCTCTGCCCTTCTCCCTCGATTGCACACTCTCTCTATTAAAAAAATGTTTTTAATAGTAAAAAGCTCATTGTAATACACATTAATGGATACATCAATAACCATTAATGTACACTGGCTAAACCTTCCTTAGGTACACTCTTTGTGTTTTATTCTTAAAATACCAAACATAGCAAAACCTAGAGTGACCTTCGTACTACTCACGACCTAAAGTTGGAGCGCGCACACACACACACACACACACACACACACACACACACACACACACAAACTACTCATCCAACCTTAAATGCATAAAGCAACAAGAGAACACTGGTTCACCCAGGTTTGTTTGTTTGTTTGTTTGTTTTCCCTGTAATTCTTTAATGAGAAATTTGGAACTTGTTTTATTTATTTATTTATTTATTTATTTATTTATTTATGATTTTTTTTTTCTTTAATGTTCATTTATTTTTGACAGGGCTAGAGCACAAGTGGGGGAGGGGGAGAGGGAGGGGGAGACACAGAATCCAAAGCAGACTCCAGGCTCTGAACTGTCAGCACAGAGCCTGTCGTGGGACTCAAACCCATGAACCATGAGATCATGACCTGAGCCAAAGTCGGATGCTTAACCGACTGAGCTGCCCGGGTGCCCCTACTTATTTATTTTTAAAGATTTTTATTTGAGAGAGAGAGTGAGAGACAGAAACAGAGAGGGCACAAATGGGGGTGGGGAGAGGCAGAGAAAGAGGGAGAGAGAGAATCCCAAGCAGGCTCCACTCTCTCAGCTTAGAGCCTGACAAGGGGCTCAATCCCATGAACCGTGACATCATGACCTAAGTCGAAACCAAGAGTCAGACGCTTAACTAACTGAGCCACCCAAGTGCTCTGGAACTTGTTTTATTTTTTAACAGTATTCTTTTGAAATAGGTTGATCATTTTCTTTGATTAGGAGAATTGGGACTAATGTTAGTATTATTAAAAATCATGTATAATAATGGCTAACTCAGTCTGAAAAGCATGGGATTCTTGGTCTTGGGGTCATGAGTTCAAGCCCCATGTTGAGTGTAGAGACTACTAAAAGAATAAATAATCTTTAAAAAAATCATGTATAATAGCAGATAGAAAACTTTACTTGTCTGTAAATACATGTCAGGACATGTGGCACAATCAGCACCTCTTCCTAATCCCTTTTTCCCTCTTGCACTTCTGTCCTTTTGTTTCTTACTCTTCTTCCAACCTCAGTCTACTCCTGTGTCCTTTTAACAGAGAGGTGTGTGAATATTAATAATCATACAGACAGCTCTTGAAAGACTTTGTTTCATGACGTGGGTAGAATCATATCATTGGGAAAAAAACAAAACTCAACAGACAAAAAAACAGAAAAGGAAAATGTCTGTGTTGCCCCACACTTGGCAGGAGGACAGATAAGGTTTAAATAAGGATGGAGCTGTCACATCACTATTCTTTGTTTTTTGTTTTTTTTTAATAAGTCAAACAAAGTGCTTAGGTTGATATATATGAAAGCCCTTAAACTCTACCCCCTCCCCCCAGGATTGCATATATTAGTTAGATGACAGGTGGCCTAACCTGCTAGAAAGCAGTAATCTCAGAGTCTGGAAACTTGGGTTTCTGGGTCAGCTCAGGTACTAACTTCAGTATAATCTTACCATGGCGTGTACTTTCTGTGGGAGCCTGTTTCCTCATTTGTAAAATGCAGGGCTTGCACTGTGTGGTTACTAAGATTCCTCTCAGGTCTGTGATTATCATTTTACTGGTCATTTCAATCTTAAAAATAACACAAAATAAAACAAAAAAAAAATCAGCATTTTTTAAAGCCATGTCCTACAAAAGCAGGATTTGTGCACAAGTCTGTGTGATTCATCTTAAGGCTGCATAACTTTCTTGATTAAACTCTCCATGGATAAATTTGGTGACCTACTGATGTTAAGCCTCAGTCCCGGGGTTTTAGCACGGAGCCCTTTGTTGATAGTGTGTTCTAGGAGCACTTCCATAGAGTCTCCTCGAAACAGCTCACAAGTGAAGCCTGCTGGATGAGCTCGGTGCACGCAGCCCTGCAGTTGCAAAGAAGGGCCAGCTGGCCAGCCTGGAAGGGATATCTCTGACTCTCTGACCTGCTGGTTGTGAACATTTGTCCCAGTTGTGGGTTTTTTTTTTTTTTTTTTTTTTTTTGTCCATATTCCCCTCAGATCACATGTCTAGGCATATGGACATAGTTTACTTAATTTGAGATTGGTATTTCCAGTTTCAATTAATCTTGTTTAGACCAATTTAGTTTTTACAAATAGGTAAATGGATTTCTCTCTGTGTGTCATCGCTTCCCCTTTTGTCAGTAACAATCAATTTTAATTTCAGGGGAGTATTAAATATCAGCATGAAAAACCTGAGTAAGATAAACATGCCACTTTTCAAACTTCAAAAGTTAGAAGATTAATTTCAAATACACTATAATTGGTACAGCAGGGAGAGTACGAAAACCAGATTGTGAGAGATGAAGCCGCTTAATGAACCCTACTCCACCTACAAAAGAGTGTTGACTCTTTCTCGTAACTCAGTTACCTTTAGTAAGGTCTGGTTTGGTTCATGAGTCAGGAGTTCAGACTTGGAGTCACTCAAACATTGAGTGTCGACTGTCACACGGGTTCTGTGCTCAGGATCAAAGACAAATAGGGAAAGAGCGTGAAAACTTTTAATAAGAGAAAGAGTTGTTTGAAGAAAGTGTGTAACATGCAGTCTTTGTTATTATTTGGTTTTATAGAAAAACTTTGAATGTCAATGGCGTTTGGTATCATCTTGGTTACCACTCTGACCTTTTGGGAGTTCTTTCTAAAATAGGCCCATGGCTGGTCATTCACTCCCCACTTAAAATCATGCAGTGATAAGGAACTCACTCCCTACTGAGATCAGAAAATAAGTTCAAGCCATTTCTATAATTTCAAACATAATGCAAATATATCATCTATTATCATTCTTCTAGATGCCCAGGTTTCAAAGTCATCTAGTCCAAAAATTCTTTGATTATTAAACTCTCTCAGTAGTGATCTCTCCTGAGTAACTCTTCCTTTGTAGGCTAGCAATCTTGGGTCATTTGGATTAAAAAATAAGTAAAATTTCAAAAAAGTTTACCTAGTGAAGACTTTTGCTTGGATTTCTCAACCTGGGCATTATTGACATTTTGAACAAGATAATTCTTTGGTGGGTAGGACTGTCCTGGGCATTGGTGTTTAGCAACATCCCCAACCTCTACCCTTGAGATGCCCCAATTGTGATAATCAAAAATATCTCCAAAGATGACCAAAAGTTAGCTGGAGGGCAGAGTCACCCACATTTGAGAACCACAGCTTCAAGTAAACAATCGTTATCACCATTTAATACCAGAAATATTATAGTAAAGGCTAAGCCCTCTGAAAGAGGAATAGGATGGAAACTAATAAAAATGCAATATTGAATTTTATGAGATTTATTGAATTCAGTTGTTTTCGTGATACATGTTTGACAGATCCAGACCACATTGTACAAGGCGAGATGGAGTTCAGATGTCCCTCTTGTTTTGTCACTTAAGAAGGGTCATTGTAGGAGCGCCTGGGTGGCTCAGTTGCTTGAGCATCTGACTCTTGGTTTCCATCAGGTCGTGATCTCGTGGTTTTGTGGGTTTGAGCCCCATGTCGGGATCTGCACTGGCAGCACTGAGATTGCTTGGGATTCTCTCTCTCTCCCTCTCTCTGCCCCTCCTCCACTCATGCTGTCTCTGTCTCTCAAAATACATAAATTTAAAAAAAAGTCATTGTAAACATTCGAATTCACTTAGGCATGCTTGTGTAAATGGAAGTAAACATTTTAACAGCAGTTACTTGACTTTGAAATATCCTGGGCAAACTGGAAAGCTAGCCAGTAAATTGGTTATTGTGATTCTGGTGTGGTTCTAATGAGATCTGTAGACTGACTCCCTGGTGACCATCAACGTGATGCAGCCAGAGGCCCTGATACCAGGAAATTCTCTGAGAAAGACACCAGTGACTGTTGGGAAGCTTTGTCACCAACTGGTGAGAAATCCTGGCCTGTGTTTGAAAATCCTTAGGTGTTGACTAATTTGATTTCCTCTCCCAAGTCACTGATGGGAGCTGAAGTGGTCACCCCCAGATGAGCATGATGATTCACATTAAGGACCTTCCTGTGTCTTCCACTTTAGAGGGTGTGAAGAATAGGGCAGGAATTAGAATGATATGAATCATGCCCCCTTCTCCCATGGCATTTTAATGGAAATGACCTGTGGCACCTTGTAGGGAGATCTTTGCCAGGAACTTCCTCTAAGATCTTCCAGCCGTAATTCCCATATAGGAGCCAAGCACTCTATGTAACCTCAGTTTTTTCCAGGATATCACTTTTAATCCCAGGCTTCAAGTAGAGGCTGAAAATTCCTGGCACACGTAGGTTCTTGACTCAGTGAGTTTTAACAAATAAGATACATTCTCCAGGAGAGACAGTGGGGAGGGGGGGATGGCACTGTCCCCTTAGACATCATCACTTTGAGTCATCATTTAGGACGACCTGTTATTCTTAGGGATTTGTCGTATCCCTCAGCTGGATTGGGCAAGAAAATGGTTGAGAACCACTAAGGGCTGAGACATTTTGACAGACAGGAGCTAACCTTAACACTGTTCATTGTAAGATATTTTCCAAATATTTGCTTTCCTTTATGAAGGCAGCCTACAATTTAGAGGGAAAGTATTCCGTTGATATTTTTAGAAGACTAGAAGATGGACAGACTGAGCCAAAGGTTACAATGTGCCTAAGGTCATGGCATATTAATAACAGACTCAAGACCTCAAAATTTAGAAGCCGCATAACTAAAACCTCTCATGACATAGTAACCCAAGTATTTTACTGACACCAAATCCAGATAATGTCAGCGCTGAACTATAGTTTGATAGGGGAGCCATTAGTAAAAACATCTGTGACAGCGCCATGGCATAGAAGCTAAAGCAGAAGAACACAGTTTAAGTGAAACAAAAGCCCATTTTATGGTTCCTGGGTTGTCAATTACTTAAAAACAAGTTCATATAAAAACTTAAATAATCCAGATATGAAATACTTAATCACTTACATATATTTTTTTATTGAACACAGTGTTTCTGTACAAATTGTATGTTGGAGAATCAGTGGAAAAAATAATTAGTGGGTAAATAAACAGACCTGGAATAAATTGGAAATATTTTTGGATCTGGCTCTCTTATCCCACCAAACGTCTTAATTGTTGGAGGATGACAGTACTAAATACTATGAAATCTGATCTGTTTCCAAATGACTGCTCATGTTTTACATAGTCTTTTCCCTTTTTCCTTTTCAATATACTGTCATTTTTCCTTAGGTTTTTTTTTTTTTTTTAAGAGGAAAATGCATATCTTCATTATGCTCCTTTGGGATTTGTACAAACGACTCAGTCTCCTACAAAAGGTAACTTTATATACATTAGAAGTCATCATTAGAAGCATGGGGGAATATATAGCAGTAGTTTTCCGTATTCCCCATCTTTTTTTCAGAGCTGATTGAAAGTTACTTTGAAAAACCATGCTCAATTTATACAGTGTTCCAAGGAAGAAGATTCCATATAAATGCCTACAGTAAAAATGTTTCATTCCCAGTAGCTATGAAGTTCTTTCTAATGTCTAAATTTAAGTCATTCACATTTTGTGTATGCCTAATATCTCTCTCTGTTACCTTCCCTTCCTTCTTAGGCAGCCTCAGGCAGCAGAGAATATTTGTGGCACATCTTTGGTAAACACATACTTTTTCTTTCTTCCTTCCTTTCTTTCTTTCTTCTTTCTTTCTTTCTTTCTTTCTTTCTTTCTTTCTTTCTTTCTTTCTTTCTTTCTCTCTTTCTTTCTCTCTCTCCTCTTCTTTCTTTCTTTCTTTCTCTTTCTTTCTTTCTCTCTCTCTCTCTCCCTTTCTCTCTTTCTTTCTTTCTTTCTTTCTTTCTTTCTTTCTTTCTTTCTTATCACAGGATATTGACACTTCTGCATTCCAGGCAATTATGTATATATTTAAGTACAAAAAATGAATATAAAATGTCTCCTCTTTATATTGATTACTAATTGGAATGATATTTTAGATATATTGGGTTAAATATCATATGCTATTTAAATTTTTTAAATGTTTATTTACTTTAGAGAGAGAGAGAGCACAAGCAGGGGAGGGGCAGAGAGAGAGGGAGACACAGAATCCGAAGCAGGCTCCAGGCTCTGAGCTGTCAGCACAGAGCCCGACGTGGGGCTCGAACCCACAAACCGTGAGAGCATGACCTGAGCCAAAGTCGGACGATTAACCAACTGAGCCACCTAGGCACCCTAAATATAATATACTGTTTAAATTAAGTTCACCTGGGGCGCCTGGGTGGCGCAGTCGGTTAAGCGTCTGACTTCAGCCAGGTCACGATCTCGCGGTCCGGGAGTTCGAGCCCCACGTCGGGCTCTGGGCTGATGGCTCGGAGCCTGGAGCCTGTTTCCGATTCTGTGTCTCCCTCTCTCTCTGCCCCTCCCCCGTTCATGCTCTGTCTCTCTCTGTCCCAAAAATAAATAAACGTTGAAAAAAAAAATTTAAAAAAAAAATAAATAAAAAAAAAAAAAATTAAGTTCACCTATTTCTTTTTACCATTTTAAACTGGCTGCTGGAAACTTTAAAATTACACGTGCAACTCACATAATATTCCCGTTGGGTAGCACAGCTCTAGACTGTGTATGGTTTCTTTGTACCTTAGCACCCAGATTCGGTGCATTACTCAAGACCTGATAAATACAGGTGGTGTTGAAAGAATACTTTCTTCACGTTCTATGACTACTTCTCTGTACTTTTACCCACACCTCTAGCAGTCTTAAATTTTAACACAAAAAAAGATGCATATATTTATGCAGTTTTTTGTTGTTCATTCTGCAGATTTGGCCTCCCTGATTTTCTTTCATGGGTTGTCTCTGTGCCATTGACTTTTCTTCCTTAAGGGAATTAGTGGACACACTTTGAATGGCTGTGTCTTGTTTGCTTGCCAGACTGCAGAGATAAGGGGTCCTAAAGTGTGGGCTTTGATCTGCATGTTTGAGGTTTCTTTTTTTTTTTTTTGATCTACTTGTTTGAATTTGTAAACCTACTACTTTGAATGTGGGCAAGGATTCTCAGGAAGTTTTTTTTTCTTCCTTCTCCTCCTTTTAAAATAAATCCTGAGTTACAAATTGGAGAACATTTAGAAGAAGTCACATACTTTACTTCATGGAAGTAAAGGTTATTGAATACTAAAAGATGACCAAATGAACACTACAATTTAGTCTTAAGAAACTTCTTTTTTTTTTTTTTTAACCAGACTGGTAATTTCTTTTAAGAGTGTTTGCAGCTTTAGTGGAGTTTTCCATAAACTTTGCAGCCTTTTGTGGAATCCATCACCTTGGTGCCTCCTTCAAAGGAATTTGGGTCTGGCCTCTCACTGGCCATTTGGTGTCCTTTCTGCTGAGGGCTGTGTGGAAGACTTTTCTTCTCATTAAGATCACAGTGTGGAATTCTGCAGGCCGAGACATCCCTGACCCATTTGAGGACAGCGAGTGCAGAAAGTCAGGTTTTACTTTGGATCAGCGCATTTGTCTGTGACCATGGGGCTGAAATATGAAACAAACCAGCTCTGGAGACTCGGCGTCTTGCATGCATAGTGGAAGAGATTAGACAAGTGGTCGGGTAGTGACACAGACATGATTCATGCTCTATCTACTGATGACGAAACTTTCCAAATACTTTCAGTGTACTGATAGTACATTTCTTAGATGCTAAAAATATCTAACTCTTAACAGCCAATTGTCAGGCTCATTGTCTGTTACCCTTAAATGCTAAGGTCAAACTGTCCTTCTAGTTTTGTAGGTATGAAAATATGTATGTGTGACAGAGGCTGGGAAGGCAAATACGTAAAACATAAGCATACACTTGTAAAACCCGGTTAGCTTAGAATTTTAAAAGTACTCACTATGAATGCACTTAAGCTATTGACACTTATTCAGTGTGGAACAGAATCACAGAACTTTAGGTCTGGGGGCAAAAACTCGAGAGATCATCTCTTTCAAGCTCTTCCTCTTTCCATGTTGCTTATTAGTAAGCTGGGTTTAAAGAAAGTAAATGCGTACGGGGAGCCTGGGTGGCTCAGTCGGTTAAGCATCAGACACTTGATTTTGGCTCAGGTCATGACCTCATGGTCTTGGGATCAAGTCCTGCCTGAAAATTCTCTCTCCCTCTCCCTCTTACCACCCTTCCGCCCTGCCCCCCTCCACTCATGTGCATTCTCTCTTCTCTAAAAATAAAGAATGAAATAAAAATAAAGAAAGTAAACGCCTTTTTCACATCTCTATGCTAAGGAACAGCACAGGTTAAGCCAAAATTTGAATCTCTAACATTGAAGTATAGTGTTCTGCCTGCATTTGACTGTTCTCATTCAAAAAGTTGCAGGCGGACCAAGACATCTAAGAACTCAGTGGTTTTAATTTCAAAGAAACAACACCTGCCTCTCTGATCCTCAGTTACTTCATTTATGAAAAGATAGATCTTGGTTGGATGATTCCTGAGATTCTTTTTGCTCACACAAATTATAGCACAGAGTTGTTTCTTTTTTTAATGTGGACAGTGTTATTACCTCAAACACATATGCTTTTAATCTTCAAAAAAGCAACTTCTATTTCAAGGTTATGTTAAGTAACATCCAAAATCCAGATGAAACCAAAGAGAAAAGAAGGAATGTGAGACTGGGCCGCCGGGGTGGGGGGGGGGAGTGGCACACGTACACATGCGCGTGCGACTAACACGCTCTGACGCGTCTCCATCTAAGGCAGCAGGCAGGCTCCAGGAGGGAGGGTGAGGCTGAGGCTAACCTGCCGAGGCTTTGAGATTTGATAATAGAAGTCCTGCTCCGCTGTTTTCTTCCCAGGCGGTGTTTGCCTTGCCTGTTTTCCAAGGCCTGTAAGTAGGCCAGGGGAGCCACTGAAGGTCAGCCTTGGGAACTGATAGGAGAATTGATAAGAACTCTCTTCCCCTTACAAAATGAAGCAAGAAGGCCCACCTTCTGGGACTCTGCCCAGACTGTCAGATGGGCATGCTCTTTCTTTATCATCCTCTTTAATTTCTCTGCCACACTAACCCAGTTCAGCCTGACTTACCTGAAGTTCTGCTGCTTCTACGAAATCTACCTTGGAGACAGTGTGGCCAGGTGAAGAG
This sequence comes from Puma concolor, assembly GCF_028749965.1. Classification (NCBI taxonomy): domain Eukaryota; kingdom Metazoa; phylum Chordata; class Mammalia; order Carnivora; family Felidae; genus Puma; species Puma concolor. The sequence continues at coordinate 50,553,488 of NC_141678.1, read as the reverse complement.
AAGTCACAGTTTGGAGAATTGCGATTGGGGTTCCATAGCCAGCTTTGTCCTATGCAGCTGGATACCTTTGACCAAGTCTAGCCACCTCCCTCTGGCCTCAGTTTCCACTGCAGCCTGCATAAGCATATAGACATGGCTCCCGTAGAACTCTTGATACAGTAAAGAAGACATTCAGCTTAGCACTTACACTTTGCACATTTACTTCATGTTTGTCACTGTCCTTTTGACAGCAGAAGGGCATCGTCAGACTACCTTTAGGTACCTCGAGAGCATTACATTCATTATCCCTTTCCTGATAACCTCCTGTTGCTTCGGGAGATCTGGCCCACCAGCTTGTAGAGCAGAGTCATTATTTTAGGATTGGGGAACAAAGGTGAAGAAGGTTTATTTATTCTCAAGAAATAATTGACACTGTGAAAGAGTGTGGCTGGTTGGGAGTCCCACGTAGGGAAACATGTTTTTATGTTAGTCTTTGGCTGGAACTAAAACAGAGTAGAATTAACCAGAGGACAGTGCTACACAGTGGAGATAATGGCAGAGGTCCCCAGTGTAATTAGTACAGTGGGAACGTCGTCTTATTTTATATGTTAACATGGGTGGCAGCAAGTCCATAATTCAGGAAGGGAATAAACTCCTAAGTGTGTCAGGTTTATTGCCTTTTGCCTCTTATCTCAAGAAAGGACTCCATATGGCCCTGTATTTGTATACTCTTGCCATGACAATTCCTTCTGTCAAAAATGATTTTCTCCAGAAGTATGGTATGTAAATTCTTGGCTGATCATTCAAAAAAGGAAGGGAATTGCATTTGTTAACCAGCATTTTCCAAAATACTGTTTTGACATATGAAAAGAATTAATGACTCCCTCTAAGTGTTGGCACCATTTCTGTGGTTTTAATGATAATAAGACATAAAACATAATTTTATAAGCAGTAGAGGAAGCTTTCCTCCTGATCTTCTGATTATCTAGACATGGAAGTTTTTTGTTTTTTGTTTTTTCCTCCCAGAGTTTCATATTCCAAAGTAGTAGGGAAAAGTGTCCAGGAGATTTTGACACCAGTTATTTGTGAAATCACCTTGAAGCTAAGACTTAGTTCTGTCTAGAATGATACTGAAATCTGCAATAATAAATCACACCTTCCCAGTTCTTAAGAATAACAGTCCAAAGTGTCTCATTTGTATGGTTGTTCCATGTCTAACTTATATGTTGTTTTGTTCATTACTATAATCCTTGAAAGGGGATGTGCCAATATATTCCACTTTAAGTTTTCCTTATGCTCGGTGAGCCTTTTTCCTTAAATGTTTCATGAACTGTGTAAGGAAGAAGAAAGCATGACCCTTTACTTCTAAATATGTGGGAATATAGGATTTTCCAACTTAAAACTAGATGGCATTCCATTTTTTTTTTGTCAGTTCTTTGTAAAAGAAGTTTTACGACTTCTTTTCTGTCATAACAGTGTTAAAAACTAAAAGAAAAAGAAAGGTGACTTAGGGTCACAGGCTAGTCAGTCTACCAAAACCGTATGTATTTGGGAGCATAGTAATTTTGTTTCTATTGCAAAGTTTCTTAATTTGTATCAAGCATTTCAAGAATGAAATCTTCTCTTTTGCTCCTTACTAGCTCCGTTAATAGGAGTTTGTAGATACAGTATTTATGTCATTAGTTATCTAATTATTTGGCCATCACACGGTGGCCATGGTTCAGAAGCTGGTTTAATAAGATTAATCATAATGCTTTTAGTACTGGAGAAGGTGCTGTCACGTTGTCAAAGTATTATTCAATGTTTAATGTTCTGAACAAAGCCTGTTGAGGTATGAATGGATTTGGGGTTTTTTTTTTTGGTTTTATTTTTTTTATTCTGCCTTTCTTGACTAGTCATCAGGTAAATGGAATTCTACAGACCAAGAGAGAAGAGAGGGAAGCTCTTTTTTTTGTTTGTTTAGACATTACTCCGCCTTCCAGTTAAGGTGAAGAAAATTTGGGAAAATCTGTTCTAATCTAACTGTGACCTTGTCTTTTTATAGAAGTACCTCTGATGTTTTCACAAAGCAGAGCGTACATCTATAGAAAGTGGCTAGTTAAAACCTTCTGATAAGTCAGTGCCTAATGTACAGTGTTATCAGAGAATAAACTAGAGTTTGTAATTTTGTAATTGAGGTGTGTGTATATCGGGCCACGCATAAATGCATTTTGAGGACTTAGAATAAACTTGATTTTCTGGAATTCCTTATTGGGCAAGAGTAGTGTTTGACTGTTAAAGGGACACAAATGTGTCTTTGAGCAGCTGCTTGATTAAAAGCTGAGCCCCAGTCTGTCAGGGTGAGTTAGAATTGGCCAGGACTCAAGTGTATGTGATTGCATTTCATCTATTTGCTATCTCAACAGATGGATCTGTTTCTTAGAATATTTGCAGTTTGTCCTTCAGCAATGACTAGCTATACCAATGACTGTAGATTCTATTGACCAGAGTTAATGATGCTTTTCCGTAGATGTTATGTTTCCCATAGTAGTTCTTAAATTTATGGATCAAATAAACAACCGAGAGTTTTCAGCACTTTTTCAGATCTTTGGAAGTTGTCTCCAAAGCCTGATCCAAGGAAAATGAGGCCATTTATCTTTCCAGAGGTTTCCATGCCCTCTCAACACCTATGTGTTAATGGGATAAGTAAGAGTGCTTTTCGCTTCTTGGAACCTAGCAGGCTATCAAATGGAGAGGGGAAAAAATGGAAAGGTTACTGCTTCCTCTGTCTATCGGGTTTTATTATGGAAACTGTTCACCAGATAATTGGGTTTAATTTGTAACAGAGGGGAAGATTTGTATTGTAAACAAGAAAGTTCTTTGAAGATAAATCTTGTCAATAGCTGTTGGAAGGATGCTGGAGGAGGCCTTGATTTTTTTTTTTTTTTTTAATGGCCTGGAGCGGGTGTTTTTCTTTCTTGTTTTTTATTTTTTACTTATTTTTAAGTTTTTTTTCCCCCTTTTCTTCCTTTTTGCTAGACTCCAATGTGTTAGTGGGGCCGGAAGGTGATAATTAGTAGTCCTCACCTGATCTTTCTTTTGCAAGCTAGCTAATTAAAATCCATAAAAACTTTTACTTTTTCTTTTTGTTTTTCCCAAAGGGAACCATAACTTATTTTGACAGCCGCCTTTCCAAATGTTTGTAGTCTTCCTCCCACACTCTTTGTTTTATTGACTGCTTCTTTATATAAATGAGAAGAACTCTTAACGTGCTATTTGTAAGTCCTCAATATTAGGGGAGTTAGTCCTACTTGTAAATGCCAAGTTTGTACCAATATTATTCAGTAATATAGCATAGCACATGTATGATACTGCTATTAAGTCATTCATTTTTTTTTTTACATTGGGCTTTTTCTTATTTAGTCTTGTGTCATTTTAAGTGTCCTAGGGAACAGTATTCCTACAATCTTTTGTATTACAGTATACCACGGATTCAGTGGTTTCTATATCCATCCATCTGTCTTTCTATATTCGTGATATCACACAAGAATCAACAAATCTTTCAACATTTCAAACTCAATATCAGTATGTTTTGGGTATGGTTTGTTATAGATCTAGGTTCATTTTTTAGTTTTAGGTACCTGGCTTCAGATATGTTATTCTTGATAAACTTCAATTTTATAGTCTAAAATGATGCTAGGTTTTTATAAGATATTACAACAGCAAATGTACTATAGTGGTACATTCTAGTGTTGCCTACTTTCAATTGTCAAACTTTTTTTCACATTTTTCAGTTTTATTGGTTCCACATTTTCATCATCAAAGACAATATTCATCATAGAACTGGTAATGAATGTTTAGTTTGTGTGTTTGTGTGTGTGTGTGTGTGTGTGTGTGTGTGTGTATTTTCTAATCAGCTGGGTTGCTTCTTTGTACATAATTTTGATTTTTGTGCTTATATCCAAAATAATTTTAACTAAACATTTGTGTCACTAGATAAACTAAAAATATAATTATTTCATGCTACCTGTAATATAAATAATACAATTAGAGATGCTAAGTCCAAATTATAAATTATTTTAAGGACTTGAATTTGATTTTTTTAATGCTGATAAATGATACCATTATATAGGAAAATAGTTTTAAAAATAACAGTTTACTTTAGCCAGAAAAAAAAAAAAGAGTCTATTAAATGAGACAGAGGCTGGGAAACTCGGAAACTCGGAAGCTCATCTTGTGGACTTCCTCCTTGTTTAATAGTTACATGTGACATTATTTTTTTTTAATCTATAAATTTATAACTGAGGTGAGTAATTCCTATAGATAATTTTTTTCCTCTGGTGAAAAAATAAGTTTAAACCATCTATCTTGGAGGAAAAAGGACCATGGTAAACTGATGCCCATAAGATACATATAACTAACACTTTCCTACCCGACATTTGCTGATGGTGACTGATGGCAGGAAATAAAAATTTTCAATGATCATGTTCCAAATCTCAGAGCAGAGAACTTGTGAATAGCCCCGTGAGTGAAGTAACATTATGAATATTATTAAAGAGCATGTATTCTACTCATTTTCTATCTATTACAACCTGAAGTTATTGCTTTTACAATAAATTCTTAATTAGCACTAATCCACATAGTGGAATGTTGTTGTTGTTATTGTTGTTGTTGTTGTTGTTGTTTCTGGTGAGGTCATGAAGGTGTTAACCAGTAATCCATTTATATTCAAGCTTCGTTTTTAAACATCTTTAAAAATATGATAGGATACTTTGGCTATAATAACACCGTCAATGAATGTGATGTATTTTTAATTAAGGACTCTTCATTGACCTGGGTGCATATTTTTCTGAATTTGAATTTTTATTTTAGAGTTATGTGTCATAGGCCATGCCCCAGAAGTTAGAAGAGAGGGAAAAAGGTTTATTGAATGACTGATATAAATTTGCTCTGTTGTCAGATTGAACTTTTCTTCTAAGATTGGAGTAAAAAAAATAATTTTTATACTTTAAATGTATGTAATTGATGGGTTCTGTTTAAGAGTTTACTGTATTTCTTCTGATGAAAAGCTTATTTTTAAAAGGATACAATGAATTTGGAATTATTCCAGAGCTCTCTCAAGTTCATACTTAATAATTTGCTTCATTCAGATTTTTTTTTGATTGGCATGCGATCCCCATGTTGTGTTCTGAAATATCTGAAATCACAACATCTTGATAGAGTCTACTCTATTTTTGAATTGTTTTAAATAGTAACTTTAACATTTGCATTAATTGAAAAGTACCTTGTCATAACATTTGCTTTGTGTCATGAAAGGTTATCTATATTTGGAAGTAACATTTTGGTAAAAGGAAGATTATGGAATATTTATGAACTTTCTCTCTCACAGATTCATAGGTTATTAGAACAGGATGGAACTTTAGAGCTTTGCAACCACACCTTCTCAATTTACAGTAGAAGGAAATGAGGTCCAGAGAGATTAAATGACTTGCCCAAGGACACACAGCTGAAGCGTAGTATAAGAACAACTATAATCCTGGACACCAGGGTCCAGGTCAAGTATTTTTATCGTCAAAAATTTGCTCCAGTGAAGTAATATAACTTTTCAGAAGATCATGGTGTAAAGCTGGAAGGGAGTCATTATTATTTTAAGTATACTTTATTATGGTAGACTTATTTTTGCATCTTTGTATATGTTTAGGTGGTTAAGTTTTTCCTTTTAGAATATGCTTAATTCGTTGTGAACTAGTTACAAAAATGAGAATAATTTTACTTATTCTTATGACCCAGTTTTAGGACTGTGCTCCTTAATAACACCTTCATAATGGGACCCTGTGTAAAACAGTTAAATTCTTGGATTACTTCATGGTATTTAAAAAAAATATTTGAAGAAGGATGCAAATTAAATATGGTCTGTTTATGACCCTTGATTTCAAGATAGCAACAGTTACAATCAATTTTCATGTAACCAAAATTTATGGTATAGAACAATACCTGTGCACTTTTAATTAACTTTATTTTAGCTAATTTCTTCACAAGCAAGTGCTTTAGGAACCTTTTAATGAAAATATATGGTAAATATTTTCATAGTCCTAATATAGAACCAACAGAGCCAACAGAAACTCTTGATAACAGTATTTATAGTCTTCCTTCATTATAAATCTGTTTAAGTAACCAAGATCAATAATATAACCAACTGGAATTAACACTGATTGTTTTCTTGGAGAGGCAGACAGGAAGAAGTAACAGCCAGTTGGCATTCGGAAGGTAGTGCAAGAGCTCAGTGCCACTGGCCACAGCTGGTAGAGTTTGCCAGAAAAAGTGCTGTTCCAGCTTCTTCTGGGCCATTGGTATTCAGGGTGTTCAGCCTGTTTTCTTATTATAGAAACAATTTTTTTAATTGCATTTGAAAATCCTGATTTGGGGGGGGAAGGGTCTGTATAACTATGTGATCATAAGAATTTATCAGCTGGGCTTAAGATCCTTACGTACATCACTTATTTATTTTTTTAATTGCTGTTTCCTGAGTACCTACTTAGTACAAGTGCCTACTGTTAAATAACTAGTAAAAACAGGGTGTCCTTTCTAGGCAAGTAATGTTTTGATGACTATAGTCAATTCTGCTGTGTGTGTGCATGCATGTATTTTACTTGATTCAGATTTCCACTCTGGATTTTTTGATAATCTGTAGAACCAGTTTCAACTGCACTGTGAGGGATTCTTGGGTATTTAGCATTACTCACTGTATACTAATAGTCTATTTTTGTACCTTACGCTTCTTTCTAATTTGCATTTCAGTTTCTCAGATAAGTAGTTTGGGGCTACCATCCCCACCCCTCGTCACCTAGCCCACAGATAACCCAAATAAATAAGACCTATAATGACATTAATTCACTCCAAACCATCGGATAAGTTTTGGGATTTTCTGTATTTAATTTACATTAAGTGCCTAAACTCTCGACTTGAAAAGGCAAATATAAATTTGCATATTCATTTTAAAAAAATTAATACTCTACAATTGCCCTTTCCCAAGGTACCAACTACTGTCATTCACTGTTGGATACTCAGTGCGAAAATGGGCCACCTGTCCCACATAGGGACTGGATATATAGAACCGGAAAGCAGGAATATTGATCTGTGGTACTGTCCTCTGTGTTTCTGGTTAAAACAAGCAAAACAAAACATTTCAAGAAGTGATTCTGCAGAGATGGGTCAGAAGACTGCTTGAAATGTTCATTTCTTGATTTTTAAAAAATTTTTTTTTTTTTCAACGTTTATTTATTTTTGGGACAGAGAGAGACAGAGCATGAACGGGGGAGGGGCAGAGAGAGAGGGAGACACAGAATCGGAAACAGGCTCCAGGCTCTGAGCCATCAGCCCAGAGCCTGACGCGGGGCTCGAACTCACAGACCGCGAGATCGTGACCTGGCTGAAGTCGGACGCTCAACCGACTGCGCCACCCAGGCGCCCCCCATTTCTTGATTTTTTAGGCACTTTGCAGTCAGTCACTTCGAAGCACCTGGGATTTCATTTCTTCATTTAATAAAGTAAAAAAAAAATGATAATGATAACATCTTTTCTAATACAACTAACTCATGATTTTTTGGTTTATGGAAAACATAACTGTTTCCCTCAAAGTGAGGGAGGAACCACTTACTTTTACTCTCTCTTTTCACTGGAAACTAGGCCAGTTTCATAGTAAAAGATGGTTTCAGCTCCATGTTAAAGGTGAGTTGACTCGTGGGCATTTCTATACAGATGGCCAGAGAAAATGGGAACATGCTTTATTTAGCTTCTCACCCTGAACAGCCATCACCAGTTTCCTCCTGAGCAGTTTGAGAAATAGGAAGATATGTAGGTAAAAATGGAGAGGACAGAGAAAAACTGAAACAGGTGCACAAGTGGCTATTTTTGGCTTTGACAAGATATTCATAATGGCCAAAGCTAGAAGTCTTTTTAGGGTGAAGTAATTGTTTTACTTCCGTGTATTTGGAATCCTTAAGCAATCAAGGAAATTAGAATAGAAACCCTTTCACACATAGGGCAGATTTTTGTGATCTATTGTGTGCCATTTAGTTTCCTGGTTTCCAGAAAAGTTTATTCTTGTACTTTAATCAGTTCTTTCTCTTTTTAAAACTCTGAATCCCCAAGAACTGCTATTTCGGGCAAACATAACATTGTACTGAAATTAAATTGCACATAGGTATTAAATAAGCTGGGTGAGATTGAATTCCCAAACGTGTTATGGCATATTTGTTTATAAATCACAGGTGTGGTTCTAGTTAAGTCTCCAGGTGGCTTTTGGAGAAATTCAAGTTAATAGGGTGCTAGTGAATAAATGCATACAGGTGCAAATGACTTAGGCAGGAAAATTTACCACTAACTTCATTATGGTAGATGAAAATTTAGTTGTGTATAGTTAGGAGGGTCACACAAATAGCTACAGGGGTCATATGACGTGGCTAGGGAGGTGGAGGTTATCTGTGTACGTGGAAAGCCCTGGGATGACCTGGAACAAAAGTTTGGATATATAAAATATTAAGTGGGAAACCAAGTACTAAGGTATTCTAGATACAATGTAACTGGAATTAACAGTTGATGAATGAATGTTCATCACAGAAGTTAAAGAATTGTAAGTTTCCATGTATAAATCTGGGAATACTTCAGTTTTTGCTGGTTAAAAAGCTATAACTTCAGATGTTTGTTTGAATTTTAGTATTCTTTGGCCATGTTGTTTAACATGTGAGCTAAGCTGAAGGTCATTCCTACCTTTGAATACTCCAGAATACTGAAAAGGATCTAAACCTTTTTCTTCTCTGAAATTGCACGTTTTTTCTTACTATTTGCTTCCTTTAATATCATACTGCCTCTAAATTTTTCTTACATTTCCATGGCCTCTTTTTCCTTATCAAGGAGATACTTAATATTTATATTTCATTTCATATATTTATTTGTATTTGTTTATATTTAATATTTATCTTCTCTTCACCCTAACGCGTGGTTGGTTCTGCCTTTATAAACTTCCTTCTAGCGGCTTTTTGCTAATTGCCTTTATTTTTACTGTGTAGATAATAACATTTCAGATTTTATTTTATTTATTTTTTAAGTGTTTATTTTTGAAGGAGAGAGAGCACCATGCACACAGGGGAGGGACAGATAGAGAGGGAGACAGAGGATCTGCACTGTCCGTGCAGAGCCCTGATACGGGGCTCAAACTTACGAATTGTGAGATCATGACCTGAGTCGAAGTTGGACGCTTAACTGACTGAACCACCCAGGCACCCCAACCTTTTAGATTCTAATTGATGTAAAGGTGTTTGCTGAAATCCCATGACTGACAACCTCAGTGGTATGACTACAAACAAAAAAATTGAGATACATCATCAGTATTTTGAAAATGAATTGTGTATTCTACTAGTAACGAGTTTATTTTCTTTTAATCTGATATGTGCACCACAGAATTAGGAACTTTTCTTGACTTGTGCTCCTTTTAGATACCACCAGTATTTAAGGGAGGTGATTAATGTCAAAAAAACTCAATATTACAAAATGCTTACTACTGTAAGGTAGTTCTTCAAATATGATGGAAGCATCATAATTTAAAGGATTTTGTTAGCAATAATCTTCTTCCTGTAATCAAGAAGTTAGGTTTGCTGTAGCAAATTTGAATAGATAATCATGTATTTTTTTAAACAATTGAAGAATGTTAAGTGTACTTTGAAAGAGCAGATGAGCAAAAAGAAGAAAATATCTCATGTGGCATACCTACTTAGCTGCCACCTGGAGAGACTTCTGTTCCTAGATGAGTTATATCCATCCATTTCTTCCCTGTGTTTGTACAGTCAATCCTCATTGTTCGTGCGTTCCATATCTGTGAATTCACTTACTCCATAAAAATGATTTGTAACCTCCAGATCAGTGCCTGCAGCCCTTTCAAGGTCATTGGCGGACATGTGCAGAGGGGCAGAATTTTGAGTCACCTAACACATACTGTCCCAACAGGTGTTGAACAAAGCAACACTCTGCTTTCTTGTTGCGGTTCTCATTTGTAAATAAGTGCCCTTTTTGCCGTCCATTTAGTACCACGTTTTCACATTTTTGCGTGCTTTGTTGGTGATTCTGTTGTTAAAAATGGCTCACAGGTGTACTGAAATGCTGTGTAGTGTTCCTAAGTGAGAAAGGCTGTGATGTGCCTTTTGGAGAAAATGCAAGTGTTAGGTAAGCTTCATTCAGGCATGAGCTATAGTGCGGTTGGCCGTGTGTTCAATGTTAATAAATTAACAATATATCTCAAGGTGTTTTGAAACACAAACACACATAAAATAAGGTTATGTATTGACCGGTGATGAAAATGTTGTGACCAGAGGCTCACAGGACCCTAACTCTGTATTTCTCCTGGGAGCAAGAGTTAAGTATGTGCTAAATCAGCATTTGCCATAACTTTTCAGAACATAACTTCCTTGGACAATGAAAATCAACTTTAATTTTTTTTTCTTTTTTCAAAAATTTGAGTTCCACTTTTCCATTTTTCTTTAATAATATATTTTTAATATTTTCCTGTGTCATTACTCTTCAATATCTTTTTAATATTTATGCAGTAGTACAGCATACAGATGGGATGTCAGTTTATTTAATAAACATCTTTTCAGAGAATACTTACAAGGCTCTCTTCCCCCCCCCCACCCCAACTTTTTACTATGATGCAATTCTGGAATAAACATTCCTATAGCGTAATCTTGATCAGATCCATGATTATTTCCTCAGGATAAATTTTCTGCAAGTGAAGTTTTTGAAACACAGAATATGCAAATTGGGACATTTGCTGTTTGCAGGATTCCTTTGTGACCTTTTTAATATATTCCTTTCTGGTTTTCTTTTTTCTTTTCTTTTTTTTAAAATTTTTTTTTTTTTACATTTATTTTTTTTTGAGAGACAGAGTAAGACAGAGCACAGAATCCAAAGCAGGCTCCAGGCCTCGAACAAGCGTTCAGCCTAGAGCCTGATGCGGGGCCTGAACCCATGAACAGTGAGGTCATGACCTGAGCCGAAGTCGGATGCCCAACCAACTGAGCCACCCAGGCGCCCCTTCTTTTCTTTTTCTTTCTTTCTTTCTTTCTTTCTTTCTTTCTTTCTTTCTTTCTTTCTTTCTTTCTTTCTTTCTCTTTCTTTCTTTCTTTCTTTCTCTTTTCTTTCTTTTTTTTTTTTTTTTTTTTTTTGAGAGAGAAAGCGCTAGCAGGGAAGAGACAGAGAGAGAGGAGAGAGCGAGAATCCAAGCAGGCTCTGCACTGCCAGCACGAAGCAGGATTCAGGGCTCAGACTTACTAATGGAGAGATCATGACCTGAACGGAAGTTGGACGCTTAACCAACTGAGCTACCTAGGCGCCCCTCTAATATATTCCTTTCTAAATAAAATGAAATTAACAACAAACTATCCATTTTTATCAAATTAAAAACAATAGGAAATTGAAAAAAATGATTAAAGTTATTTTAATCTTTTATTTCAGTGGCCATTTACAGCAAATGTGTTTTTATGTATTTAAGCTGCAGTGCAGTGCTTTTCAGATATGGAGAGAATTCTAGATTAGATAGATAAGAATGCATTTGCAGAAACGGTTAGGTTTTTTTCAGTCCAACCTCCTCTTTTTTATTGATGAAGTTGGAGGCTGACTTGAATCTTTTCTTGTGAATTCAAGTGTTTAAAAAGCGCCGAACTACAGACCTTTGTTTTCTTCTGAATATCTTAAGCCATAGGTGTAGAGGAGAACTCAGAGCGTTCACCTCCATTTCCAGTCCCTCTTCAGTTTCTTAGTCTTAGCTCTGTTTCAGATATCTAAATTCATTGTAGCTACCGATGCATAAGTGAAGGAGGTGCACCCTGCCCTCCTCACTACAAAACCAAGCAGGTACTTGAAGACCGTCTGCTGTGAGGGAGATCCTCACTCACGCCTCAGGAGGAATCGAAGCAGAATGCATTGGAAATACAGAGGTTGGAGCACATATTACTTCCTGCCCTGTTGCCAATCCAAAGAGGTGGCATGTGTGCTAGACGTTGAAAGATGACTTATGTTCATGGGGGAAATCATCTAATGCTATAAATTTGCATACTTCTACTACATTGGCACATTTTTAATTTTCCTTATGATCTTTCTCGAGTAGGGAGCGCATCTAGCCGATCGTTTATTTTTAGCATTGCTGCTACGAGAAAGCAAATGTTGATTTGTGCTATTTAATTCTTATTTACAGAGTGCATGTGGCATTTCATAGTTGGCACATTTCCTCTTAACAAATTCTTTGGTTTGTTTCTGCAGAGCCTTTGTGATCATAAATTATCAAACATGTAACATTAGATTGTGTCGATATATTTCATTTATTACCATTTTTCCCTAATTTGATAATTTTGGATTTCGTTCTACTTTTTAATTGTGATGTATAATGCCAAGTGAGCAACTTATTGCTTATGTCTTTTTTTATTTCTTGTGGGGTGTTTTCATGTGGGGTGCATGTATTCCTAAGAGCGGAATTACTTGGAACTACTTTATTGCTTTTGTCATTTGTTTTTATATTGCCTTCCAAAAATGTGTTGCTAATTAATAGTAATCCCTACAAGAGTTACCTCATGATTGTGTGTTATGTGTGGCATATTAAAAAAAAAAATCCTGCTTTCTTAGTGGCCAGAAAATGGCATCTCAAGGTTGCTTTAATTTATATATCTTTGATAACTAACAAGGATCAATCTTTTTCTAATAGTATTTACTTTGGAACTTTGTCTTGTGTAAAATCGTTGTTCATAATTTTTACCCAAATATTTGCCTAAGAGAACCTTTTTTTTGTCACAATGAAGGTCGTTCCATTCTTCATGGAGTTATTCCAAGCTAAATACGTTCTGTGTATGTAAAATTTAAGGCCTGTAATGTGCAACTTTCATAGACCCAGTAGTGGAGAAGGAATAGCACCTCCTGTTACTGGGTTCTCCCTTGGATGTAAACACTTCGAGGAATAAGAACATGTCTGAACCACCCTCATAATGACCTGTGAAAGAAGCAGGGCTGATACAAAATGCAGAATTCCCAAATAGTTCATTTTCTGACATTGTAATGCCCCCAGTCACTCACAGTAATAACATCCTATTCCTTACACAAATCCATTTGCTCCTCTTCTGTGTTGTTATCGTACCTCTCCATTGTGGCACTTAATCCCAGTACATTGTAATTTTTATGTGCCCAGGTTTTCCCTTCTGGATTTTTCCTAAGGAGTGGAAACCCAGTCAGATTCTTTTTTTTTAATTCCTCATTCCTAACACATAGCAATGTAGTCCCTCCTAAGTGTGTTTATTCATTCAGCAAGCACTTATTGGATGTCTGAATGCTGTCCTCAGCTTTACTGGGCATGGAGTATATACAGGTGAAAAAAACTCTGGGCCCTGTAATCTGGCCAGATCATTTACAGCAGGGGGAAAGCTTAGGTCCCTATGTAATTAACAGAGTGTGAAGTTGGAGTTAAGAGCATCGAGTGACTGTTAAGCACTAAAATATATGGGTTGAGACACCTTAAGGCTTCAGTACTTGGGAATTATTGGGAAAAAACATGTTGTAATAACATGTTATAAATTTTTTAAAGGTTATTTTCTCAAACTTGAGAGATTTTTAGTTAAATTGGCCTGGCCAATTGTAAATCCCCACCCTCTTTCGTTAAAAACTTTGTCATAGAGGAATGTAGTATTTAGAACTGGCAGAGATCTCAGAAATCATCTATTTAAAACTCCTTTTTACAGTCGAGGAAAGGAAACTTTAAAGCAGTTGTGACTTTCCCCAGCCTAGCTGAGGTTTTTTTTTTTTCCAAAAAGAAAATATTTCAAAAATGTAGAAGGATATATTTCCTCATAAATATGATGAGAACTTCATGTACCTCTTTGCACATTTGAGCCTGCGAGTTTTTAATCAGATCCAAGAATAGTCTAGATGCACTCCTATGTGGGCTATGAGCACGTGTCTGGCTGGCCCGTCCTATCTCTCTTCATCCTATATGTGGCTCTAAAAATGCCTCAGGGATCTGGGAACTGTGGTGTTTCTTACATTTGTATGCTCTTTGCTTTTTGGAAAGTGAGACTGAAATTTGCTTTTGGGGTTTATTCTTGATCCTCTTTGTGACAAAGACATCTATCAATTACTACAGGGTTTTGAGTTTTCATTTTTCAGTATAATATATAATACGCAAAGGAATGCAATAGAATATGTCAAGGAAATTGTATTAATCATGCAACTGGCTGGCTATGCTGGTGTTGTTCCCAATGTTTTATCTGAACTCTATGGTCAAGTGTTTTATTGTTTTTGAGAACAATCCAGTGCTTTCTTTTCTTTTCTACTTTGCTTAGACTTTAAAAGATAAAAACAAATTTATCTTAATCATACCAGACAAAGCTAACATAGCGGCCCCCATATGGGATTACAACGGTGTAAAGGACAGAAAGAAACCTTCAAAACTTCGTATTATCTCTTCACTGCATTATAAAAATTTAGAACTCCCATCTTATCGCTGTATTGCATGGAAACTTATTACTTTATTACATGGAAAGTCTTTCCATTAAGAGGAGGACTCTGGGGCAAGAAACTCCATGTAGCATCTTATTACTTGGGCTTTGGTTTGATCAGTGTCAGAGACGTTTATTCTTGAGTACTTCTCGGGAATATTTGATTTCCCTGAAATACCAAATTTTGTATATATGTGTATTTTTTTTTTCTGGAGAACAGAGTTCATAGCATCGTCAACTGTATACTCAAAACGGTCCTTGAGCAAAAAGATGATGAGGAGAACCATTGCCCCAAACTCTGATGCAGTATACCTTGCTGGAATGTAGTAACTTAGGAAATGATAGCTTTGTTGTCACTGTCGTTTTTAAACAGGTCCCTCAGAATGACAGAAATCACAGTTCAGTGTTACCTCCACCTGTAATTTGCCCAATAATATGAAAAATAGTCAAATTCATTAAATGTCTTTGGAAAGAGCATATAACTTAGATGGTGGGGGCAAGGCCTCGGTTTGACCATTCACTGATTCCACTTGATTGTCAAGAAACTTCTGTTTAATGGACCTCATCCCTCACTGTTAAAATGAGGGGATAGAGGTGAAGAGCTCTGTGTTTGTGTCTCTCTTCTATAATTTCATTCTTTCTATGGTATATAAGTAAAATTGGAACTAAATACTAGAAGTCTGATTTTGATACCACTCCTGAATTATGGATTTTGTCTGGCTCTGGTTTCTTCAAAGACAGGGTCTCCAACAAAAGAATATTATACATTAGAATTTTCAATTGCTCAGTTTCTGTGAGGATTTTAACATTTTTACATGCCTGTATTTTTCTCTTCTGATCAATATTTTATTCCTATTTCTTGAAAATAGGGCCATTGAAGGAGTTTTGATAATTGGACCGAGGGCTATTTAATGACATTGAGCTTCTGAGTGGTGATGACCAGAATACATATGTCCAGCAGTTCCTCTGACTTATTGATATTTCATTTTATGATAATCATTTCAAATTCAAACACAAACATAATCATTCCTCCAATTTAAAAAAAGGCTAATAAAAAATTTTTAAAAAATAAATGAAAAAGGCTAAGGTTATAACATACTGGCACCACCCATTGTTAGTTTGGTGTCACAGTCAGTAATTTCTCTGACTTTCCCACATTCTTCTTTCTTTCCTTGGCCTTGGAGGTGAGGAAACAATGTTGGGCTGAAAACCTTAAACATTATGGAGCCAGTTGGAAGTAAAGGGTTAATTTCTGGTTAGTGAGGATGTTGTGGGCTGAATTTGCCCCCCTTCGCCCCCAAAAGTCGTATGTTGATGTCGTAATCCCAAGTACCTGAAAAACTGACTGTATTGGGAGACAGGGCCTTTACAGAGGTAATTAAGTCAAACCGAGGTCATCAGGGTCGGCCTTAATCCAGTATGACCTCAGTCCCTATAAAACAAGGAGATTAGGACCCAGACAAACACAGGGAAGACCATCTGAAAATATATGCAGAAGATCGTCATCTATTAGCCAAGGAGAGAAGCCTCACAAGAAACCAACCCCACTGGCACCTTGACCTCAGATTTCCAGCCTCCAAAATTGCGAAAAAATTAATTTCTGTTGTTCAAGCAGCCCAGCCTGCGGTACTTTGTTATGGTGGCCCTAGCCAACTAATGCAGGGGGCCTTTTTTAGAGTGATTAAAACAGCTCAGTTAATCAAATGAAAAAACAGATCTATCATTTTCTTTGGAAACAAGTTTTTATTAATGTCGCTTCCTCATAATCCCTTTGAGGGTGTCCTAAAACCATCGGTATTTTGTTAATTAATTTTCCAATGGCAGCTCCTTCAAACAGCAGATCAGTAGGTTTTTAAAGTATCTTTTTTCTGTGAAGCTTCAGGAAACCTATACTTTGAAAAATAATTTGAGTTAATCATTAGGATTAATTGCTTCATTCCCATCAAAATATTATTTTATCTTCTTTGATGTTAACAAAAATTAATGGGTTTTTTCCCCAACACTTTACAAAAACATATGAAGGGGTTGTGAATTGTTTGCCAGACAGACTGAAGGACAAAGTCTACTGGCTAACTAAACTAGAGGGAATTAAACCCAATTAGTTACAAAGTAGGTGACAGGTGTCAGGGGGGTGTTTTCATTTTCTTCCTATTTCTCAAAGTAACTTAAAAATAGTGGGGGGAAATGAGGAAAAAGTGCAATTTTATCATCTCTGCTCTCAATTTGGTCTCGATGTCAATTTCTGGTAGGACCAAGACAAAACAAAACAAAAAACAAATAAACAACAACAAAAAAAAAACCCACCTCTTTTCACCTTCGTAATATAGGTATTACGGAAACCAGTACTCTTAAGTTTACTTTCTTCTTTTGGCTTCATATCAGAGTATATCTAGATCCTATCATTTTTACAACGTTGTCCTGGAAAATATGGGAAAGTCAGCCTATGCAGTTAAATGCAAAATCAATGTAAACTGCCCAGAGGACTAACATATTGGGTATTAGCTTGTAGAGACAAATGCTTTTTCAGTCCTCTTGTGATTCTACCGCTATTGGATATAGAAATTTAAGGCTTAATCTCTATTATCAGTGTTCTAGTTGTAGGCAGAGTGAAAAGGAATAAAAGAACTTTTTCTTTCCTTCCCCAAACCAGAAAGATACATGTTGCATTAGAAATATTATACTAGCTTCTGGGTGTTTTTAGGCCTTGATAGATACAACATTCTACAGTACAATAAAAGAAAATTTGTCTTTTGCCCTGAAGTTATATTTTTGCTTTCGTTAAATTCTCATCTACCAAAGATTAGAAGGAGGAAAAAACGCATTTATAGTATTTCCAAGAGTTTGCTGAAATGCAGAAGATACTCCAGTAAATGTGCACAGGGTTTACTTTTGAGTTTTGTTGGTGAAGGAGAAATGCAGTTTTTGGCAGGAAGGTTGTGGGAGCACCTAAGCAGATGTTTACAGTTGCTACCTGGGTGGAAGCTTGTAGACCTCAGTGTTGCCAAATCCACTATATTGCTAGCTGGTGGTGTGACCTTAGGAAGATGGTTTAGTCATCTTTGGCCTCCAGTGGTGACATGAAGGAAGTGGATGAGATTTTCGGTTCTTTACTTTAAGGGGCGTAGAATTAGTATCCAATTATACAAATACAGATGTCAGTTAATGCCACACATTTGCCATTGTTCTTCAAATTAATTTAGATGTTATTGAGATCAGTGTAATAAGCACGTAAGGAAATACATACCGAATTTAAAGTAATTTTTTCATTATATATGACCTTAATTCATGGATGCTATAAAGGACAATTAAGATGTCCGAGGGGGTCCACAGAGTTCTGTGTTTTTGTGTACCTTTGTTTCTAAATTAAAAAATTGTCCTTATATTCAAACAGGAAAGGAAGAGCCAGACTAATTAATCCCCAAGATCCTTACAGCTATGGCATTTAATAATTTTTTTGAAGCATGCTAACTACAATTTAGTTTGTTCTCACTGAAACCTCAAAGATACACTACAAGGATATAATCAAAGAGTTTGTAAAAGCACAATTTATGGTACTGAAGATTGTCTGTTTACCAGACATGGATCTGAAGTGGGAAGAGCTCCGTTAGGTTAGGAATTGGCTGTCTTGTGTCCTGCTGTATTCCTGGCACCTTTTTTATACCTTTGAGGTACCATGTGCCCAATAAATAAATACGTGCTACTGACTGTATCCCCTGGAATAAGACTGGTAAGAGTACTAAGCATAATTTCAGCTAACTTTACTTCCTCTAATCTTTCTTTAAAAAAAACAAACAAAAAGAAAAAAAAAAAACAGGATAGAAATAACCAAATAGAAAATCATTCACTTAGACTTAAGCATTTGCTTTAGAAAAGAATATTGGCCTTGAACCAAATTGTAGTTGAAAATGTTTTAAATTATTTCAGTAATTTGAGGGCATTTAAAGTATGACTTTATTTACAGACTAACAATTTATATGCAACTTTTTGGGGAAAAGAGATTGTGAACAACTAGATATGAATGTGAACAACCATTTAAAAATTTCCTTATATCTTGGATGTGCTGTAACTATAATTATAATGTGAAGAAATGTATGCAGTTGGTTATCCTTTCCAAGTTGAGACTGAATATTATTGTCTGATTTTTCTGTGCTAGTTATTATCTGGAAGGATGTTTATTGTATTTTGACTCCTTTATTTGAAGTCTTAAATTTTTTTTCCAGAAAGTTATCAGTTCATGGTACCCTGATCTGCTTGGAGTCAAAATAAGTTTAT
The DNA here is from genome assembly GCF_028749965.1 of Puma concolor. Classification (NCBI taxonomy): domain Eukaryota; kingdom Metazoa; phylum Chordata; class Mammalia; order Carnivora; family Felidae; genus Puma; species Puma concolor. The sequence goes on along the minus strand of NC_141678.1, from coordinate 50,534,730 downwards.
TTGGCATTTAGGCTTTTGTACAGTTTGTTTCTTGCAGTTCTTTATTATATATTCTGAAGTATATAGATGGTTTTGAATGGCAAGTAAAGGGGAACTACTTCTGATCTGATCTGTTGTCAAACTCTGTTCTCTTTTCTGTGTATATTCAGTTATGAGAAAGAACAACTGAATAAAACTAAGTCATAGGCATGTAGATTGTTATTTGTTGACAAAGTTCTTTTGGAATAGCTATTTTGTAAGTTATAATACTTAAGTATAATAATCTCTCTCCATATATATATATATATATATATATATATACATATATATATATATACACATACATGTATGTATATATATATATATATGGAGATATATAATAGTTTTTTTCTCTTTGAAGGTGTACTTTATTCTTTGCCCAACACCTAGCATAAAATGTGTGCTTTCTCTCATGGTACACACTATCTGCTTTCATTCTTTTTTCACTTACACTACTTTGAGTTGTGGTTATCTTTTGATAAGTACAGACAGCCCCCAGTTTAGAAACACTTGACTTGTGCTGCAAAGGTGACCACCATGGAACACCCCACCCCCATTCACCCAACCCAGTAGGAATCCTTCCCTACCACTGGGGGCGCTGTGGGTGCTGAAAATCTTTATTCCCCTGTCTGCCCACTTTGGGCGGTACCCAGCTCACCAGAGCCTCTAGAACAGACCTACACCCAGGACATTCCTTCCCCATGACTCTGCGTGCCATCAAGTGCATGAGATAGAAGGCAATGTCGTGAGGTCCCTCGTGCTATAAATTCACCGTGCTGCTCTAGATTAGAAAAGAATCTCTGAGCTTGATTGGAGACATCCCCATGATTTTCAGTTTAGTCTGAAAAACTTGTGATTCAAGTATCAGATTTATAAATTAACCGTTTGCACGTTCAGGGCTTCTTATGTATAGCTTATTTCTGATACTAGATTTTCACTGTCATTATTCAAGGACAGTTGCTTAAAACTGCCTATAGCGATTCTTATTTATATACCAAAAATGTAGATTGTTTTTTGAGTACCAGTGTATTCACCAGTGTATTCAACCCCTCCCCCCAAAAAAGAAAGAAATTCTACTTAATCTGATGTGAAAGTCTCCTTTTTCTTTAACCTATTTTTGTCAGCTTAGCATTATAAATTAGTTGCTTCTTACCCATTAAGCCTAATTAATCAAGGTAGCATTTAATTTTCTCTGACTTCCTGTCTGGTTTAATATTTTTGCCAAGCAGCCTAGTTACCAAGGAGTCATCTTTCCATTTTGACAAATCAGGTGTAGCTACGGAGGAGCTTGTGTTTGTAAATTTTATATTCTACCCTCTCTAAGGGGAAGGAAAAAAGATGAGGAGACAAACAATAAAAATCTGAGTATTGGTAACCTGCATTTGCCTGGCCTTCTGTGTAAGGTGGCTGTTTAATTTCCCCATCCAGGACTCCCATAATGAAGGTTTGGTCAACATTATTTTTGTTTTCTTTTCTTTTTGACTTTTAGATTGGAACAGAGCAGACGATAATGACACTTAGGTGGTTTTGCCACATTAAAAACAACAAAGCAATATTATATTGAAGGAATTTGTATTTGGGTGTGGAGATATTTGATGTGTAGAGAGAGGATTTTTTTTTTTTTTCTTTTCTACTCCATGTCGTAGAAAGATTGAATGAAGATGGTCCCAGGAGAAAAACCCAATGCCTCGAATTGGTGTCATTGCAGGAGGACATGATGCCAGTGGTGTTCAGGCTCCGTGGTTTATTTGTGTTGGCAT